>NW_026652276.1:3349338-3559532 GCF_009828535.3 Hylobates moloch
AGTGTGTGTGGTGTGCAGTGTGTGTGGTGTGTTTGTGTAGTGTGCAGTGTGTGTGGTGTGCAGTGTGTGTGGTGTGTTTGTGTAGTGTGCAGTGTGTGTGGTGTGCAGTATGTGTGGTACGTGGTGTGCAGTGTGTGGTGTGTTTATGTAGTGTGTGGTGTGTTTGTATAGTGTGCAGTGTGTGTGGTGTGCAGTGTGTGGTGTGCAGTGTGTGTGGTGTGTGGTGTGTGTGGTGTGTGGTGTGCAGTGTGTGTAGGTTATGCTGTGTGTGGAGTGTGTGCAGGCGTGAAAGCTGAAGTTCTGCTGTTTTCTGCTCACTAGGGGAGAAGTTTGCAGTCAGTGGACTTGCTGGGTTTTATAAGATGAACCAGAAAATAGCAGGTAGTTTCCCCAGCACGAGCAGGGGAAGGAAGAGCTCTATTTTTCGGGATTCGGTGGGTCCTGAAGGAGAGGTGGATTAGTCAGCTCGGCCTACCATGACCGAGTGCCCCAGCCTGGGAGGCTGACACACAGAAGTGCATTTTCTCACAGTTCTGGGAGTGGGAAGTCCGAGCCCCAGGTGCCATCAGGCTGGTTCCGGTGACAACCTCTTCCCGGCTTGCAGGTGGCTGCCTTGCTGTGCGTCTTCCCGTGGCCTTTCCTTTGTGAGCACACGGACGAGACAAAGACCTCCCCCATCTCCTCCTCTTCTTAGAAGGGCACGAATCCTGTTGGATCAGGGCCCTGCCTTTATGAACTTACTTTATAACCTCCTTACAGGCCCCATCTCCAATACGATCACATGAAGGGTTAGAAACTCAACATATGAATTTGGGGGGACACAATTCAGTCCATAACAATGTTACCCAGCTAAAGGGGCTCGCTGCCTATGTCAGTCCATTCTTGCATTGCTATTTTAAAGAAGGGTGTCCAATCTTTCGGCTTCCCTGGACCACACTGGAAGAAGAATTGTCTTGTACAACACACAGAATACACAAACATTAACAATAGCTGATGAGCTTAAAAAAAAAGGTCCCTGCATAATTTTCGTGATATCCGCCACCACAGATGAGCAAAACAGTCCTCACATCACAATCCTAACCATGTGCTGCCCCTTTCAGAGGGTCTTTTAAAATCGTCAAGCAGGTCCCAACTTCGCAATCACTGACATAGAAAATGTATGTATCTAAGTAATAAAACGTCATTAATTTTTTGATAATTTTTATTATAAAAGTAAAAGAAAACAGGACAACATAAAACTAGTGGGATATTTGACATTGTTTTTGAGAAACTAACGCATCAATATCCGGTTCGATGGAAGTAGTTGCAATTCTCAGAGGGTTCTCAAGGTGCTCCTCAGATATTTTGGTTCTAATTTTACTCTTTATGTGCTTCATCCTTGAAAACAGTTGCTCATAAACACACACCACATACACACACCACACACAGCATACACCACAAACACACTATGCTGCTGCCAAAAAGCGACGACATGAATGAGGCATGATTGTGAAGCCAGGGATATTTGTCTCCGGGAAGATAGGTCTTATAAAAGTCCAGTAAAGAAGCATGATGAGATTTTTCTTTAAGTTGAATGTCGCATTGCAGCTCTATGCATTTGCAGGTAACATATTTATGTCAGCTGAAAATGGAGTTGCAACTATACCAAAATATTGATTATTTTTCCAGAAATCTTAAAACCTGTTTTCAAATTCCTTTATCAAATCAAAAAGCAAGGCAGAATACTTTTTGCTGTTGACAAGCCCGTGTTTAGCAAATGGGTTGAAATACGTAAAATTGTTTGCCTTAATTTGAGCTTGCCATAATTTCAATTTTATTTGGAACACTGTTATGGTTTGAAACATTGTATTGATAAGTTGGTTTTCACCTTGAAGATTCATGTTTAACTCATTTAAATGAGTGGTCAAATCCACTAAAAATGCTAAATCTGTAAGCCAGTTTTCGTCGTCAAGTTCTGGCACAAATTTTGTTTTTGATACCATAAATAACTTGATTTCATGTCGCAAATCATAAAATCTTTTCAACATTTGTCTCGACTTTACTTCCAAAAAGTAAATGATGTCGCTATCGTCAGCATCCATACTTTTAAGGAATTCCTGGAATTGGCAATGATTCAATCTCTTGGCCCCTATGAAATTCACAGCTTTGATGACAATTTGCACGATGTTATCCATTTTTAAAGCTTTTGTGCATAAATTTTCTTGATGCACTATACAATCACACTTCATCAAACGTGAGTTTCGGGCAGCAACTGCATCATTTTCTATTAATTTTACAAGTCCCTCTCTTTTACGTATCACCGCTGGGGCACCATCAGTAACTATACCAGGCATGTTCACAACGGACAAAGAAAATTGCTTTAATGCACCTTTTACTGCTTCGTATAAATCTCTTGATTTACTCTTTTTTAATGGCACTAAAAAAGCCATTTCTTCATTATATGGGTTTATTATTTCTTCACGATATGGCTTTATATAATGATGACATATTCGTCATCAATGCCTCTAATAAAAATGGCAAGTTGTGCTATATGTGTAGCATCAGTGCTTTCATCCATTGCCAAGCACAAAATTTAAAATTAGCAGTTTTATGCTCTTTTCATAGACTTTCCAATTTCTCCAATTCGCCTGGCTATATTCTGGCAAGACAAACTGATTTTAGAAATATCTTCTTTTTTACCAGGGCAAATGATATATGCCATGCCTCCCATACGTTGCTTAATAAACTCACCATCAGTAAATAGTTTTGCTTTTTGCTATTAAATTTGCTATCATATAACTAGCTTTTACAATAGACTCCGTTTGAGTTGCAACTTTAAAAAAAAAATCTTTTGTGAAGACAGACATTTTTTCAGTTCTGCTATTTTTGTCCTTACGACACACTCCTTGATACGCACCAAATTTGGCAGCATATCTTTGCATATAATGCCTTTTCAAATTATAGTCTTTTAAAACTGGCACAAATTCCCTACAAATGAAGCAGAGTGCCTTACTATTTGCCTTGACAAAAAAGTAGTCATCTGTCCACTTTTCATTGAACAATCTTCCCTCATCTGTATTTTTTATTTGGGGGGGGGGGGGTTGTTTTCTTTTGAGACATTGTAGAAGCCATATGCTGGAATTTTAAAAAATAATAATAGATAAGCAACTCGATTTATGTTTATTATGAAAATTAATAGACAGGAAAATAGAAGCAAGGTTTAATAACCAAATAAGAATACTAATACAGGTCTTCTAACTAATATTAAACACCTATCATTTACAAAGGTAGGTTGAAATATTATCAAAAACAATTGCTCAAGTCGCCAGAAGCACATATAACGCCTGAAAGTGTCAATTCAGTTAGTGCTGTTTCCTGTTCCCTGAGTACAGTTTGGGTCCCACTAGATGGCATCAGGTACAGTGCAAGGGAATTTCAGTGTACAGTAAGGGTCAAGAAGGTGGTCTACCATGTATTAGCTATGCAAACTCCACCAACCACTTAACCCTTCTGAACCTCGGTGTCCCCATCTGTAAAGTGGGGACAATAACTCTGCTAACTACCTCACAGGCTATTATGATAGTCGCATTTTAACATCATTGACAATTACACTCAGGCAAACCACTACTAAAACAAGTGGCCTGGAATTATTTCATCAATCTGCTTCTGGTATGACAGAGTCACTTTTATCAGACCAAACTCCCTGCCCAAAATAAGAAGAAACACTGCATAAAGGGCAAAGGTTGGCAGGGCGCAGTGGCTCACGCCGGAGCAAAGGTGTGAATCTGGGAGTTGCATGAGCCGAGATCCTGCTAACATGTAACCTGGGTTACAGAGGCCAACAAAAAGACAAAGGTCCCTGGAAGAAGGAAACTGCACTGAAGTGAGCCTGACATTATGTGCTGCTTTCACCCTCCAGGTACTTGAAAATTCCTAAACAGCATGGAGTTGAGAGGATTAGAACCCAAGCAGAAACTGGCTACTATAAGTGAGAGAAGTTAAGCAGTTGCATTAGTCTCACAGGACTGAGGAGTAAGAATGGAGTTCAAGATTATCAAGTCAGCTATGTGCTGAGAACCTTAAGCAACAAGGGAGGGAAATGAAGGAAAGTGAGCCCAACCCTCTGTATCACTTATCTCCTCAAAATCACTGCTGATTTTCAAACAGTAGCCCAAAGGCTGAGAGAAAGCAAAAGTCAAGTGCCTGAAAAGCCAAGCAGAGCTTGGGGCACTCTCACTACGCTGTGGCAAAGTTGGAGTTGGAGGATCATATGTGAATAACAATGATCCAGAAATAGACTTGGCCTTACAAAGCCTGAAAATCACCTCAAGGCAGCCCACTACTTGCCCCTAATCTAACTGCCTGGCATAAGCAAAAGTAAACCTTCTCTAGAGGAAGATAACATCATTCAGGACTGCACAATTTATGATCACAGTGTCCAGCATTCAGTCAAAAGTTACTAGACATACTGGACACAGCACCGAAATAAAAAAGCCACAAGAGAATACTATTGTGGAAACAATTCAAATGTCCTTCAACAACAGAATGAATAAATAAAATATAGTATATTCATATAATGGGTTGATAGATAGCAATAAAAAACTGCTGCAGAGAACAGTATGGATAAATCTCAGGCATGATGCTGAGTTAACAAAGTCAGACACAAAAGAGTTAATAGTATGGGATATATTTATAGAAAATCCAAATACAGACAAAACTAATCCATGGTGATAGAGGTCAAAAAATTGCTTATCTTTATATCAGATGCAAGGCACATGATGGAGACTCTGGGGTGCTAGAAACTTAAAACATCTTCATCTGGGTGATAATTATTTGGATATGGAGATATAATAGATATGGATACAGATATGCATGTGTGGGTTTGTGTGTGTGTGTAACAATTCATCAGGCTAAATACTTAGGATTACTGTATATGTTATACCTCATAAAAAAAGAAAAGTGAGAACTAATCATTCTAAATAAATAAATAGGTCCAATACATGACTTTCAAAGCAGATTAGACATAGTTGAAGAGAGAATTAGAGAACTAGAAGATAAGTCCATAGAAAATTAAATACAGAAAGAGAAATACAAATAAAAATACAGAAAATCATTTTAAGAGAAATTTGGAGCAAGAAATATTTAACATGTGAGCAAAGAAAACATAAAGTAACTATAATAAATATAAATTTATTAAATATATTAATTAAAGGACAGATGGATAAAAGTTAAAAGTCCAACTCTATTATATTTCTATAAGAGACAGATCTTAAATACAAGGATACAGAGAATGTGAAAGTAAAAGGATTAAAAAAAGAAAAGATATACCATGCAATCACTAACCAATGGAAACCCAGCAAAGCTACAATAATATCAAATTAAACTCAAAAGAAAGAAACATCATGACCAGCCTGGCCAACATAGTAAACCGTGTCTCTACTAAAAGTACAAAAAAATTAGCTGGGCATGGTGGTGGGTGCCTGTAATCCCACCTACTCAGGAGGCTGAGGCAGAAGAATCACTTGAACCCAGGAGGCAGAGGTTGCAGTGAGCTGAGATCGCACCACTGCACTCCAGCCTGGGAAACAGAGCAAGACTCTGTCAAAAAAAAAAAAAAAAGAAAGAAAAGAAAAGAAAGAAACATGAATAGAGATAAAGAGGGATATTTCATAATAATAAAAGAGTCAACCCACCAGAAAGCCATGGCAATTCCAAATTTATATGCACCTAATAATATATGCCTAAAATATGCAAATCAAATATTCACACAAAAAGAAAACTAGATGAATACACAACCAAAATGGGATATTTTAACAAATATCTCTCCAAAATGGACAGAATAAGCAGATAAAAATATCAGTAAACACACAGAAGATTTGAGCAACATGTTGAAATCTCAACAATTTCAAAGAATTTTCAATTTCCAAGAATACTGATTATGTTCTCTATTTTCTGACTACAGTGGAATTAAGCTACAATTGTGGGGAAATTAAAATTCCCAAATACTCTTTTAAACAACCTGTGATTCAAAAAAGAAACAATAATGGAAATTAGAAATATTTTGAAATGAATGGACATGAAAATATAACACACCAAAACATATAAACATATGAAATTAAAGCTGAAGCCATGCTTAGAGGGAAATTTTTATCAATTTAAATACACATAAGAGAAAAGAGGAAAGGCTTAAAACCAATTATCAAAGTCTCCGTTTTATGAAAATAGACAAAAACAGCAAACTAAACCCAAAAAGGAAAAAACAAAGCTTAAGGGCTTATCCAGAAGACATATGTGAATGTAACTTCTATTTTTTTGTATTACCTTTCCTATGGCGCTGAAGCTTCTGTCTAATGGGGTATACCTGCAATGAAATTCACTGTAACCCACAATGTTTTGGAGAGATTTATTTCGTAAAAATGCTGCCAGCTTAAACTGAAGAGGATAGAGATAGAACCCAATGAAAGGAGGCAGTTTGACCCCAAAAAATCTACTGACAAGAAGGCTGTGTAAACTACTCCACTGCAAACACACACTACATTTTACCAAGAAAAGAAAAGATGACTCAGGGGGTAGAACTAAGCTCAGAGAGCAGAAGGAAGTGCTAGAAAGAGTCATTTCCAGGCCTCGAGACCTAATCGAGGAACTTCTAACATTTCCCCAGCTGGATTTCAGAATTGTTATGGACCAATGACCACTTTTTATCTCTCATTTTTCCCTTTTACAAAAGGAATATCTATAATGGCTATACTATGCCTGTCCCACTATGGTATATTACGCAGGGGGCAGATAATTTGTCCCTTTAGTTTCACAGGACTGAAGATGGAGAGGCACTGTACAGCAGGAACTGTACTCGAAGAGCTTCATCCCAAAGACAGCGAACTTGGAGGCATTTGAACCATGCATGGGAGGAGAGATAAGGTGAATATAGCTACAGGAGTGTTTTAGACTGTTTGGGCTTCTAAAACAAAATACCATAAACTGGATAGCTTAAAAACAACAGAAATTTACTTCTTGCAGTTCAGGAGGCTAGGAAGTCCGAGATCAAGGTACTAGCAGATTTGGTGTCTGAGGAGGGCCCACTTTCTGGTTCATAGACAGTACCTTCTTTCTGTGTCCTCACATGGTGGAAGGGGTGAGCTAGCTATCTGGGGCCTCTTTTATAAGGGCGCTAAGCCCTCATGACTTAATCTCCTCCCAAAAGCCTACCTCCTAATACCATTGCCTTGTGGGTTATGATTTCAACATATGAATTTTGGAGTGACACAAACATTCAGACCATAGCAAAAGGGATTTGGGGTCAGGAAGATTTGGGGTCCTTTTTATGGCAGATAGTTGAACCTATAGTCAAAGAAGAGGAAAGTTCACTCTGCCTCTCAAGGGAGGAACTGAAATGCTATTACGGCCAGGCACAGTGGCTCGAGCCTGTAATCCCAGCACTTTGGGAGGCTGAAGCAGGCAGATTACTTGAGGCCAGGAGTTTGAGACCTGCCTGGCCAACATGATGAAACCCCATCTCTACTAAAAATACAAAAATTAGCCAGGTGTGGTGGCATGTACCTGTAATCCCAGCTTCTAGGGAGGCTGAGGCAGGAGAATCGCTTGAACCCAGGAGGCAGAGGTTGCAGTGAGCTGAGATCATACCACTGCACTCCAGCCTGGGCAACAGAGCGAGACTCCGTCTCAAAAAAAAGAAAAGAAAAGCTATTATGGCAGTCGGTATGGATACAGGAAAGATGAAAAAATGGGGCCAAACCTCATCTCTGAACTCCAAAATGGTACATCCTGCTAATCTAGTCCGTATTTTTCACTGAGTATCTCAAAGGTACCTCAAATTCAGCATGTCCAAGACCAGGCCTCCCATGGTAACTTGTATCTCAGTCAACAAGACTGTATCCAGTGTATGAGGCAGAAATCTAGACCTCGTCCTGACAGCTGCCTTTTCCCTACTACCTATTATCCAGTCAGTCACCAAGTTCAGTAGCTCTTTTTTTTTTTTTGAGATGGAGTCTTGCTCTGTCACCCAGGCTGGAGTGCAGTGGTGCCATCTCAGCTCACTGCAAGCTCCGCCTCCCGGGTTCACGCCATTCTCCTGCCTCAGCCTCCTAGTAGCTGGGACTACAGGCACCCGCCACCACACCTGGCTAATTTTTTTGTATTTTTAGTAGAGACGGGGTTTCACCTTGTTAGCCAGGATGGTCTCGATCTCCTGACCTCGTGATCCACCCACCTCGGCCTCCCAAAGTGCTGGGATTACAGGAGTGAGCCACCACGCCCGGCCCAGAGGCTCTTAATTCTTACATAAGCCTCCTTCTACTCCTTCTCCTCCACCATTCACCACCACCACAGTCCAAGCTGCCAGTATCAAGGCTGAACTCCAGCAATGGCCAGATTTTTAGCCTCCCTCAGACATCGAGGCCAGTTCCTGCAGTCAGAAGGCTCTTTCCAAAATGCAAATCCCATGTGACTTTCCGTGCTTTAAACCTGACCCAGCAAGGCTCCATGGTATCCATCTTCTGGCCTCTCCAGCCTCATTTTGCTCCTCTCTCTCCTGCCCTCTGCCCTCCAGCCTCACTGGCCGGCCTCCTCTCAGCCCCTTGAGTGGGCTGGGTGACTTCCCACCACAGGCCTCTGTACAAGCTACCCCTCTTCCTCCACTGTCCAACTTGCCCCCCCTCCTAGTAAACTCCTCCCTGACATCAGATTTTGGCTAAATGCAGCTTCCCACAAGGAGCCCTCCCACCCTCACTTTGATGCTTGCCTCATTAAACAGCATCCTTTGCTTAGGGTGCCCCTTGATAAGCCCCAGGAAATCAGCAGCCAGCTCCTAACACAGGGGCAGGTACATATAGACAATAAACGCTTGTTGAATGACAGTGAATTTCACTTAACCCTTGAAATAAACTTAAGCAGTGGACATTCTTGATCTCTCTCTGTAGATAAAAGAGACAGGCCCAGAAAAGTAAAGAGAAATGGTCAAGATCACTGAGCTAGTGCCAGGTCCCTTTCACTGAAAAGGTGCAGAAAGTCCAATTCACTTCTGATTAACAAACAGAAAAAAAAAAAAAAAAAAAACAACTATTGGGAAAGTATATCTTACTTCGAAACTTATGATACATTACAAAGAACAAATGGAGAAATAAAATGCTGTGACTGGGTTCCTTCTTGTTTAATTCCTTTCCCCTTGTATTTTCTCTTTCTTTCTTCTCCCTAATTTTTCTCCTTTCCCTGTATTCAGTAGCTGACTTGTATCCCTTTAAATACTTCCCAAGGAAGCAGCCTGAACAGCCTTTCCCACAGATTTGGAAATGCCCTGCAATAAAAATGTCAAGGGTGAAATAAGACAATGCATTTTCTCAGCCCTACATCAGGCCAAATTACATAATAAAGGCCCAACATCTGAACAATAAAACTCAGGATGAAAGTCACCTTTAACTTGCTGGAATCCTGGTTAAGGTCTGGATTAAATGGAGTGGGGGGCTGGAGCTAAAGTTGTCATTCTCCAAGGACTTTCATACATGGGGCAAAAATCTGCTGGGCCCCTTCCCAACCTCCTCCGTTACCCAGTCCCCACTCCGGCCAGAATTATACAAACCTTGCAGAGGCTCTGATGAACTTCCATCAGTTCTCAGTTGATTATTGAGAAATTGTCCTCTTGTGCTAGAATTAAAAGCCTCCATTGTTCCTGCTCAGAGTTCCTCCATCAGAAGACAGATGCCCTTAGGCCCTGATATCTCTAGGGGTGTAGAAGCAATCCCTTTCCTGGCTGTCCTGTAGGTACCATGTACCTGCTAGACTAAACAGAGGTTTGTAACCACACACACCCCAAACAGGCCAGCTCAGGCCAGCAGCACAGCCAAATTCTGGGAGGCCAGGCAGCACTGGGCCAGTCCCGGGACCACTTGACAGTGTCAGTCCAGACATCTCACACCCAGGGACAAGGTTGGTGTCCAGGGCTTTTCTCATCACTGTGTCTTTCATCGGAGCAGGTCTGACTTATGATTTCTGACTTATGATTCTGGTTGGTAGCTTTTTAAAAAACTTTCTTACTTAGGTGAAAGGACTCAAAGACTCCTCTCCCAAAGTACCTGAAAATCTCCCTTCTCTCCAAACACCAATTTGCACTTTGTTGCTCCATCAATGACCAGTAAACTTTTTCCCCTGGACTTTTACGATGTTAGAAGACAGTGCAAGTATCAGACATCAGCAAGATAGCCAGCTAGAGTTTCCTGGCACTTCCCCCCACCCACCTAGAAAGGGAACAAAACAACAGATACCTTATTTCCACTCCAGTGACTGAGGCGGTACACTGGAGAGCACCAGGGGAGTGGTGAAATCCCTGTGGGGCGCAGAAGCCCAGGACAGCACCATAGAGAGGTGAGTGAGGTATCCTGCCTCTGCCACACTGTCTCCCCCACCAGGATCTGCTCAGAGTTGAGGGACTTCTTAGAACCAAAGCCAATGCACCATTCCCAACCAATACCCTAGAACCCATCTACAAGGATGTGTTCCTACAAAAGCTGCCTTATAAAAATCAAAAAAGCAACTGTTCCATTAGATATGCAGGTATGAATGTAGGGACATGAGAAACATGAAACATGAAAAAGCAAGGAAACATGATATCCCCAAAGAAACACAATAAGTATACAGTAACAGACCACAAAGAAAAGGATATTTATAAAATACCTAAAAAGAAATGCAAAATAATGACGTTAAGGAAACTCAGTAACATACAAGAGAGTATAGACAAACAATTCAATAAGATCAGGAAAACAATTCACAATCTGAAAAATAAAATTCAACTAACAAATAGATATCATAAAAAATAACCCCCAAAAGTCTTGGAACTCAAAAATTCAATTAATGTAACAAAAAAATACAGTCGAGAGTTTCAACAACAGACTAGATCAAGCAGAAAAGAATTTCTGAGCTTGAAGACAGGTCTTTTGAAATAATCCAATCAGGGGGGAAAAAAGAAACAATATAAAAAAATGAAGAAACGTACAAGACTTATGAGACACCATTAAATGAACAAATATTCACATTATAGGAATGCTACAGGGAGAAGAAATGGAGAAAAAAAGCACAGAAAACCTATTTAACAAAATTATAGCTGAAAACCTCCCAAGTCTTGAGAGAGACATAGATATCCAGATCTGAGAAGCTCAAAGATTCCCAATAAAACTCAACTAAAAATTATCCTCTTTGAGGCATGTTATAGTCAAAGACAAAGAGAGAATTCTAAAAGCTACAAGAGAGAAACATCAATTCACAAATAAGGAAATTTCCATTAGACTATCAGCAGATTTCTCAGCAGAAACCTTTCAAGCTAGGAGAGAATGGGATAATATATTCAATGTGTTAAAAGAAAAAAAAAACTGTCAGCCAAGAATACTACATCTATAAAAGCTGTCTTTCAGTAATGAAGGAGAAATAAAAAACTTCCCTGACAAGCAAAAACTGAGGGAATTCTTCACCACCTGACTGGCCTTACAAGGAACGTTTAAGGGAATGCTATAGCTAGAAACAAAGAGACAATAATTACTATCATTAAAACACATGAAATTATAAAACCCACCAGTGTAGGTAAATCTATCATACTTAGAACAGCCCAGTGCTGTAATGGTGCTATGTAAATCTTTCAATCCTCTAGTTTGATATTTAAAAATCAAAAAGGTCAAAAACATCAACTACAAAAGATAAAGATGTAAATTAAGGCAACTAAAATACAAATTGTAGGCGGAGAGGAGAAAGTCTATATTTTTATGTAACCAAATTTAAATTGTTAGCAGCTTAAAATAGTGTACTATATCATGAGGCACAGTAGCTCATACCTGTAATCACAGCACTTTGGGAGGCTGAGGCAGGAGGATCACTTGGGCCCAGGAGTTCAAGAACAGCCTGGGAAACAAAGTGAGACTCTACCTTTACAAAAAATAAGCCAGGCATAGTGGCATGGACCCATAGTCCCAGCTACTCAGGAGGCTGAAACAGGAGGATCGCTTGAGCCCTAGGAGATCAACCTGGGCAACAGAGCAAGACCTTGTCTCAAAAAACAAAACAAAACAAAACAAAACAAAAAAAATAGTGTACTGTAACTACAAGACTCTTTTTGTTAGACCCATGGTAACTACAAAGAAAAAAATTACAGCAGATACACAGATGAGAAAGAGAAAGAAACCTTAACACCAAAAAACCCACCAAACCACAGACGTAAACAAAAAGAGAAGAAGAACAACAAAGGTCTACAAAACAACCAGGAAACAATTAATAAAATGGTGGGAGTAAGTCTTTTTCTACCAATAATAACCTTGAATGTAAACAGATTAATTCTATAGCTAAAAGATATAAAATTGTTGAATTGATTTTTTTAAAACAGACCCATCTATATGCTGCCTATGAGAGACTCCCCTCACTGCTAAAGACAGACTGAAAGTGAAGACATGGAAAAAGATATTCCATGCAAACATAAACCAAAAACAAACAGGAATAGCTATATTGATATCAGACAAAATAGACTTTAGGTCAAAAACTGTAAAAAGAGCAAAAGAAGGTCATTATAAAATAATAAAGGAAGCAATTCATTAAGAGGATATAACAACTATAAATATATATGCACCCAATATCACAGCATCCAAATATACAAAGCAAAGATTATTAGATCTAAAGGGAGAGATAGCCTACCACATAAAAATAGTAGGGAACTTCAGGGTTCCACTTTCAGCAGTGAACGCAGATCATCTAGACAGAAAATCAGCAACAACAAAAAATTGAACTTATACCACAGACCAAATAAACCTAACAGACATTTACAAAACATTCCATCCAACATCTACAAAATACACCTTCTTTTCAACTGTACATGGAATGTTCTTCAGGATAGATCATATGTTAGGCCACAAAATAAATCTTAAACTTAACAAGATAGAGATCATATCAAGTATTTCTTCAGACCATAATAGAAGTCAATGACAAGGAAAACTAGAAGTCAACAAAAAGAAAAATTTCAGAAGTCTTAAAAGTACATGGAAATTTAACAACATGCTCCTAAATAACCAATGAGTTAATAAATAAATGAAAAGGAAAATTTTAAAATTCCCTGAGATTCAAGGTGGGAGGATCACTTCAGGCCAGGAGTTTGAGACCAGCCTAGGCAACATAGTGAGACATTGTCTCTATAAGCAATTTTAAAAAAATAGCTGGGCATGGTAGCACATGGGAGGCTGAGGCAGGAGGATCACTTGAGCCCAGGAGTTCAAGGTTACAGAGAGCTATCATAATGCCACTGCACTCCAGCCTGGGCAACAGAGCAAAACCCTGTCTGTAAAAAATAAAAACAAATTATAATAATTAAAATTCCTTAAGACAAACGAGAATAGAAACACATCATTCCAAAACCTATGGCACACAGCAAAAGCAGTTCTAAGAGGGAAGTTCATAGTGATAAATCTGTACATCAAAAAAGAAGAAATATTTCTAATAAATGACCTGCCATGAACATCTAGGAACTAGAGAAATAAGAAAAAACTAAACCCAAGATTGTTAGAAGGAAGGAAATAATAAAGCTTAGAAAAGAAATAAAATAGAGTGTGAAAAAAAGACCAATTCAAAAGATCAATGAAACAAAAAGTTAGTTTCTTTGAAAAGATAAACCATATCAACAAACCTTTAGCTAGGCTAAGAATAAAAGAGGATAGACACAAATATATAAAATCAGAAATGAAAAAGGAGACATTACAAATAATATCACAGAAATATAAAGGATCTTAAGAGACTATTATGAACACATATACAACAAAAAATTTGTAAACAAAAAGGAAATGAATACATTCCTGGATATAACCTATCAAGATTAAATTATGAAGAATAGGAAATTTTAACAGACCAATAACAGGTAAGAAAATTGAATCAGGCCAGGCGCAGTGGTTCACGCTTGTAATCCCAGCACTTTGGGAGGCCAAGGCAGGCGGATCACAAGGTCAGGAGATCGAGACCACGGTGAAACCCCGTCTCTACTAAAAATACAAATTAGCTGGGCATGGTGGCGGGCGCCTGTAGTCCCAGCTACTGGGAGAGGCTGAGGCAGGAGAATGGCATGAACCTGGGAGGCGGAGCTTGCAGTGAGCAGAGATCGCGCCACTGCACTCCAGCCTGGGTGACAGAGCGAGACTCCATCTCAAAAAAAAGAAAAAAGAAAATTGAATCAGAAATAAAAAGTCTTCCAAGAAAAAAATAAATAAATTTTTTAAAAAGCCCAGGACCTGATGGCTTGCTGAATTCTACCAAATATTTAAGGAAGAACTAATACCAATTCTGCTCAAAATATTCCAGAAAATTCTGAAGGGGGGGAAAACTTGCAAACTAATTTTATGAGGCCAGCATTACTCTGATTCCAAAACCAGATAACAACACAACAAAAAAGAAAACTATAGGCCAATATCTCTGAGGAACATAGATGCAAAAATTCTCAACAAGATACTAGCAAACTAAATTGAAAGGCACATTTAAAAGATCATTATGATCAAGTGGGATTCATCCCAGGAACATGAGGATGGTTCAACATATGCAAATCCATACATGTGACATACCACATTAACAAAAAAAGGCAACAAAATGACCATTTCAATAAACACAGAGCATTTGAAAATCCAACATTCCTTTATAATAAACACTCTTAGCAAATTAGGTATAGAAGATATATATATACCTGGAAACAGTAAATACCATATATGACAAATCTACAGTTAACATCATACCGAATGGGGGAAAGATAAAAGCTTTGCCTCTAAGATCAGGAAAAATAAGGATGCCTATTTTCACCACTCCTATTCCACATAGGACGGGAAGTCCTAGGCAAAGCAATTAGGCAAGAAAAAGAAATAAAAGGCAATCTCTATGGAGTCTAAAAGATAATGCTTGAAATCTAAGGTCCTTTTTAGCATCAGTGACAAGACAACACTGGATGTAGGGCTTCCCCTGAGATGACATCTCCCAAACTAAGATCAAGAAAAGCAATGCCTCCAACTCCGCAGAGCATCAGAGAAGGCCACGTGAGTAGGTCAAATCTTCATCCCCACCTGGCAGTAAAAGGGAGCCCTTCCCCTCCCCACTGGGTTTGTGTCAAAGGAAGCAAGTAAAGCCTAAATGTCTACCACCACCCATACCCAAGAGTAGTAAAACATCCTTCTTCATCCTTTTGGGTGGCAATAGAGGCTGAGAGGGGAATTCGGACTTCCGCTCCTCCTGACACTTTCTTAGGTGACAAAGCGTAGAGGAAGCTTGAAAAGGCAGGAGATTTAAATAAGATCCTGAATACCCAAAATGTCCAGGATACAACTGAAATTCACTTGTCATACCAAGAACCAGGAAAATAATCAACTTGAATGAAAAAAAAAACAGTAAATAGACACCAGTATCAAGATGACACACACACATGGGAATTACATGATGAGGGTTTTTTATTTGTTAATTAATTTTATTTATTTATTTATTTAATTTATTTATTTATTCGAGACAGAGTCTCACTCTGTCGCCAGGCTGGAGTGCAGTGGCACAATCTCGGCTCACTGCAACCTGCCTCCTGGGTTCAAGCGATTCTCCTGCCTCTGCCTCCTGAGTAGCTGGGACTACAGGTGCCCGCCACCACCACACCCAGCTAATTTTTTTTTTTTTTGTATTTTTAGAAGAGACAGGGTTTCACCATGTTAGCCAGGATGATGTCAATCTCCTGACCCCATATCATCTGCCTGCCTCAGCCTCCCTAAGTGTTGGGATTACAGGCATGAGCCACTGTGCCCAGCCAATTAATTTTATTTTTTAATTGACAAATAATAATTGCACATATTCATGGGGTACATAGTGACGTTTCAATACATATAATGTGATCAGATTCGAGTAAATAACATACCCATCAAATGCTTATCATTTTTCTGTGTTAATAATATTCAATATCTTGATGAAGATTTTAAAGCAGCCATCATAAAAATGCTTCAACAAGGAATTGGAAACACACTGGACATAAACTTTTTTTAAATAGAAAGCCTTGGCAAAGAAATACAAATATGAAAAAGAAACAAATGGAAATATCAGAACTAAAGAATACAATAACCAAAACAAAGACAAAAACTGAATAGGTTCCACAACAGAATGGGTAAGACAGAGGAAGGAATCCGTGAACTGAAAGAGAGAACAATACAATAATCTAAACAACAGAGAAAAAAAATAGACTGAAAAACAAATGAACAGAGCCTCAGGGACCTGTGGGATTATAACAAAAGATGTAACATTTATGTCATGAGAGTCCTGGGAAAAGAAGAGAACAAGAGAGGGACTGAAAAAGTACTCAAAGAAATAATGGCTGAAATTTCTCAAATTTGGCAAAAAACACAAACTTATAAATACAAGAAGCTGAGCAAATGCTAAATAGGATAACCTCAAAGACACTCACATCAAAGACACATCATAATGAAACTCCTGAGAACTATGAACAAAGAAAAATCATGAAAGAAATAGGAGATAATCAGCTGGGCACGGTGGCTCATGCCTGTAATCCCAGCACTTTGGGAGGCCAAGGCGGGTGGATCACCTGAGGTCGGGAGTTCGAGACCAGCCTGACCAACATGGAGCAACCCTGTCTCTACTAAAAATACAAAATTACCTGGGCATGGTGGCGCATGCCTGTAATCCCAGCTACTGGGGAGGCTGAGGCAGGAGAATCGCTTGAGGTGGAGGTTGCAGTGAGCCGAGATCATGTCATTGCACTCCAGCCTGGGCAACAAGAGCAAAACTCTGTCTCAAAAAACAAAAAAAAAAAAAAAAAAAAGAGAGAGATAATCAACACCTTACCTATGTGAAAGAAACAATTCAAATGACAGCAGATTGCTCATGAGAAACCATGGAAGCCAGAAGGAAATGGCACAAAATTTTTCAAATTCTGAAAGAAAAGAACTGTCAATGAAGATACCCTTCAGAAATGAAGGGAGTGATCAAGACCCTCTTGGATTCAAAAAAAACTAAGAAAATTTGGCACCAGAAGACCTATCCTAAAAGAATGCTTAACGAAGCTCTTGAAATGGAAAGGAAATGATAAAAGAAGGAATCTTGAAACATCAGGAATGAAAACAGAACAATAAGAAGAGTAAAAAAAAAAAAAAAGGGTAAATACAAGAAATCAGGCTTTAGGAAAACATTTTACAAAACATGTATGTTTTTTCAGGCCCTTGCAATGGTTACTGTCAACAGATGCACGGATAATGAGTACTTGCGAAATCACTAATTCTTTTTAGGTTGTTTGAAAAAGCTAATTTAGAAGGGGCTTATTTACGTTTTGTAAAGAAAAAATGTCTTTCTGATTACTTTGTTTGCTTTTCAAAATATCATCGTCCTTATTTATGAGTCAAATTTCCCAAGGAGAACATTACATACTCTTAAAAATTTGAATTTTATTCCTGAGCTTATTCCAAATACAGTTTCCAGATTTAGCAAATAAAAAATACAGGAGGCCCAATTAAATTTAAATATTGCATGGGACATAATTATAATAAAACATACGGCTTATCTGAAAGTCAAATGTAAGTGGGCATCATTTAATCCTACAGGATTTCCTGTAGGATTTAAGTCATCAGCATCTACAGAACAGAAGCTCTTCCTGATTAGACAGAACAACTCTTCTGGAACCTCCTCCTCTCCCAAGACCTGCTAAGGGACCACCCATCCTACTATCATCAGTGTTGGACAATAAATAAAAGTCCATCTTCAGAAATGCCTCATTGCCATGATCCTATGGTTTGAATGTATGTGCCTCCCCACCAAAAATTCATATATTGGAACCTAAGACCCAAAATGATGGTATTAAGAGGTGGAGTCTTTAGAAGGTGATTCAGTCTTGAGGTCTCCTCCCTCAAGAATGGATTTGTTCCCTTATAAAAGGGCTCCAGGGCTGGGCACAGTGGCTCATGCCTGTAATCTCAGCCAAGGCGCTGGGAGGCTGAGGCAGGAGGATTGCTTGAGCCCAGGAGTTTGAGACCAGCCTTGGCAACATAGTGAGACCCCATATCCACATAAAAAACTTTATTTTTAATTATCCTGGTGTGGAGGCACATGGCTGTAATACCAACTCAGGGGGGGCGGAGGTGGTGGGGATCACTTCAGCCTGGGAAGTCAAGGCTGCAGTGAGCTGTGACTGCACCACTGCACTCTAGCCTGGGTGACAGAGTGAGACTCTGTCTCCAGAAACAAAAAATGGGGGGGGCGGTTCCAGCGAACTAGTTAAGCCCTTTGCCCTTCCTCCCCCTCTGCCATGTGAGGACACAGAAACGAGGTACCACCGTAGAAGGAGAGGCCAGGCCCTCACCAGACACTGAACCTGCCAGTGCCTTGATCTTGAACTCCCCAGCCTCCAGGACTATGAAAAATAGCTTTCTATGAGTTTTAATTACCCAGTCTCAGGGACTGTGCTACAGCAGCAGGAATGGACTAAGACACACAGATTAGGATATTGTGGGGGCTTTTTTAAAGTTTTAACTCAGAAGGGTAAAACTTATCTGCTCCTAGTGGCCTTAAGAACTAGAAAGCTTTAGAGCTACTCGGGCAGCTATCAGCTACAGGTCTCTACACAAGAAGGACCCGCCACCCCCACCCCAGCACACCTCCCTACACTGGCTGTTGGCCTGTACTTGTTCACTGATCACCTCTGCCGGCTCCTCCAGGCATGAAGATGACAAACCTGTACTCAGACCCTTCCCACAAATGTTTGTTGCTAGGCATGTCTAAGATTACAGGCCTCTGCTGAGAGATTGGGGTGGGGTCACCACTCAGCTGGGAGGGGAGGGAAAGGCTTCCCGGCAGAAGCAACATCTGAAGTGGGGCATCCAAGAGAGAGGAAGGGCCCTGCACAGCTGTGCAATGAGCAGGCCGTGTGGTCAGGGGAAGTGCACAGCTCTCTATGGCTGGGGCCAGGAGAGAGGGCACAGGGCTGGGTGGCCACAGCAATGGGTTGGGAAGGCGAGGGCCAGCGGATTGGCAACCCTTCTCAGGAAGCTTCTCAAATCTCTCCCCAAGTCCTCCATCCTGATGTTACCTGGTTACTGGGACGTCAAATGTGGGTTGCACACCTGGAATTCCGATTGGGTTTTACAAGCCGTGAAATGTGAGCTCTCAGCGCAGCACGACCTCTCCCGCCCGGGCCCCTCGGTCCTCTAGAGCCACCCTGGAGCCCAGGGCTCACCACAGCTTGGCTCAGAGCCCAACTGTGCCTTCTAACGCAGTGTGGATATCCCATTTGGGATTTCAAATCCATAAATGCACATTTTCCAAAAACCCCTTCCCAGGGATGCTGGATGGCCAGACTCCCAGATACAAGACCTGAAGGGAAAGCAGCCTGGGAGAGCCACAGGCAGCCCGGGGCGCGCGGATGGCAGGGTCTCTGCAATGGGCTCCCCAGAGGCTATTTTAGTCTACAAAATGAATTCATTTTTGTTGAAAAACATCATTCACTCATTCCTTCACTGACCAGCATTGATAAAGCACCTACATAGGAAGGTTCTGAGAGGGACAAGGACGCACAGCAAATGAACAGGCTGCCTCGTTCCAAACCCAGGCCGCTTGCTTCTGTAGAAAGCATCCGTTACTCTTCTAATCCACTCTTAGTTCCTCAACGAACAGGCCCCTCTTCCGCTCAGAAGACATAGGGCATGGCATGAGACAGGCCCTGGGCTTGGTCCTGGCACCGCCAGGGCGGGGGGCCACCACAGCCAGCTGTGTCTCCTCACCTCCCAAGCCTCAGTGTCCACAGTGAAAGCCGAGACTGAGCTAGACTCCACTGGCTGAAGTCTGAAGGTCAAAGGTCAAAGCCGGAGTCAGGGTCTGAAGGTCAAAGCCGGAGTCAGCCCTCGCTGTAGCTGCCGTTCTGACATTCACCGACCCTCAGGTTGAAGTCTCAGAAGGGCCAGGAGTCTGTTCTTCCCTGGTGCATGTAAGACAGGCAGGGGCTGACTCTGCCTTCTGTTCCTCTCCAGGGTGACTGTGCTTTCACATGGCTGTGATGGAACCAGGAGACATGATATGCAGAAGACTGGTCCCTGGAGAGCAGAGACTGAAAACACTGGAAGAAAGAGGGTGATGATCGCTGCATGCCTCCTACCTCCACAGGGAGAGGTGAAAGAAGAGGAACCTGAAACTGAGCATTAGAATATGGGGCCCAGGAGACCCTGGTTAAAAGCACAGCATTCAGAGATCCAACAGTGGGAATACATTGGAACTCAGGTTTCCAATTGATAATCTAATCTTCAGGAGACCCACCTTGTGTATAAAGTTCTCTTTCCTGTAGGAAACAATCAAAGAATAGCTTAAATACCTGAGGCCTTGATTCCACTAGGCCTGTAACATCTCCTGACCTCCACCAACAGAAACTGGAGTACCTGAGGGTCACAGAATGCTTCTCTCCTAATTGTTTTAAATGTACATGAAAGTGAGTCACATAGGAAAAGCCTGCTGGGATTGTCCAGGCCATGCACTGTGTGGAAGAGGCAACTGCATGATAGAAATCCTGCATTTCTGCAATGCCAAGAGACACAGGGTCCACATTTTACTACCTCTGATGCCAGGGTGCGTCACACCAGCAATGGCAGTGTCAGCTGTGATTGGCATAGTCAGTGATGTCATTTATCAACACTGGTATCCTGGATGCAGTGAAGCGTGGGCCAGACATGATGCTCCACGTCTGAGCTGCATTGTATCGTTTATCCCTCACAACATCCCACAAATGACATTGCATTGGCAGCCCCACTTTGCAGATAAGGAAACAGAAGCTCAGTCAGCTACACAATGCTCCCAAGGCCCCTCAGCTAGGGCATATTAGCGCCATAATCTTAGCCCCGCTGGCTCCGAAGCCTCAAGCTCTAACTAGGATGCCATAGCACCACCCTCATTCAGGGTCCTCAGTGTGGCGGGGAGCGGGGAGAGAGGTGGAGCAGCCATGACAGCCAGTGCTCACTGAGCATCTCTCAAAAGACAGGCATCGTAAGGCGCCTGCCTGCTGGCCCATCCAGCTGTCCTAACAACTCTACCAGGTGGGCGCTGTGTTATGCTCCCCATATTGAAATGAAATTAAGAAAACAATCCTATTTACAATAGCATTAAAAGGAATAAAATACTTAGAAATAAATTTAACAAAAAAGAGCAAGACAAGCACCCCCAAAACTATAAAACATTACTGAAAGAAATTAAAGAAGACCTAAATAAATTGGAAGATATCTTGGGATAATGAATTATTAGACTTAATATTGTTAAGATGGAAATATTCCCCCTAATACTCAATGGA
Organism: Hylobates moloch; assembly: GCF_009828535.3. Lineage (NCBI taxonomy): Eukaryota > Metazoa > Chordata > Mammalia > Primates > Hylobatidae > Hylobates > Hylobates moloch. The sequence continues at coordinate 3,370,634 of NW_026652276.1, forward strand.
TTCAACACAATTACTATAAAAACCCCAGCTGCCTTTTTTTTGAAGAAATTGACAAGCTGATCCTAAAATTCATATGGAAATGTAAAATAGCCAAAACGATCTCGAAAAACAACAAACTTGTAGTACTCATACTTCATGATTTCAAAACTTATTACAAAACAACCATAATCAAGAGAGTGTTGTATTGCCATAAGGTTGGAAATATATCAATAGAATTGAGAGTCCAAAATAAAACCTTATATTAATGGTCAATTGATTTTTTTTTTTGAAATGGAGTGTTTCTCTGTCACCCAGGCTGGAGTGCAGTAGTGCACTCTTGGCTCACTACAATCTCCACCTCCTGGGTTCAAGCAATTCTCCTGCCTCAGTCTCCCGAGTAGCTGGGATTACAGGCACCCATCACCACCCCCGGTTAATTTTTGTATTTTTAGTTGAGACGGGGTTTCACCATGTTGGCCAGGCTGGTCTCAAACTCCCGACCTCAGGTGATCCACCTGGCTCGGCCTCCCAAAGTGCTGGGATTACATGCTTGAGCCACCACACCCAGCCATGGTCAACTGATTTTTGACAAGGGTGCCAAGACAATTCAATGGGGGAAAGAATAGACTACTGAACAAAAATAGTTGCTGGGACAACTGGATATCTACATACAAAAGAATGAAGTTAGGCCCCCTACCTTACACCGTATATACACATTAACTCAGAGTGGATCAAAGACATAAAATGTAACAACCAAGAGACTATAGGTCTTGGAAGAAAGCATGGGAATAAACCTTCATGATCTTGGATGGAGCAATGCATTCTTAGATCTGACACCAAAAGCACAAGTAAAAAAGAAAAATAGACAAATTGGACTTCTTCAAAATTAAATGCTTTTGTGCTTCAAAGAACATCATGAAGAAAGTTAAAAGAAAACCTACAGAATGGGAGAAAATATTTGCAAATCAAATACCTGATAAGAGAATCGTATCCAAAATATATGAAGACCTCTTCTAAGTAACAATAAAAAGACAACTCAATTTTAAAATGTGCAAAGGATCTAAACATACATTTCTCAAAGAACATACGTAAACAGCCAAAGAGCACATGAAAAGATGTGTGGTAGTTATCACTCACTAGGGAAATGCAAATCAAAACCACATTGAGATACCAATTCATCCCCACTAGGGGGACTAAAATCAAAAAGACAGACAATAACAAGTGTTAGCAAGAATGTAGGGCAATCAAGACCCTTGTGCATTGACAGTGGGAATGTAAAATAGTTCAGCCACTGAGAAAACCAGTTCAGCAGTTCCTCAAAAATTAAACATTGAGTTAATGTATGACCCAGCAATTCCATTCCCAGGTGTATACTGAAGAAAACTGAAAACGTGTATCTATATAAAACTTCGTACCCAAATGTTCATAGCAGCCTTATTTGCAATAGCCAAAAAATAGAAACAACCCAAATGTTCATGGACAGATAAATGGATAAACAAAATGTGGTGCATCCATAGAGTAGAATACTATTTGGCCATGAAAAGGAAGGAAATTCTGACACATGCTACAACATAGGCGAACCTTAAAAACATCATGCTAAGTGAAAGAAGCCACTCACGAAAGGCCACATATTATACGATTCCATTTACATAAGTATAAATGGGATAGGTAAATCCATAAACACTGAAAGTAAATTAGTTGTAGCCAGGGCCTGGCAGGGATAGAACTAGGGAGTGAGTGCAAATAGGTATGAAGTTTTTTGTTGGGGGTGATGGAAATGTTCTGGAATTAGACAGTGGTGGTCAACACACAACTTTGTGGATATGCTAAAAACTGTTACACTTTAAAATAGCATACTTTAAAATGGTGAACTTTATGGTGTGTGATTATATCTCCACAAAGGCATGTAATTCTTTGCTGACGATGGCATGGCCTTGCTCAAGAACTCTAGAGGAGGTCCAGGCATGGTGGCTCACACCTGTAATCCCAGCACTTTGGGAGGCCGAGGCAGGAAGATCCCTTGAGGCCAGGAGTTAGAGACGAGCCTGAGCAACATAGTAAGACCCTGTCTCTACTAAAAACAAAAAAATTAAAAATTAGCCAGATGTGGTGGTGAGCAACTACAGTCCTAGCTTTCCAGGAAGCTGAAGCAAGAGGATCGTTTGAGCCAGAAGTTCAAGGCTGCAGTGAGCTATGATCGTGCCACTGCATTCCAGCCTGGGTGGTAGAGTAAGACCCTGACTCAAAAAAAAAAAAAAAACTTCTAGGGGTGGGAGGTGCTGTACTATGTGTCTTGTACTGTGGCTTGGTCTTGTCCAAGACTCCTCAAAATATTTGTGTATCTCCTTTACCCCAGGGCAGTTCTCACGTAATGAACCTTGATCCTTTTAAGGAGTGGCTAGCAAAACCAAGACTGCCTTGATCCCCACAGCTGTCGCTTGTCCACTGACTCAAGGCCCATCACAGTCCTCCCTCCCCTAGCAGCCCACCCTGACAGTGTAACTGGAGCAGTATTTCTAAAATACTGATTGGGCCGCATTACTCCCTTTCTTGAAACCCTCCAGCTGTTCCCCATAACCAGTCCTAGTTAAACAGCCTCATATTAGAATCCACTGGGAAGGTTTCTAAAACTATTGAGGCTCAAGCTCAACTCCCAGAAATTCTGATTTTACGGCTGTGGTCAGCAGATAAGAGGCCCCCAGAGATGTCCACATCCTAATTCACAGAAGCTGTGAATATGTTGTGCTAACTGGGTTGCCGATGGAATTAGTGTGGCTATTCAGTTGCCCTTAAGAGAGGGAGATCATCCTGGATGATCTGGTTGGTCCCGTGACATCACAGGGTCCTAAAAAGTGTAGGAGGGCAGCAGAGTGGAGGTCAGAGTGATGTGGTGAGGACCCCCAGCCAGGACTTTGTTGCTGGCTATGAAGATGGAGGAGGGGGCTACAAGGCAAAAATGTGGGCAGACTCTAGAAGCTGGAGAAGGCAAAGAAATGGAGTCTCCCTGGCGTTTCCAGAAAACACACAGCTCTGCCCACATCATGATTTTGGCCCAGTGAGGCTCGGGTGGGGCTTCTGACCTACAGAACTGTAAGATAACAAATCTGTCTTGTTTTAAGCCACAAAGCTTGTATCATCTGTTAGTAACAATAGGAAACTAACACACAGTTGATCCAGACGATGCCCAGGCATCGGGAGCTTTTTAACACACCTCAGTCACTGCGCAGCCAGAATTAAGAACCACTGACCAACGGTAACATTCCTCAGCTTTCAGCATCCACAAACACAGAATGCTCATTTTAAATAGACATTGTTAATGATCACCCATTTTTATAAATAAAACGTTTTTTCGTTATTGTCAACTACCTCACTTTCATATCTGAGAGGGATGAAGGGATGACCTTTTTGCACCCTTCACCAAAGCATCTGTGTCTGGTTCAGTGATGGCTAAGTCCAGCTAAAGCACAGGTCTCACTTCCGGGCAGTTTCTTTGCTTACCCTTTTTTATTCCTTTTTTAAACTAAATCAGAAAATTTTAGCCTACAATTACAGGTTTTCAGAAATGACACCCATCTGTGAGACGTTCTGACCATTTGGATCAAACGTGGATGCTAAACCTTTGGAGCTCTCGTCCCTGAGGATGACTTACAGCGTCATCAGACACCACACTGGCCCGCCTCGCAGCCTGGAGACTGGGACAGAGCGGATCAGGGGAATGGCAGCAGATGGATTCCTTGTTCACTCTTTGTAGCATTTCACTCTAAGAAATATTTTCTTCATGTTCTGTAGCCGCATTTGGACATGATTTTAAAAATATGCCAATAACATCAGTTTCTCCAACAAAAGGCAGTGGGTTGGAAAGAGCCTTGTAAGAAATCCCGGTACTAGCCAGGCATGGTGGCTCACACCTGTAATCCCAGCACTTTGGGAGGCTAAGGCAGGTGGATCACTTGAGGCCAGGAGTTTGAGACCAGCCTGGCCAAGGTGGTGAAACCTCATCTCTACTAAAAATACAAAAATTGGCCGGGCGTGGTGGCTCACGTCTGTAATCCCAGCTACTGAAGAGACTGAGTATCACTTGAATCCGGGAGGCGGAGGCTGCAGTGAGCTGAGATTGCGCCACTGCACTCCAACCTGCGTGACAGAGTGAGACCCTGTCTCAAAAAAAAAAAAAAAAAAATCCCGTGATCTGACATCACCACGAATTGTGGTCTCTCGCCTTGAAGCAGAAGGTTCACACCACTCCAGGTACTGGATCCATCAATGAGGCACGCCCCAGGAACAAGCCACATGGCTCTAACTGCTTATTTGATTGTTTGACTGAAACTTGAACTCAGAAATGACCTACACTTAACACGGTTGAGATGCTAGAGTTTTCCCAGCATGGAGGAGGGATTCCAGAGGCGTAGGGAGATGGGAACATTGGACTGGGTTTAACATGTGTGACCTGCACACCTCTCTCTCAACTACACACTGCAGGAGGCTCCAAAGCACTGTTGCTTTCACTTGGGCACTGAGAAATGCCTGGGAGCACCTGCATCCCTGAGAAGCTTTGCAACTGCTCTCTTTGGCAGGCAGGTGCGATGGTGGAGACGCTGCCACTGAGCTGCGCCCTCTGATTTCAGTGGGGATGACAGGGTTCCAGAGGAGCAGAGGCCAAATGCCAGGACTTGAGCAGCAAAGACCAGGGGGTTGCGTCTGCCAAGGGAGGTAGCAGACACACGCTGGGGATCAAAACACCTTGGTCCGCGGGGCTCTTTGCCAGTGGCTAATTGAACTTGGTATCCCTAGGAATACAAGAGGACTGACTGACGGAAAAAAGCAGAAAACCTTAGGTCTGGGAGCCAAAAATCTGACTTGAGTCACAACTGTGGATAGCAACAGCCTCTCTCCCAGTTCCCAGACCTAACTCAATTCACAGGCCAAGATTCTTGAAAGGAAGGCTGGGTCCCCTGAGGAAGAAGCCTGCAACACTGCTTCAAGCACATGACACGCCTCCTCCTCCAGCCTGCAGATCATTCCCCAGTGCTCTACTGGGATCCGGGAGCACGCCTTCCTTGCCAGCTGGTACAGGGCTGATGAGCCTGTCGGTAGGTGGCTCTGGAGGGACACTGGTAAGAGGAAGAGGTTTCTCTTCCTAGTTCCACTGTGCTTTCCTTCCTTCCGACTCCCTTGGCACTCGCGGGTATGTGGGACGCCAGTGGAGCTTACCTCCAGCAGGTTTCAGCAGCACCCAACAGGGAGCATCCTGGCTGAGTTCTGCGGCTGTCCCAGGTGGCCTTCCAAAAAGTTCACCTCCCACAGGCAGCCGCCCAGCATTGCCCGGGAGCCCAACCTGCTCCAGCTTCCCAGCAAGTCCAAAAGCATCCCCTGCAAGCAGCTATCCCGCAAATTTCTTTGGCATCCCAGCAAGTAATTTCCTGCCCACAGCTTTACCCTACCGAATATGAAGCCCTGGCCCAGGGCAACCCAGTGAACTTCTCCACCCTGGACTAGGCTGCTTTCGATTATTCGCTCTGCGCATGAGAGTGGCTGTGGGACACAGGTCTGGAGTTCCTCAGCATTTCTGTGCACTGTCATCTCACTGAGCAGCTACTGAACATGTGTGAATGCCTGGTTAGAAGGGGCACCTCCCCTAGGATTGCTGCAGTCTCCCCCACTCCCGACAATTCAGACCTAGTATTTCTGCACTATGACTCCTACGTGGCCCCAGCAGGTCTTACCATCAATGACACCACCCACCAGGTTCTGCACTTCAGGGCACCTGGCTCCTGACAGTCCCAGGGAAAAGCTTCCCCACACGGAACTGGAACGTGTGAGACACATCCCTGGATACAAGGGACCAAGCTCAGGATGCCCCAAGACGTGCTGAGACTGTCCTATCAACCACTCTCTCCTCAGGGTGGCCTGGGCCCAGAAACAATCCTGACATCCATCCAGGCCACAGCACTGAGCTGCACACAGAGCCCTTCAGTCATTCCCAGGTCTTATGCAACAAAACTTCAGCCAAATGGACTGAGAGCTCTTCCCTGTATCCTACTGCCTCCACACCCCACCCCTACCTCCAATGATGGCAGACCCCAGTTCTGTTCTCAGCCACTCCACAGAATAAACAAAAACCCCCAAGTTAAAGGTAGCCTAGTGAGGCAGGCAGTTCCCTTAGAAGTTTGAGTTGGAAGCCACACAAATCCACCCAGAGTCACGAGGCCAGCAACATCCATGAAAAAAGGTAAGCCATCCCTGTGAGCCACAAAAAGACCCTGGCTAAGGTCCCCTTAGCCAAAGCTAGGTCATGTCCATGCCCCATCCATCCAATCAGGGAGAAGGGAATGGGGGCTCAGGCTACGTGGGTTTCCCTCAAGGGACTGGAAAGAGCATAGTGGGGTGGCTCAGGAGTCCCCAGCAGCTGGTAGAGGAGGACGGTGACATGACTCTGGCAAGGGCTCTGGGCAGGCTGGAATATGCCATGTAGCTCCTGCAAGCTTCCCACAGACCCAGCACCATGCATGAGCAGCACCCAGTGTGGATGTGTGAATACAAGTTCAACTTCTGGCTAAGGCCACCCCCACAAAGGCTGCTCTCAGATCTCCTCTCTGGCATGCGCTGTTAAGTCAAACAAGGACAGTGCACATTCTCTGCACACCTAAGATCCTCCTCCAGCCAGAACTTTCTAGTGCAGAGTGAGGTGGGACCCTTGGCTGAAGGTTTCCTCACACTGGCTGCACTCATAAGGACTGGGTCTCTGGTGAACATTCTGGTGCTGAATGAGGTCTCTGTGGTAGAAGGCCTTCCCCTGTATCTGCATTCATGAGGTCTTCCTTGGGTGGGAGTTTGCCGAGGGTGAGAGGCTGGACCTGCAACTTAAAGCTCTTCCAAACAGGCTGTACTGAATCGCTTTATGCAGCACAAGCCTGGGATTTGGCAGGAGGTTCCTTCCGTTCATCGCACTCCGAGCAACATTCTGGGTGATGCACATTCCAGGGCTAAGTCATCAAGCATTTTGAAAGTTCCATTCCATTCCCTCCTGCCAAAACCCCCCAAGTTAAAGGTGATTAGGGTTAGGGTATGGTTCTCCATTGAGAATTCTGCTGTGAGATGAATCAGAGCTCCATTAATTTATGTTATTTGCTGCTTTTAGGATCCTTTGTCCTTGATCTTTGAGAGTTTGAGTAGTGTATGCCTTGGGGTAGTCTTATTTGGGTGGAATCTGTTTGGTGTCCTCGACCTTCCCATGCCTGGATGTTTAACTCCTTCTCAAGCTTTGAGAAGTTCTCTGTTATTATTTCTTTGAATCTGCTTTCTACCCCTTGCCCTTGCTCAGCTCCCTCCTAAACACTCATGATTCTCAGATTTGGTCTTTTGAGGTAATTTTCTATCTCTTGTAGGTGATCTTCATTTCTTCTCACTTCTTTCTCCTCTGTGTATTTTCAAAGAGACAGTCTTCAAGCTCACTGATTCTTTCCTCTACTTGGTCCATTCTGCTGTTAAGAGCCTCTAATGAGTTCTTCAGTTCAGCAAATGTATTTCTTAGTTCCAAGATTTCTGTTTGATTATTTCCATCTTTGTTAAATTTCTCTGATAAATTTCAGAAGTGATTTTCTGTGTTCTTGGTGATCCCTGAGTCTCTGTAAAACTGCCATTTTGAATTCTTGGTCAGAGAGCTCACAAACTGCCTTCTCGTTAGGGTCACTAGATTTTTGCTTTGTCCTTTTTGAAGAGGTCATAGTTGCCTGTTTGCTGTTGCTTCTTGTGAGTACACATCTGTCCTTGCATTGAAGGATTATTTATTCCAGTTTTCTCTGTCTGGCTTGTTTTGGGTTTTATTGGGTATTTTTGCTTAGCAAGTCTTTACCACTAGGTCACTGCCTCCTTTTCAGCTCCACGTGGCACGTTAAGCCCAGGCTCACCTCAACTCCAGTACATGATGGGAGCTTTGCATGTCCTGACCTGGGAAGGTCCCAAAGGCATTATCCCAGCAGTGTGAAAAGGCTGGTGAGGGGTTTGTGCCCAAGGGAGCTGGGAAACATACCTCCTCCAGTGGCTGTTGCTGAACAGCCACTCTGATTTGGCGTCTCCTGTGGCTGTTACAGAGCAGTCTCTCCAGGGCTGGGGATGGTAGTTCCCCCTCCCCCATTTGTCACTGCCTGTCCTCAGAGATTTCTCTCTTCAGGCAGTCATGCTGCTGCCTGTGGGTTAATGCAAGGACAGGTCTCCTGCCAGGGATTCTAGCATGGTGGGAAAGCTGGTTGACCACCTCAGTCTCACTCTTCCCAGTGTAAAAACCAGTGAGCTGGTGATATGGTTTGGCTCTGTGTCCCCAGCCAAATCTCATCTTGAATTATAATTCCCATAATCCCCAGGTGTCAAAGGAGGGCACCAGGTGGGAGATGATTGGATCATGGGGGTGGTTTCCCCATGCTGTCCTCGTGACAGTGAGTTCTCACGAGATCTGATGGTTTTACAAGTGTTTGACAGTTCCTCCTTCACACACACACACACTCTCTCCTGCCACCTTGTGAAGAAGGCACCTGCTTCCCCTTCCACCATGACTGTTAAGTTTCCTGAGGCCTCCCCAACCATGCAGAACCGTGAGTCAATTAAAGCTCTTTTCTTTATAAATTACCCAGTCTCAAGCAGTTCTTCATAGCAGTGTACTAATACTGTAAGGGAAAGATTCTCCACTCAATTGTTGCTAGGCAGAATCTGGGGAAGGGGCATCATGGATGCGGAAGTCTGGTTCTCCTACCATCTGCCTGGAATTTTTTCACTTCTCTGTGGCCCCAGAATCTGTCTCATTCCCTTATTTGAGTCCTGGGTTGTTGCTGGTGAAAATCTCACACTGTGTATTTATTTTGGTTTTCTGTTGGGGGCGTGAAGCCAGCTTGATTCTATACCGCCATTTTAAAGCTGAAAATCCTCCAGGGCTAAATCAGAGCAGACCTTTGGTGGAACACTTTCTGTGCATTTGTAAGGACTTTCTATAGTGTGAACTCTCTGATGCTGAATGAACTTAGCAATATGGCTACAGGTTTTCCAACCTTTACTGCATTAATGAGGCCTTTCTGTTGTGAACCTTCTGGCACCAAAGAAAGGTGAGTCCTTTGCTGAATGCTCTCCCACATCAGCTGCACTCATAAGGCTCAGCACCACAGTGGACTCTCCGGTATTCAATGCAGCTTGCAGCTGGAGTTGTGGCTAAGAAACTTCCCACACTCACTGCACTCATGAGACCTTTCTCCAGCGCTGGGTTCCCCGTCCTCAGGTTCTCTGGTGCTGAACTGTGCATTTGCAGCTCATGGCCCCCTCACACGCCATACTTTCCAGGTGAAAGGTTCCCCCATCTTCGGTGCTCCTGTGTGGCTCCCCTCACCGTGATGGCCTGCTGCTGAAGAGGCCAGTGCTGGGTCCCATCCTTGCCTCACACTAAGGGCTTCCACAATGTGGGGACTCCACAGCTTTCCACAAGGCCCTGCCCTCGGCCCTACTGCAGTGTTTCTCTCTGCTGTGCTGCTTCTGGGCTGGTTTAAACAGAAGCCAAAGCCTCTCCCACATGCCTCTCATGGGTATGCTTTCTGCCCAGGTGTGCTCTCTGGCACTCAATCAGGGGCGAAATGCTTTTCAACACTGGGCATTTTCTCTTCACTTCTCCCCAGGGAAATGACGATTATTCAGCTTTTGCTCACACACACCCCCCATCAGTCCTCCTACCGCCCTCCATTCTCCTAATAGGCTTGTATCATAATACGGTTACTGTTTGGTGCTTATATTTTAGGGCTATATCCATACTATTCATAACTAAATTCTATAGTAGTATTACTGTGGGAACTTTTTCTTTCCTACCCGTTTTGCTTGGAGTTATGTCCCTTGGATTCCTAAGTACTTGTCAATAATTCAATCTCAGCTCCTATGTAAACCCTCAATATGTTCAGAGGCAACAGGTGTCCTAATAGTTAAGCCATCTTCTCTGGAGCCAGCACTAAACCCAACCTGGCTGCCTTCTATGCTGAGTGCACGGCTGCCATCCTGGAACCTCCTTTTGCTGTGCTCCTGGGGAGTCACCTTGCTCTTTGCATTGGATCTCCCATTGCCTTTATACTATGCTTTCTCCTTTTGGAGTACATTCTCTAGTCCTTTTATTTAAAAGGGTGTGTAAAGGCCAGGCGTGGTGACTCCCACCTGCAATCCCAGCACTTTTGGAGGCTGAGGCGGGCAGATCGCTTGAGTCCAGGAGTTCAACACCAGCCTGGCCAAGATGGCAAAACCCTGTCTTGACAAAAAAATCAGCCAGGCACGGTGGCACATGCCTGTGGTCCCAGCTACTTCGGAGGCTCAGGCAGGAGAATCCCTTGAGCCTGGGAGGTCAAGGCTGTAGTGAGCAGTGTTCGTGCCACTGCACTCCAGCCTAGGTGACAGACCCTGTCTCAAAAAAATAATAAAAATAAATAACATGGTGTGTGGAATATACATTTTTAAAGAGCCTACAAGTCTTTTGGCATGACTTTTAATCTATCTGGAAATAATCTTCCTTCAGAATTGGAGAAGAACATTCCCTGTTTCCTATGTGGCATCTGAGGACTACAAAGTTATTGATTCCTAATACTCCCCATGTGTACTGTTCATTCCCTCCAGCCATTGCCCCGGTGTTCTGAAATCTCACACTCATGTGCCTGGATGTGCACACTGATAAGGAATGGAGAAGGCAGGATGCTTTCTCCTTCCATCGCGTTGGCACTAGGTGTGCTAAGCCCTTGTAATCTGGAAACTGACAGCCTTCATTCTCAGAACTCTTTTATTCGCTGGGATGCATTGAAAGACGTGTGAGGGTATGTCCTGGGCCACGTTATGGATGGGTAACTTTAGGTCTTTCCTTTTAGGCTGGTGAGATTCCTCAAAGAAGTCTCGTTCTGCTTTATTTCTTGCTAGAGGATACGACTGAGCTATGGATTTTAGATACTGAAGGCTGAAAGCAGTACACCTCCTCTGGTCTTTCACGGGTTTGAAGTAGGCACAGTTGCCCAACTGTGTGGAATGGGGAGTCTAACAGCTTCTTAAACAGGCCTCGGCTCCTAGTTTCACCTCATCTCACAACTACTTCCAGAGGTACCTAGAAGTGCCAATTCCAGATCCTCTGGGAGCTCTGCAAGACAACTCGGACGCTCAGATGTTCCCATTTCTTTCTTACAATGTAGATTTCTCAGGTGTTTCTAAGTCAACTACCATTCACCTATTTTCTGGAGAGCTTCCCAATTTTGTTGCTATTTTTAATCATCCCAGTGGCCTTATGCTTTTTAAAAAAGAATTCCCTGTCATATCAATGGGATTTCAGGAGGAAGCAATGGTAAACAGCCACATCTAACTGTACAGGAGGCTGGGAAATGAAGCCTTTATTCTGGGAATCCAAGTGTCCAGCTAAAAACTGTGAGTTGTATTATCGCAGATGGAGAGGGTGGATGGTGAATGGAAACTAGCAATCTCTGCCACATAAATCCAGCTACTTTCGAGGCAAAGAGAGACTGAGACTGCTCATGATAAAAAGCCTTCTTTGCAGGAGAGTAGGAGAGGTGGCAGAGGTTCCGGGACAAGAAATGAAGAAGCAGAACACACAAGGAGTCGCTGACAGATGGATGCATGTCTTTATTTAGTTCATTCATTCCAAGTTCATCCCAAATCTTCACATCTCACCCTCCCACCATCAAAACAGGTCCCATGTAACAACAGGGGGCCAAAAACAACAGGCTTGCCCACAATCTCCATCACCCCCCACCCCACGGAACACTGTGGGGACAATGGCACCTTGCTTGAAAGCCACAGGTTTCAAACACATTTAGGGGCACAACTCTCTCAGACTGGAAACCACGAGCCACTAAGTAAAACAGGCTGTCAGGGAGTTTCAACCTGGGCAACATTTGGGGTATGTCCCTGGAGCCCCAAGTTCCCTCAGAGGAGGTGAAAACTCCTGCTTCAGAGTCCTTCTTTCTATCCAATCACTTAAAACGTTCCATAGAAAGAAGAAAGAAAAAAGAACTCCCTTGTTCTTGAAATGCGCATACCAAGATTTCACACAACCAAAACTTCCACCTGTTGAAATAAACAGTCCACAAAATTAAGGCATTTGGGGGCAATTAGAGGGAAATAAAGCATTTATTAAAATTACAATAGCATATCAAAAATGTTCATTATGCTTTTGAAGGCTCTTAACTAGGCACAAGGGCAGAAACAGTCATGGTCCCGGCCACTGCACGCAAACACGTGTTGATTACCAAAGCAGGAAGGGAAACAGAGGGCTGGTGGTGAGCATTCTCTTCAGCAGGTCCCCAGGCACCAGGCCCCCTCCAAGTCATGCCTCACATGCCCAACAGCAAAGAGAAGCAGTGGGAGCTGTGCAGACACTGCAGGGCAGGGCAGGGCACTGCCAGCTAAATTACAGCAGCAACTGTACACACGAAACAGCTTCTTCATAAACACCATTCTCAAACTGGATTTATGCACATTCATACACTACCTAGTATATCTAAGAGATCTTGAAATCAAAGCAACATAAAAAAGAGAGATTCGCCTGCATTCCAGGCACTGAGCAATGACATGTCAAGGCAACAGAAATCCCCCTCCTGCCCCCACTCACTTCTCCATCCCACTGTCTGCCAAGAATTTATAGTATTTATTCCATACATCACTGTGCACTTCAAAATCTGCACATTCCTCTCCATGGAATTCTCCTGGGATGTGAATCCCACCAACGTGCATCATGTACGCATCTAAACTGTTTCATTCCACACTGAGAGATTCGGGTTTGGAGCGGAAGGAGGGGAGTGAGGCGTAAGTGAGAAAGGAGGTCACATGGCCCAAACAGGTACTTCCAGGAGGCCAATCCCAGCAGGCGGGGATCCAGGCCCCTGGAGGCCAGGCCTGCTTGCCGAGTACAGACAGCCAGGTGAGGAGGCAGAAGCTGTAACCCCAGAGCCAGAAGACCCACACTAGTGTCATCATCAACATACAGGGGCGCCACAGGCTCCCAGGACCCAGGTCAAGGGGCAGTCCTCACCGAGAAGGCCACACCAGCTTCCTGTGAGTGTGTTCCACGGATCCAGGGATGGCCAGAGGCCCATCACCACGGGTGTTTGCACTTCCTAAAACCGCACGCAGCGATCTCCAAACTCGTTCTTGGCCATGAGCAGTGACAATGCTGCAGTGCTGTCTGCCAGTGTACAGGCTGTTTAAGAACCCAAGAGGAATTTCTCACCAATACGTAAACACTCACCACAGCTAGACTGTGGTTCCCTGACTTTGGGAATTCAGAGACCGGCGAACTTAAGAAGAAATTCTGGGGCTGACAAACAGCAACCAACATTTTGTTTTGCAACCAAGAGCATTTCAAAAAGCAAAAATATTGCCCTCTACTTTTACCTTCATTACATAAAAGGAAATTTTATCATCCAAATAAGGAAGAAAATAACTTCAGAATAAAAAACAATCCTTTAAGTTAAACAAATGTGACTTCATCAATTATTTACCATGTTGTTCTCATACACCTCACCTGCATAGAGCGCTCTGTCCCCAGTGCTATGCTGTGGGCCACAAGGACTCTGGCCCATCGGGGTCCACAGTCCAGCCCGGATCTCCCAGGGTCACAGGTTCATCCAGCCCTGTCACTACCTCAAATGCGTTTTCACTAAGAGGGACAAGTCACCAGGACAGCAGTTTACACGCACATGGAGACTGCTTGCATAACACATTGCTTCCCCCGTGACCCCACAAAACCCTGCCGGAAAGGCACAGCAGGAAGCCTTGTCCCTGTCTCAAGTGGAGCCGCCTCTGTGAATAGGGACTTGGCCAAGGCCGCACGGATGGCAGCAAAGCACAGGCCAAGCGTCTCTCTCAGGAAGGCTCTTCCTTGGCTCGGTCCTCTGTCCGCTGTATCCTCCTCTCTTTCTCTCAAGAACTTCTCATTTGAAGAGTCAATTCATTGAAAAAGGAAAAAGAAAACTTACTAAAAACAATTGTTCCTTCTCTTTAAAATTACCTGTTTAACAAGTACATTTTAACTAAATTTTCAAATGTCAAAAGAAAACACCAAAAAAACAAGCATTGTTGCCTTAAACACTTCTCTGGAACAAGGCAGAATATAAATAAATAAATAAATAAATAAATAGCGCGAGTGATGCAGAGTCACAGAATGTGGGTGATATTGATGGGTTTATCTAAAACCCCTCACCCGGTACTGCAAAGCTGAATTCTCAGAGGTATCAACGTTGTCCCCCACCCCACCACGGCCCAGCCCAGCCCATCTGTTGACAGCAGCCAAGGCCCAGGGCCCAGGACTGTTCCACGGCCAGCAGCTGCCCTAGCAGTGGTGACAGTCAGATGCTTCTGGGATGCAACCAGGGACAACCTTCAGGCTCCTTCCCCCTGGCCCATCGAGCCCCCCTCCTAGCGAGGACTCCGGGCCAGCCAGGCAGCAGCCTCACTGAGGACCATGTTTCCCTGCACCGTGGGACTTGGGCACCCCAGAGCTTAGGAAGGTGATTTCCTAAAGTGCTTAGGTGGAAAGTGCTACTCTTTCCTATTCTGTATCCTGTCCTTGCCAATGGAAGAAAAAGGGAGCTTTAGTGAAGGGAGTGTCACTAAAACCCAGGAAGAATGACCTTAGCTACCCACCCTGTTTTCAGATTCATATTTGGCAGCTATGAAACAAGACACCAAACCTCCAAATTGTTTGGATTCTGAGAAAATTGGCAAAGGCTGGCTTGAACAGAGAGGAAGTTGAACATGTCCTCTGCAAATGAAAAGCTGAGACCCTAGACACCTGCAGGCCAGCCAGGACAAGCCACAGGCCAGGGATGGGCCGTGAGAGGCCCCCTCCTCCAGCTCATTCTCTCCCCAGACACATCATTCCCTAGCCAGGTCTGGGTGAGGCTTCTCTGCAAGGGTCCATTCAGTCCATTCCTCCTAGAGAGACCAGGGCAGTGACCTGGTCCCTCCGAAACAGGCCCTGGGCTGTGCAAAGGAGCATGACGCCCACGCTGCCACATCTGGGTCCTTGCCTCTGTGCAGCCCGAAGGTCACACCAGCGCACTCATGCATGGAACTCCCACAAGGCAGCATTCCCAGGTGCCGCTTCCCAAAAGGTCCAAGAACTGAGCCACCTCCTGCACCGGAAGGGCTGGGGAGGCCTCGTCCTTAACAGGCCCCTGCAGAAAGTACTCAGTAGAGCAGAAGCAGAGCATGTCATGTGTCTACCACATGGCTCACCTCAAAAAAAGCCACCCTCCTCTCCTACACTGAGCCCAAAGGGTGGCAGGAAGAAGAGGCTCAAGGTGGGAGGAGCTACACAGTAAGCCAGTAAAGAGCCAGAGTGCAGGGAGCTAACCAGCCTCCCTGAAGGCCCCTATCAGCCCTACCAGGGTGATGAGCCACTGCCTACGACCTCCAGTGACAAGGCCCAGTCCATTGTGGTGGCTCCAACTTCCATATCATCATTCCTTAACTCCCTATAGCTCCTGCCCCAGCCACACCCCCATTTTTGTCCTAGTCCCACTTTGGAACCACAAAGAACACGCCTACCCCCTCTCCCGGGCTAAAGCCCCTGCAGCACCCGGCCCCGGCTGTCCTGGCCCTCCCCAGCTGCTCACCACCTGCGGTTCCTCTCCTAACTTGGGAAGACCCTCCTGGCTTCAGCAGGACCCAATCCCAAGCTCCCCTCGGGAACAGCACACAGCCCACATTTACACAACCATCACAGCTTCTAACAGTGTCACCTCGGCTGAGGAAACACCTCCCGGATTGCATTTTCCCCTCTGAATCACCCGAGGACTGTTCTTCCCTTCGGAACTGCATCTGCACATACACGGGTCAGCTGGGGTGACCCACACAGAGCCCATTTGTGACACAGGGGGTTGGGGGTATAGAATTCTATCCTCTGGCTGTAGAACGCAATAATGGCCAGGCACTACCTGCCTACTAAGACGCACAGTGATGCTACTAAGTAAATAAAACGATATTCATTGTTCAATTTTTACAAATTGGATTTCTCTTATTACAGAAAATCTAAACACAGACTTGAAATCTGCTCCTTCCTAAATATATCTGAAGTCTAGAATCACCATGGATCCACACAATGGTCATCATGGGCTTCAAATGACGAAATGTGATTCACTGGCAACAGCAGCAACTTGGGAGGGCTCTGAGGCTGCAGCCACCAGCCCACCTGGCTGTGCAGCCCTGGGTGAGGGGAAGCCCCACCTACGCAGCCAAAGCTATCAGCAATGATAACCCCGGCCATCTCTCTCCCGGGAAAGACTTCTGACCTCACTGCTATCCCCTTGCGTAGATTCTAGAAGCAGCGACCAAGACAAAAGAGAGCAATCAACCAACCGCCAGATGTTCTGTCCACTGGACAGCATGCACCTGGAGGCTCAGAACCACCCAGAGGACTCACCGCATTTTTCACTTTCTGGTATGTGTGGGGGATAGAAGACAGCGCCTCGGGCATTTTCCTCGCCTATCAGAACTGGCAGTGAATGCTGTTGGAACGGTCCTTGGTCCCAAGGAAGGCAGTCATTTCCTGGGGAGTTTGGTGTGGGCCTCCTAAAATCAATCACTGGAAGCTCCCTAAGGTGAAGTGGCAGAAAAATCGTGACACCTGATGAGAGGCACAGTAGGTATCGGAACAGGTGCCGTGCAGCCAGGAAACCACCCTTGAGTGAAGACACTCACTATGAGACCTCCACCGCAAAGACAGAATACTGAAGTGGCAAGGAAGGAGCGTGTATGACAAGTGCATGTGTCACCCCAGGAGCAGGGAAAACAAACCAGCAAGTTCATGAACTGCATTTCTGTCCTCTATTTTGCTTACAAAACTCCCTTTTCATTGAGATACTAGAAGGCTTTAATCGAACCATCAAATTGAGAAGTAGAAAAATAAAGAGAAGCACAGTTCCAGAAGTGCTAGGAGTCTTCCCTACAGGGAAATGAGTAGGCCTCCAACCTCACCCCTGCATGTACCTATTCCATGGCCCGTTACATTAATATGCAACTGAAAATCCAGAACAGAGAACTTGGGAAAAACAATAATAACTTTAGTATGAGCCTCTCAGTTACAATGACCCAAAGACTGTTCAGCGGCCCAGGCACCTGCGGAGCAGTGACAGTCCACGAGGACATCTTCTGCAGCAACAGCCATCAGGAGACCACCAGCAGCACAGCACTCAGGGCTCGGTGTCCACCTCTCTGCAGATCGCCTTCTCCCTCGCTGGAATCAACCGCAGCGCTTGAAGTCTACTCATGAAGTAGAAACTTCTTTATGGGGTCTGGCAGAGGCAGCGAAGGAATCAGATGAAGCCGGTATTTGCCAAGAGCTCTTCTCACAGCCACACGGCACAGACACAGCAAGGTTCTGGGAACACCTGGAGGTCGTAGGAAGAAAGAGAGGGATAGAGGAAGGTTCATTCTATCCCAGTTCTAGAGAGAAAAGGCAGCTGGGACTGGCAGCCAGAAGTGCACAAATGCTCACTACCAACTTCAAAATGCTCAGTAAAACACAAAGTGATGGCTTTTCCTGATGGATGAGGAGAGCAGGCCCCAGGGAGGAAGGTCTTATTATCTGCTCCTTCCGTCGGAGGAAGGAGCGAAACCTTTCCAGCCTCGTTAACCCAGGGCATCTGCTCCCTGGGTCACAACTCGACCATGTTTAATGCACTAGAGAAAGAAATCAGAGTGGACCACTGAAGGCTCCAGCAGGTGCGGGCCGCGGACACCCAGCCTCTGTCAGCCTCTTCCCTTAGTCAATCCCTGAAGCTCCACCAGTGCCTGGGGAACACAGGCCGAGCAGTGCTTGAGGGGCACAGGCTGACGACTTTGCCCCCAATGAAAAGAGCGCAGCCAAGTTCTGTCTCGATTAGCGAGGAAGCTGAGGAGTGGAACAGTCCTGAACGCAAGCTGCTTCTTCTATCACTATAGTTCCCAGCTGACCATTCATTAACTATTTGTGGGAAGGCTACACAGGAGCATGCTTTAATGAACTGGTTTAAGGAAGTCCAGTAACAGAAACACAATGAACTGAAAGTCCTTTGAGAGGCAGGGAGAAGGAAGAGGTCATCAACCTGGATGTCTCAAGACCCAGACTGGGAGCGGTGGGAGGGGGTGACATGTGGGCAGGAGGTTAAAGACAACACATGAGGTCAGTGTCTGAATCCCAGAGAGCCTCGGATAACAAGACCAAGCTACGGATCAATTCCAATCTCTAGTGCTATTGATGCATTCATCATTAACAAAATCTTTCTTCATAAATAAGCAGACTAGGAACTTCATTGTTACAAAACTTAGGCTTATCACACAATCCAAAGTAGCGATACTTGAGTGCAATTGAAGAAAGGAGAGTAAGGAACCCTAGAAAGCCCCGCTTGCAATTTGTTTTAAGGGCTCATTTAAAAACCAGGCATAAAAGAAGTCAGGTCTATAAGAATCTGGGGCCACAGGTCAGAGCAAAAGGATAAAGAGAATATAATTGCAGGCCGGGGCAGTGGCTCGTGCCTGTAATCCCAGCAGTTTGGGAGGCTGAGGCGGGCAGATCACTTGAGCCCAGGAGTTCAACACAAGCCTGGGCAACACAGCAAAACCTCCTATCTACAAAAAACACAAAAATTAGCTGGGCATGGTGTGCGCCTACAGTCCCAGCTACTTCGGAGGCTGGGATGGGAGGATCCCATGAGCCCAGGAGGTCATGGCTACAGGGAGCCATGATTGCGCCACTGCACTCCAGCCTGGGTGACAGAGCAAGACCCTGTCTCAAAAAAAAAAAAAAAAAAGAGAGAGAGCATAATTCTAGGAGTTCAGACAACACACATGTACTTTTAGAGATTCCCTGGTATCAATTCTTGGAATTCAGGAATTTAAAAAGAGAAGATCAATCTGAACAACCACCTGGAAAACCGCAAGTGCTAACTGAAGATTTTGGCCAAGTGCTCAGTTGGAGGTTTTTGTTTTTTGTTTATTGCTACATCTTGATTCATTCAATCAACCCAGCCCACAAGTCAGAGCTGAACTCAAGCCACTTACTTCTGGCCTCTTTAAAGACCTGCAAGGCCTCAGGGTCCACCTTTCTTCTTCCTCTCGACTCTGGGCCCAGCGATTCCCACTTCACTAGATTCAGGTTGGCCCCAAATTCTACCAGCAGGCTCACGAAGGCTGCCTCACAGCCGTGACGCAGAACAGCATCCATGACGCACCCAGGGGAGCCCCTGTAGAATCCCTGTGTGTTGACAGGACCATTGCAGTTGAAGTCGGGGTTCGCTCCAGCCAGGAGGAGCAGCCGGAAGCACTGAAGGTTGTGGTAGGCTGCGCTGATGTACAAGGGGCAGACCACCAAGGAGGTGAGCCGCCGGGAGAATCGGGGCTGGACATCAGGAGTCAGGTGGTGGTTGACGTCAACATCAGCCCCGTACCTGCAGGGAAGAAAGGGAAAGTCAGACCGTGCAGGGGACTGACCACAGCCCACAGATCCCACAGATCCCACAGCCACCCTGAGCAGAAGGCCTTGATTCAGTGACACCAGGCGCTATAGGAGACTCCACAGATCAGATAGCTTCATTACGTCCAGCAACATAAGGTAGCAGGAAAGAACTTGGAATCCCCGCACATAGAAAAAATCCTAAGGAAGTCCTTCAAACCTTTGAAGGTCCAATAATCCCAAGGCTATTTAAACTATTTCAGAGCAAAGAAAAAGAAGAGAGCCTTACAAATTCATCTGATGAAACTGGCACAATAACCCCAAAACCCGACAAGGGCCAAAGCATAAGAAAAACTACCAGCTAATTTCACTTAGGAGTATCAACTTTTAAATCTTCAATAAAATTTTAGCCGAAGAGAATCCTTAAGTATATTAAGAAAGCAATATACCATGACCTCATGGGAGTTATCCCAAGAATGCACAGGTAACTCCAATATTAGAAACTCTATTAATAGAATCCATTGTAAAATGAGGCTGAGGGGAAAATCCTCTGAGTATCTCTGCAGATGCAGAAAAAAAAAAAAGGTGGGCATATGACAAAACTCAAGAGCTATGCATGTTTAAAAATGCTCAATAAAACAGAAAGTGATGGCTTTTCTTTAACATGATAAAACATACTCCCTCAGGCCAGAAGTCAGCATCTCATTTAACAGGGAAAGGCTAGATGCATTCTGGCCAAAGCTGGAGCAAGACAGACTCCTGCTTTCCAGCCTCCTATTGAACACTGGTGTTAAAGGTACCCTGTGCAATCAGGCAAGAGAAAGAAATTAAATGCATAAAGTTGGAAAATAAGAGGTAAAAATTTCCTATTTTCAGAGGATACAATGTGTCTGAAAAGCCCTAAATAATATGGAAAAAACAACTAACAAGAAATGAAGAACTTTTTGAAGTAGCAGGTTGTCAAACCAATAGGCTTCATATAAAAAGTAGAAGGGAAAATTCCATTTATGATAGCAAAATAAATTTTACAATGACACATCTAAGCATAAACTTAACAATAAATGTCCAAAATGTGCATAACGAAAATGATAAACTACTACTTAAAGTCAACAAAAGCAGACCTAAGAGAATGGAAAGACATACCACAGTACTGATTAGGACTCAACATCAAGAATATAATTCTCCCAAAATTTATTTTATAAATGAAAATGTCATTACTAGAACTAAATAGTTCTAGTAATGTAATAGTTGATCACAAACATAAATAAATAAAAATAGCATCCCTTGAGCTACATTAGTTGATATATGAAGTTCATCTGTAAGATCAAAGAAGATGAAAAAGTCAAGCAAGAAGGGGGTGGTGGGAGGCATCCACACCATAAGTGAAGTTTATTATGAAGGCTAAAAATAAAACTGTGGTATTGGTATGTGAACAAAATTGACAGAATGATGGAACTTTACAGAAAATCTCGAAATGGGCCAAATTGCATATAGAAATTTCATATATGATAAAGGCAGCATCTCAAACAAGGGAGAGTGTAGATGTTTTACTAAGTGTTTTTTGGGGTAACTGAACATCCATATGGAAAAAGGTAAAAGTATATCCATTCACCATAGCATATGCCAGAATAAATTCCAAACTGACCATAACTTAAAACATAAAATATGAAACCATGCAAAAACTAGAAAAAACCTCTAAGTAAAATTTGCCTAATTCTGACACAAAATCCACAAATAAAATGTTTTTAACATGAAAATTTTTAAAAGAAAAACTCTTGCATAGCATAAGCATGACAAAACAACATAAGCAAAAGTAAAACAAGCAATGAAAAATTGGGGAAAAATGTTACAAAGGGTTAATACGCTTAACATATAAAGAGCTTCTAAAAGAAAAAGATCAATAGCCCTACAGAAAAATTAGAGAGATGGGGCGGGGCGTGGTGGCTCATGCCTGTAATCCCAGCACTTTAGGAGGCCAAGGCGGGCGGATCATCTGAGGCCAGGAGTTCAAGACCAGCCTGGCCAACATGACGAAACCCCGTCTCTACTAAAAATACAAAAATTAGCCGGGTGTGGGTGTGCCTGTCATCCCAGCTACTCGGGAGGCTGAGGCAGGAGAATTGCTTCAACCTGGGAGGCGCAGGTTGCAGTGAGCTGAGATGGTGCTGCACTCCAGCCTGAGCAACAGAGCGAGACTTCATCTCAAAAAAAAAAAAAAAAATAGAGAGATGGACAGCTACAAATGGCTCTTAGCCACATGAAAAGACGCTCAGCCTCACTCGGAACAGAAATGCAAATTAAAACTATTCTGAGATATCACTTCTCACCTATCAGATTGGGAAAAATCCAAAAATTTATTGACCAGCCTTTTAGGAAACAGGAAATCTCATTCATTGTTTGAGAAATGAAAAGTGAACTTTCCCCCCGTGGAGGGGGCAATCTGTCAATCGCTAGCAAAATTACATATGCATTTACCCTTTGACCAATCAATCACACTGCTCGGGATCTATTTCCAAAATACATCTATGTATGGAAAGATGTATGCACAAGGCAATTCATTACAGCACTATCCATAACAGCTGGAGACAGTAAACCACCCAGGTGTCCACTAACAGGGGACTGGCTGAATGAACTGCAGCTCATCTGCACAACACCGCCCTGTGCAGCTCTGAAAAGGAGTGAGAGGGTCGCTGTACACTGCTCCGGAACAGCCTCCGAGCACAGGAAGAGGGAGGGAAAGCAGCACAGTGAAAGTGTACAGTCCACTACTGTTTCTATGGGGGAGGAGGCAGCAGTGTGCTTATGGTAAACCATGGAACTTTTTAAATGGTTATCTACTGGGGAGGGAGAGAACAGGATCAAGGAGACAAGGATACAAGCTAGATTTCCAAAAATTTATACCTTGGCCAAGCGCGGTGGCTCATGCCTGTAATCCTAATGCTTCAGGAGGCCAAGGCAGGCAGATCACTTGAGGCCAGGAGTTCAAGATCAGCCTGGCCAACATGGCAAAACCCAGTCTCTAATAAAAATACAAAAAAAAAAAAAAAAAAAAAGTGAGCTGAGCATCATAGCATACACCTGTAGTCCCAGCTACTTGGGAGGCTGAGGCATGAGAATCACTTGAACTCAGGAGGTGGAGGCTGCAGGGAGCCAAGATTGTGCCACTGCACCACAGCCTGGGCAATAGAGCAAGACTGTCTCAAAAAAAAAAAAAATTTATACGTTGTTTTATAATTTGACTTCGGAACCACGTAAATTTTTTATGTTGTAAAACAAAATTAAGTAAAAAGCAATCCTCAAAAACTGAAAGCAGCGGGATGTAGTGGCTCATGTCTGTAATCCCAGCACTTTGGGAGGCCGAAGCAGGCAGATCACTGGAGATCAGGAGTTCGAGACCAGCCTGACCAACGTGGCAAACCCCCGTCTCTACTAAAAATACAAAAATTAGCTGAGCATGGTGGCGGGCACCTGTAATCTCAGCTACTCAGGAGACTGAAGCAGGAGAATCGCTTGAACCCAGGGTACAGAGGCTGCAGTAAGCCGAGATCATGCCACTTCTCTAGCCTGGGCGACAGAGCGAGACTCCATCTCAAAAAAAAAAATTGAAAGCAAAAAGAAACACATGAACTCAATCAGGTATCCAGCTGGCGCTATGATGCGCTGCCCACTAGGACATCTTTCCTTTCGGACACACTAAACATCCAGACTCCCATGATCAGCACAGACCATTCCCAGCATTACGTTCACCTGGAAGGCCCTACCTAGGCCAGGACGCACAGCTTGTCAGCAGGGCAGCGTCACACAGCTCTCCACGTGGGTACGCACACAGCCATGAGTGAGGTAACCCCTAGGCTGCCCCTCCTAATCCCCAGTGACAGCCAGATGGGAGGAAACAAATCTCACATAGGGCAGGTGCAGGAGCCACCTGACTTAGAAGCCTCATTCTCCACCAAAGCCAATCTCTAAATGACTCCATTTACTTTATTTGCCCTTGTCACTGTACTCAGAGATGACCAAATATATGGCTCTCTATCAGACGTTTAGGGTTCTTCCAGGCCAAGTGCAAACTACCAATCATTTTTACTCTGAACAGGGATCAGTCAATGAGGGGGCCCTGGCTCAGAGTCAGAGTCCTGACGAGGTGAGAAGGCCACCTGGCATGAGAGGTGAGAGCCCAAACAGGTCACGAGCCATGTATGGGAAGAGGCAGCAAAAGGAGGCTGGCTGGTGCCACACAGGGGACAACACGGACAACACAGGCAGTATGTGGAGGGCAGGGGAACCGGGTTTCTCACTGGTGAAAGGAGAATAATAAATGCAGAAAGGAAGAAAACTAGGATGAACCTTGTGGTGTGAGCCTGGATTAAAGGTAGCCAGGTGAACTCCTGTCAATGTATATAAAGAAATATAAACAGAGATGTGGAATGTACATACAACCTTAAATTGGTCCAATAGGAGGATATGAAAACAGTGATACCCCAAAAGCAACAGGCATTCCTAGTGTCCAAATGTAGGTTTCTGCACACCATTCTTCACTAAAAGAAACCAGGACTCCTTGGAGAAATGACTTATTCCAGGACTGAGGCAGTCAAAGTGCAAGATGAGCCGAGAATATCTTGTTACAGGACAAAGTGAGGAGCTGCTCACAGAATGATTAAGGACATGTCAAAAGGACAGAGATGGCTTGAAGCAGCTATCAGTAGCCAAACTGAGACAATACGAATATCAAAACAAGTAACAATCATAATGAATTATAACTCATTGGATAATATCAGAAACCATGAGTCTACACTAACAAATAAATAAATGAACAAATTAAAAATCTGAGATGAACAGGACATATACATTGTTGTAAAGCACCTCTCCTCAAAATACTACTTACAGAGAGAAAAGGAATAGCTTTACGGGAGCGAAACATGGCAGGCACCACCTTAATCAAATAACGGAAGTGAGTATCGGCAGTAATGGACACACTGCGATCACATGCAGCCTGACAGGAGGGGAATGCGAACACAACCTCCCTTCCCGATTCCTGCCCAAAACGCATGACATGACTCTAATCTGAGTCAACATGAGAGTCGGCACCTGTTTTCTTGAGCTTTTCGTCAGCCCACACAGTCCCGCAATGTCTCACAAGATTCGTCACCACCAAAGTATTTCATTTGTAATAGGAAAGGGCAATATGTGGGGAGCAGCGATGACGGGACGAGAACACGCAGGGTGCAGGGAGGACAGAACTGCGTCACCTTCCGTGCCGCAATCACAGCGCTCGCCAACAGGTAAGGCCAGCAACCACGCTTTCTAACCGTCTCCTCAGCACCATCCTGAGTGTCCAGAGAAATGTTCCCTTGGAACCAAAACTGCTGCTTTCAGGCAGCACAGGCCTGAGGACGAGCACATGGACCAACACGCTCACATGACAATGAAGCTTCCACTACAAACACAAACATCACTCTCTCTCCAACCAACACGCTCACGTGACAATGAACTTCCACTACAAACACAAACATCACCACTCTCCAAGACATTCTAGGAGTGACAGGGGAAGCATTCTAAAACACACAGAGCCAACAAGAAATTGATATTTCATTTCATACACCCAACCAATTAAGCAAAGGAAAACTAGATCTCAAGCAGTGAGGGTTTTTTCTGCTTATTCTTAGGGAAAATCTTCCAAAACGTTTGTAATTTTGGGCAATATGACAATCTGGTATTAGCTGAGCTGTGGGAAAGATAGCCCTTCATCCACTCATAAAAATATACTGGATGAGATCCAGTTAATTTTAATCCTGAATATTTTCCAAATTCCTCTATTGCTTTTAATATCACTGGCAAGGAACCACTGGGAGAACTCAATAAATCAATTTAACTTTTGCACATACAGAAATACCACTCTGTACCTTTTTTCTAAAATATGAGCAATACATATCAAGGGAATTTACAAATAACAAAATGGAGGTGACTTACAGAGGGACAGAAAATTGCAACAGTGAAAGATGAGAGCCCTAAAGGGGAACTGGCACAGGGAAGGCAGAAGCTAAGTTATTTCCAGATAACATCACTGTTCTGTAACTTAACCATATCACTCTACTATCCAAAAGTCAATTATCTTGGAATTTAGAATATAGAAAACTTTTTAATAGAATAATATCTGTTCTTGGTACCACCTTGTAAAAGTAATGTCCTGTGCTCCAGTGAGGGAGTAAGATGTCTTAGTAACGTTTTCACAAGAAGGGCATCTATGGCCAGGCGCGGTGGCTCACGCCCGTAATCCCAGCACTTTGGGAAGCCGAGGTGGGCGGATCACAAGGTCAGGAGATCAAGACCATCCTGGCTAACATGGTGAAACCCTGTCTCAACTAAAAATACAAAAAATTAGCCAAGCATGGTGGCGGATGCCTGTAGTCCTAGCTACTTGGGAGGCTGAGGCAGGAGAATGGTGTGAACCCTGGAGGCAGAGATTGCAGTGAGCCGAGATAGCGCCACTGCACTCCAGCCTGGACGACAGGGTGAGACTCCATCTCGAAAAAAAAAAAAAAAAAAAAAAAAAGAAGGGCATCGGTATATGCACTTCTCGGGCAGCCTGTAGGTAACTCAAAGCAGTTGTGCATCATGAATTGACTGAAATACCCAAAGGGATTTCTGGAACCAACATGGAATTTCACTGATTGACCCTACTCAAAAGCATTTCCAAATTAATAGCTTACATTCTCCAAGGTGCAAAGACATGGGACTGAGGTGGCTTAATCAGGTTAGAAATCCTTAAAAAGAGGGAAAAAGCCCCGCAGCTTTATCACCCTCTAACATAACAACCTTACCACTCTCATTTCTTTATCCTCCCAAAAGCCAATTGTGTAGCTATTTAATTTATAAAACCCTTCAACAGGAAAAACATATTCTCAGTACCTAATTTAAAGACCATATTCTGTGCTGGGTAAAGGGAATCCCAGGTCCCTGCTCATCAGAGCCACCCTGGCTGCAGCCTGTAACAACAGAACCCTTACCTAATCCTTTTCAATACAGAAAAATTCCCCTGAGAACCAGCTACTTAAACTGCACCCCGTCCAAACGCAGAGCAATTTGGTCTCCAGAGTAAGAGAGGGAAAAAAAAGCATCTTTGCTGGAAAGAAGTCACTAGAAAGATGAAAAATAAAAACAATCTGGTTCAAAAAGAAAAAAAAAAGGCAACCATTAATATGATTAAAATAAGACTGTAGGCCAGGCGCTGTGGCTCACGCCTGTAATACCAGCACTTTGGGAGGCTGAGGCGGGTGGATCACAAGGTCAGAAGATCGAGACCATCCTGGCTGACACAGTGAAACCCCATCTCTACCAAAAAAACAAAAATTAGCCGGCCATGGTGGCAGGCACCTGTAGTCCCAGCTACTCAGGAGGCTGAGGAAGGAGAACTGCTTGAACCCAGGAGGCAGAGGTTACAGTGAGCCAAGATCGCACCACTGCACTCCAGCCTGGGCAACACAGCAAGACTCTGTCTCAAAAAAATAAAATAAAATAAAATAAGACTGTAAACCTAGTATAATGGAAGAGGAAAGCAAAAAAAAAAAAAAAAACATGTAAGAAGAAAAGATATCAAATGGAAATAGTTACAAAACAGAAAGATAACAGAAACAGACTCTAACATCAGCTATAGCAATAATGTTCACTGTATTAAAAAGCAAAAACTCCTAGACAAATAGTTCTACACAAGCACAAAAGAACTACTGAAACTCCCTAAGATTAAAACTAAATATTACATAATGCCATGTAAGTGGGTGTTAAATAAAACTAATAGTACTCTTGTTTTGATAGAGCATAATACGTAAGCAGGAACTTTTATGAGCTCAATCAGCATCAAAATTTTCAAAGCAAAACCTATTCAAAGTACAAGGGGAAAAAATGGCAAAATCACAAACGTGATCAGAGACTAACAGAATTCTTTAAATTTCTGGCAGATCAAATGACAAAATGTAAAAAAAAAAAAAAAAGAGAGAGAGAGAGCGCTAACCTAACAAAGTATAATATGTAAACAAAACACCCATGGTCATGTATTTGTTTCAAGCATTCACAACAATGTAGTCTGACATTAAAAAATAAGAAGAAGCCAGCATTGTGGTGCACCCCTGTAGTGTCAGCTACTAAGGAAGCTAAGGCAGGAGGGTCACTTGAGCCCAGGAGTTTGAGGCTGCAGTGAGCTATGATCACACCACAGCACTCAAGCCTGGGCAACAAAGTAAGACCCCATCTCAAAAACTAAACAAAAATAATAATAATAATAATTTTTTTACTTCAAAGAATCCCCAAAATGAAAACTATATGGTCCATATTATCTGAGCATAACACAACAAAAAGCATTATTAAAACCTTATCTTCCATAACTCTAAGAACAAAGAGGAAATCCACTTCAATTAGAGCTATTTAAATAATAACGAAAAAGCTTAGAGAGGATGGTCAAAACTGCAGTAAAAGGTAAATTAACGTTGCAAGTTTGCATTCTTGAGAAAAAATGAATAAGCAATCAACTCAAAAGGGAAAAAAAACTAAAAATTAGAAAAAGATAAAAGTAGATGTAAAGGAACAGGTAAGCCGAAAAACAAAGAGACCTGATAAAGCCAAGAGGCAGCTCTTTACAAAGGCCAGCAAAACAGACGAGTCATCTAAAGAGCCGAATTCTAAAGACAGAAAAACTGCAAATACAGAGAAGAAAAATAAAGTGGCTGCAGGAGCCAGGCGAGCTCCGCAGTACTGGCCTGATGAGGGCCTTCAGGATGTCGGCCCGGCCCACACGAGAGGCATGGTAGACGGGGGTGCTGCGATGGTGCCGGCTTCCGTTGGGGTCTGCGCCAGCTTCGAGAAGGATCTGGGTACTCTCTAGGTGCCCGTTCACCACAGCCACATACAGGGCCGTCTGTCCTTTTACGTCCACCAGATCCACCTCGGCCCCCTTCCGGATGAGGAAGTCCACACAGTTCCCATGGCCTGCAGTGGCCGCGATTCGCAACGGTGTGCAGGGGAGCCAGCCACAGCACCAGACAGACTTCTCATTGATGCGGCTGCAGGAGGAACACAAGGGGGCTCATGAGAGGCAGCCGCAGGACAGGGACGGGCTGCACTGCCCCCCTCACCCTGGCAGCATGGACACGGTCCCCCTCTGGTTAATAACGCCTCCACCTGAGCTCTGCCTTCTAAAATGCTCTCACACCTTTCCCCTGCGGGACCTGGGCATGGCAGGGCAGGCATTACGAGCCCCATTCCAGAGACAGGAAACTCAAGGCACCTGCAGAATGATCAGCACCAAAACTAAGATCTCTAGTTCTTAGACTTCCTGACTGCCGTCCGAAGTGCCTTCCTCTACAAAGGTGGGAAGGGTCTGCCTGGGAGGCAGTGCCGAATAAACAGCGCACTCGCCCGGGAGTCTGGGTAAGAGCCCCTAGGCTGCTCTTCCCCAGTTACCATCTGTGAAGGCTTGAGGCTGGGCCTCTCTAGGCCTCAGCATCCTCACGGTGCCTATGTAGGCCCCCAACCTCTAACACTGCACAAATGATGGCCTGAAGGAATCACTAAGGTGGCATGGGGGCTACACCCCTGGCCCAGAGCGGCAGAGGAACCTGTCCAGACTCAGCTCTCGGCAGATGTCACAATCGGACTGCAACTACCTGCCCCACCCACCGACCCAGCAAGGCAGCAACCGCAACGGGTTCACAGCGAGCTCCCAGTGTCACTAAGAACAAAGCTCAGGGGCCCAGAGCACCAAACCAGGGCCCAGGAACATGCAGCGGAAGCAGCTCCCAAGCCAGCCCTCGGGGCTCCTCCGCCAGCTGCGCCTAGGCTCTGACTGCCCAGGAAAGTCGAGGAGCACTCCAGGAACTCATCACCAAAGAAGTAAATAGCAATGGGAAAATGTAAAGAACCAGAGATGCCCTGAGCCTGAGTAAAAGGAGGAGGAGAAACAGTGCTGGGAAATACTACATGGAAAGACGGGCTGAGACGTCACCAAACTCTATTTCATTCTGTTACATCTGCAAGTTGAATTAAGGTTTTCTTTGGGCTTGAGTCACCCACTTTAAATATCTGTGCGTAATCCATCTGTCTTCCTATGACAGTCCTTTCTGGTATTTTTCTTTTAAATACTGATATCTGTTCTGATGAAATACTGCTAAGACACTAGAAGGAAATGAAGAAATACATTCCTGTACTATTAGAAATCCTTTTCTTGGGAACTATGCAAAGAAAAGTTGTGGCATTAGGCTCAGCACGAACACGTAGGCATTGCTGCTACCACCGCACTGGCATTTGGGTCCTGAAGGGAAAGCGGAAACACAACAGCAGCATGGATAGTTCCTGGCTGCCGCTGAGTTTAAACTCTAGCTGGGACTGCAACCTTAGACCCGCAGAACAATCAGAGAACACTCCACAGTGCAGGCAGACTGTGCTCCCCCAGGCGTCCTGAGCAGGGAGAGGGAAGGGCAAGCATCACTTGCTGTGAAGGAAGGGCTGGAGCCATTTTGCGGGGACAGGCAGAGTTTGGCAAGGCCAGGACAGGGGACCACTGATGAGGGGAACAGAAAGGAGAAGGCTGATGAGGTAAACGGGCCTAAGGCTGAGGCCCAGGTCCCGGGGAGAGATGACTGAGGGCCTGAGAAGCTAGAGGAAAGGGCACTAGGGAAGGTGGTGACGCAGAGTGAATGTACAGAAGTGCCTGCAATCAAGAGCCACGAGAAACGCAAGATGGGGCGGGGCCGCCACTGAAGAGGGAAACAGTGGTACCTTCAGGAGTGACATCAGGAGGCTGAGGCCCACAGAAGGCCAGAAGTTGCCAGAAAACACTAAGGTCAATGGCAGAGCAGGACCTGAACTCAGGTCTCCCTGCCCACACTGTCTGGCTGTCTCCTACAACTCTGACCATGCTGCCTCAGTCTCCTTTATCCCCGTCCTCTAAAGCTGGAACACATTCCTCCCAACATCAAGGTCTTCATGTGCACACGGACTGTGGGGCTCAGCTTCATGCAGACCTTCAGTGCCTGAGTACCCGCACCAGCCCCGGGCAGCGCCGCTCACCTCCGGTAGCTCTCCTCTTGCAACAGGCTCCTGAGGGTCTGGAGGTCCCCGACGTAGGCTGCATCATGGAGCCTCGTGTCCTCACAGTGCTCCAGCGGATGATCACAAAATTGCTCCCTCAGCCACTCCTTCAGATTACGACCTGCACTGAAGAGAGGGGCTCCTGTTAGCTCAGGGAGGCCCTGCCAAGACTAACCGAAAGGAGGTGCCATCTGCCGCGAGCCTCCCCTCTCCCAGCCACGGGGCACCTTCAAACACTCAAGAAATAAATCACAAGCTGGGCATGGTGGCACGCCTATAATCCCAGCTACTCAGGAGGCTGAGGCAGGAGGATCACTTGAGGCCAGGAGTTCAAGACCAGCCTGGGCAACACAGCAAGACCCTGTCTGTAAAAACAAAAGAAATAAATCACAGAGAACAGTAGAAACCTTCCCTTATTAAACTAGCACACTCCTGACACCAACGCTGACAAGAATAATTTTTTAAAAGTTGATGGGGCCCAGGAACTATAAGCCAAACCTACCGAAGAATAAAGAAGCAAGATCCTGAAGAAAATATCAGCAGATTGAATCAATATTGTGTCAAAGAATCCACTGATAAGTCAAACCTGAAGAATACGGATGCAAGATCCTAAAGAAAATATCAGCAGATTGAGCCGGGCGAGGTGGCTCACACCTGTAATCCCAGAATTTTGAGAGGCCGAGACGGGCAGATCACGAGGTCAAGAGATCAAAACCATCCTGGCCAACATGGTGAAACCCCATCTCTACTGAAAATACAAAAAATTAGCTTGGCGTGGTGCCGCGCACCTGTACCCCCAGCTACTCGGGAGGCTGAGGCAGGAGAATTGCTTGAACCCGGAGGCAGATGTTGCAGTAAGCCAAGATTGTGCCACTGCACTCCAGAGCCTGGCGACAGAGTGAGACTCGGTCTCAAAAAAAAAAAAAGAAAGAAAGAAAATATCAGCAGATTGAATCAATATTGTATCAAAGAATCTAGCAAATATCTTAGTACTGGCATTTGGGAATATCTTAATACTGGGAAACTATGAAGGAGAATATAGTCATCTCCTTCACTACAAAAAAGACATACGGCAAAATCCAACGGCTGAGCAAATGCTGCTATCTGCTACACAGGTGACTACCTACCACGCTGCCCGGGCAATGGCCACAGGGAGGCCTGCCTAAGAAACTCCTCAGACAGGCGCACTTGACCATAGAGAAGTCCCACCTCAGTAAAAACGAAGGTTAAAAATACATGTACGTAAATATAAATCCAGCCCATTTAATGAAGACTATAAAACTCAAAGACAACACAAAAGAACAGAATAAGCAGAAAAAACACCAAGTACTTGGATTAAAACATTCAACATTCAAGGAATTTTAAATAAAGTGTGAACCACTTCTCTGGGGTTTTGTTATCAGATGTCACAAAAAATATTCTAAAGTTTATTTTAAAATATAAGGGAGAAGAACTTTTTTGGTTTTTAGTAAGTGTACAGAGAAAAGACCTACCTTACTAGGTAACAGAACACTCATCAGAATAAAAAAGAAAATCAAACCATCAGCTGCCCAGAAAGATCTCAGTATAAACAACTTAATACAGGCAGCCTTCATTTCACTGCATTTCACCTTATCAAGCTTCACAGGTAGTTGTGTTTTTTTACAAATTGAAGGTTTGTGGCAACCCCGTGCTGAGCAAGTCTTTTGGAGCTATTTGTCCAACAGGATGTATCTATTTTGTGTCTTCTGGGTCACAATCTGGTAATTCTTGCAATATTTCAAACTTTTTCATTATTATTTTATCTGTTACGGTGATGAGTGATTTGTGATGTTACTACTGTAATTGTTTTGGGGTGCCACAAACTATGCCATATGAGACAATGAACTTAATCCATCAACGTGGTCTGTGTTCTGACTGCTCCACCAACCAGCTGCTCCCACTCTCTCCTCAGGCCTCCCTGTTCCCCAGACACAATATTGAAATTAGGCTAATTAATAACCCTACAACGGCTTCTGCGTGTTCAAGTTAAAGAAACAGTCACACATCTCTCACTTTAAGTTAAAAGCAGGAAATGATTAATTTTAATGAGAAAGGCATGTGGAAAGCTGAGAAAGGTTCAAAGATAGGCCTCTTGTGCTAAACAGCCAAGTTGTGAATGCAAAGGAAAAAGAGC
This sequence comes from Hylobates moloch, assembly GCF_009828535.3. Taxonomy (NCBI): domain Eukaryota; kingdom Metazoa; phylum Chordata; class Mammalia; order Primates; family Hylobatidae; genus Hylobates; species Hylobates moloch. Next base: position 3,403,288 of record NW_026652276.1, read on the forward strand.
TTGAGGGAAATCAAAAGTGCTATAAACACACAATTGATAAGAAAGCAGAACAATCTTATTGCTGATATAGAGGAAATCTGAGTAGTCTGGAGATACGATCAAACCAGTCACAACATTCCCTTAGGCCAAAGCCTAATCCAGAGCAGGGCCCTAACTCTCTCCAATTCTCTGAAGCCTGAAAGAGCCGAGGAAGGTGCAGAAGCAAAGTGTGAAGGTAGCAGAAGTTGGTTTGCGAGGTTTAAAGCCATCTCTATCACACAAAAGTACAAAGTGAAGCAACAAGTGCTGATGTGGACACTGCAGCAAATTATCCAGAAGACACAGCTAAGATAATTGATGAAGGTGGCTATACTAAACAACAGATTTTCAATGTAGAAGAAACAGCCTTCTATTGGAAAAAAGGATGCCATCTAGGACTTTCATAGCTAGAGAGGAGAAGTCAATGCCTAGCGTCAAAGCTTTAAAGGACAAGCTGACTCTCGTTAGGGGCTAACGCAGCTGGTGACTTTAAGTGGAAGTCAATGTTCATTCACCATTCCAAAACTCCTGCCTGTGCACTATAAATGGATCAACAAAGCCCAGGTGGCAGCACATCTGTTCACAGCATGGTTAGTGAATATTTTCAGCCCACTATTGAGACCTACTGCTCAGAAGATTCCTTTCAAAATAGTACTGCTCGCTGACAATGCACCTAGTCACCCAAGAGCTCTCATGGAGATGTACAAGATTCATGCTGTTTTCATGCCTGCGAACACAGCCATTCCACAGCCAATGGATCAAGGAGTCATTCTGACTTTCACGTGTTATCATCATTTAATACATTTTGTCAGGGTATTGCTGCCATAGGTAGTGGTTCCTCTGATGGATCTAGGCAAAAATGAACTGAAAGCCTTCTGGAAAGGATTCACCAATCTAGATGTCATTTAGAACATTTGTGATTCATGGGAGGAGGTCAAAATATCAAAAGGAGTTTGAAAGAAGTTGATTCCAACCCTCATGGACGACTTCGAGGGGCTCAAGACTTAAATGGAGGAAGTAACTGCAGATGTGGTGGAAATCACAAGAGAACTAGAATTACAGCCTGAAGATGTGACTGAACTGCTGCAATCTCATGATCAAACTTGAATGGATGAGCAAAGAAAGCAGTTTCTTGAGATGAAATCCACTCCTGGTGAAGATGCTGTGAACACTGTCATAACGACAACAAAGGATTTAGAAGGCCACATACACTTAGTTGATAAAGCAGCAGCAGGGTTAGAGAGGACTGACTCCAATTTTTAAAGAAGCGCTACTGTGGGTAAAATGCCATCACACAACATCTCATGCTACAGAGAAGTCTCATCAAAGGAAGAGCCAGACAATATGGCAAACTTCATTGTCATCTAAGAATTACCACAGCCCCCGATAAGTCAGGAGCCATCAATACTGGAGCAGGACCCTCCACCAGCAAAGACTGTGACTCACTGAGAGCTCAGATGATGGTTAGCATTTTTCAGCAATAAAGTATTTTTATATTAAAATGTGTACATTTTTAGACATAATGGTATTATTGTACTCGTTTTTTTGTTTTTGAGATGGTCTGTGGCCCAGACTGGAGTGCAGTGGCGTGATCTCAGCTCACTGCAAGATCCGCCTCCTGGGTTCACATCATTCTCCTGCCTCAGCCTCCCGAGTAGCTGGGACTACAGGCGCCCACCACACTCGGCTAATTTTTTGTGTGTGTATTTTTAGTAGAGAAGGGGTTTCACCATGTTAGCCAGGATGATCTCGATCTCCTGACCTCGTGATCCGCCTGCCTTGGCCTCCCAAAGTGCTGGGATTACAGCCGTGAGCCATGGCGCCTGGCCTACTACACTCTTAATAGACCATAGTATCATGTAAACATAACTTATATATGCACTGGGAAACCAAAAATTTCATGTGACTTGGTTTACTGCAGTATTCACTTTATTACAGTGTTCTGGAACTGAACACAAACTATCCCCAAGGTATGCCTGAATGTGATAAACCGGCATCACAATCAGCGAGAATGGAAAAGAGTATTCAACATATGGCATTTGTACTATTAGATACTTACTAGGAAGTAATTGAGTTATTCACCTCACATCATAACCCAAATAAACTCCTGAAGATTTAAGAGTTTTGTAAAAATAGTTACACAGATTCATGTGTAAGTAAAGAGCAAAAACTCAGACTGCTTGGATTCCAGTCCCTGCTCTGCCATGCTGTCCTAGTGTGAGACCAGACAGGCAGGTATAAAGCACCCGCTCCCTAAGGGGACTCTTTCCAGATGCTGATATTGTTTTTTATATTAAAATTAATCTCTTTTGAGTACTACTGTACATGAGACGCAACCACAGGTAAAATGCGGGTGGTGAGTAAGTGTCCGGGCTCTGCAGGGTTTGACAGTCCATCGAGTTGCTCATGCTGACCCCACAAGCAGACCCGCCGCAGATCAACACGCCGGCATGAACAGCTCTTTAAGCCACCATCGCAGTCTTCCTTCAGTAACTATCCTCCCCTGTAATTACTCCACAGTTGCGGTTACTATAGGGTGAAAAAGTTCAAAGTCGGAGTGGGAAAGATTCAGGTGTAGGGCAATAACCAACAGGTAAATGGCGGCCACAGGACTTCTGCTGAGCCCTCTTCTGGGCCCCCCCTGCTGGCCTCTTGTGCTATCCATTCCTGGCCCTGCTCAGAGTAGACTCAGAATCTTTCCCCAGCTCCAGATTCAAAAGCAACTTCAAGTTTGTGTTTTGCTGATCAACTACTCCAATGACAACACAACTGCCCCTGGATAGCACTTAAGCTTCAACTGAAAATCTGTTGCCCCTCTACCCGAGGCCGAAACACAGTGAATAACAAAACAGCAGTGCATGAGGATATAAAAAGGAGCCCTCAGCCGAGTGTGGTGGCTGCCGCCTGTAATCCCAGCACTTTGGGAGGCAGAGGCGGGCAGATCACCTGAGGTCTAGAGTTTGGTATCAGCCTGGCCAATATGGTGAAACCCCGTCTCTACTAAAATACAAAAATTAGCCGGGCATGATGGCCAGCACCTGTAATCCCAGCTACTAGGGAGGCTGAGGCCGGAGAATCGCTTGAACCCGGGAGGCGGAGGCTGCAGTGGGCCGAGATCACGCCACTGCACTCCACCCTGGGCAACAAGAGCGAAACTCTGTCTCAAAAAAAAAGGAGACCTGTGCAGCCGACAAAGCCAGTGTTTATTCCCCAGGACTCCTCTTTATACTGGGAAGTAGCTGTTGGTCCTCTTTTTCCCACGGAACACCTATCATTCCGTCTCTCACTCTCACATGAGATGACATACTAGACCCTAAGGTCCTGGCTGTCTCTGAAGTCAAAGTCAACGCCAACCAAAGCCCAGGATGGTAGATGCTTTGTCTGGCTTGTTCTTCTGGTCATTGCAGTATCCTCCGCTGGGTCTAGCCAACAGCAGGTCTTCAATACAAGTCTGTTAAATGACTGGAAGGAGGTGCAGAGGGAGGGATGAATGGAAAAGCCTATCTGCACCAGTCTCCAAGTCAATCTTTTGAGATTTTTAAGAAATGTATTGGTTTATCACTAAGAAGGAGAGGAACCCCTCCAAAGACAAATATAGGCATGTAAAGAAAGCCCAGAACACAGGAAACTATTGGCGCGAATGGCAAGCTCAGAAATTCGGCAAGAAGGAACTCCCACCACACCACCAGGAAACGGGAACCCGTCCTGACCGCTTCCTTCACATCTGCATGGTAGGGACACTTCAAGGTGGAGACCCGAAGTAGGATAGTTATTTTGGAAGGTGGGTGAGAGCCTTTCTATCTGCCTCCTTTGCTGGTGGGCCAAAGGCCCCTGGACATGTGTCACTGACGAGCTCGCTGGAGACGGCGTCCCCGTTGTCCCTGGTCTGTGTCTGTGGTGGGTGGGAAGGCTGCCCCGCTGTATCACCGGACACGCCGTAGGCGGCAGAATGGTGGAAAAGTGCCTGCCCTCCCTAGGGCTACCCTCTGGCTGGCTTTCCCTTTCTGTGCGCTCAGAGCTGGAAGGTGGCCCACGTCCTACTTTTGCGGTTGGGTCATATCAAATCTGCATCGGCTAACGGGAAGGAAGTTACGAACAAGTTCCACTGGAAAGAAAATCTAGCGCGGGGACTGCACTCGAGGCCGAGGAGCAGGCAGCGCGTACGTGGTGGGGTCGCCCAGCACTGCGAGCCGCGCTGAACCCGACCCCCGGCCTGCGGGGCGCGGCTCCCTGGCTGCCCCGTGGACCTGGCCAGCCCGGGACGCGGACGCAGGGCCTCGGCAGGGACGCCGGAGCCAGCCCTCCGCCATCCCCACACGCCCCACGGCCCAGCGGCCGCGCGCACGTTACCTGCGGAGCCCGGCCCTGCCCTCCCGTCTGGGCTGCCGCCCTCCGCCATGGATGCTTCGGCCTCCGCGGCCTCCCCGAGCCCGCGCGCGCCCCTTGAGCGGGAAGCAGAACGGCCTGCGACCACTTCCGGCGCCGAGGGTGAGGGGGCGCGTCGGGGTCGCGGCTTCCGGCGGGCGCGCGCCGGCCTCACTGGTTTCCGGGGCCGCGCAGGGGCCGCGCCTCCACTTCCGGCCTCGCTGCCTAGCCAGGTGCTGGCTGGTCCCTTCGTCCGGCGAGAACTTCGCGAGTAAGCGACTCTCGGGATGCTGGCCGCGCTGTGGTTTCCTCACATAAGCAGCCAAGGAGTCGGAAAGCGTGTTGCCTGAGGCAGCAGCCTGGGAATTTCGGTCGGGCGGGCCGTCCCCACCCCCGCGGACGGGGCGTGGCTTCTGCCAGATGTGGGCGGGGCCCAGAGGGCCGCGGCGGGCGGGATCCGGGCCTCGGCCGGGCTGGCTTGATCCCCGCGGGTACCCCCACTGGCCACGAGCAGCCCCGGGAGGGTGGATTCGGAGGCGCGGGGACTGGTGAGGGCCCACTGCAGGGCTGAGCGTCGCAGCGTGCTGTGGTTTTAGATGAATGCTCCCCCAAATCCCTTCCATGAAGCCCGCAATCAGCTCCGTAACTGATGACAGCCAGTGGCTGAATAAATGAATGCATTCGTGAACAAACGAGTAACATTTCTTGCACACTCCCAACTTCAAATATCGCAGCGTCATCCCACCATGAGTATTGGTGTTCGTCCTTCAGCACGGATTCCCTTGGCTCCTCCCATTCTCCCCTGCTGAGTTTAACAGCGGGGCCTCATGCAGGCGGAGGATTTGTACACGGCACAGCAGGAGGCTGATGAGGGAGTCCGGAGACCCCAGCAGTCGTGGGCGTGAGCTGCTGGCCCATCCGTGTGTACAACATTACAGACTGGAGTAAGGGAAGCCGCAGGCGCAGCCCCGCGAGTGTCCCTGCTGGGGCTGGCCCTGGGTGGCCCAGATGCACCGGGTGGGCCCACTGGGGGCAGACCTGGCAGGCCCTGTGGGGGGTGGAGGCGGGAGTGGGGGTACTTCCTACAGTGGTGTTTGGTCTTGATAACAGCAGAGAGCACCACTGGCATGAGGGACAGGTGACTCCGATGATGACGCTGCTAGGCCAGGAGCCAGGGGTGTGCCCAGCCCCTGGCTCCACCACAGCTGCACATCCTGAACTCTTGGAGCTTCAGCAACTCCGAAACTTGAAGCCGACTCACGTGTTGTTGGATGGACGAATGGATAAACGAAGTGCCGTCCATCCATACAATGGAATAGTACTCAGCCTTAGAAAGGAAATGCCGTCCATCCATACAGTAGAATCTTACTCAGCCTTAGAAAGGATGGGAATTTTGACACACGTCACAACACGGATGACCTTGAAGACGTTATGTTGAGATAAGCCAGTCACAAAAAGACAAATACAGTACTGTGTGATTCCAATTATTTGAGGTCCCTGGAGCAGTGAAATCATGGAGCGGAATAGGGGTTGCCAAGGGCTGGGGGAGTGGGGAATGAGGAGTTAGTTTTTAACGGGGACAGAGCTTCAGTTGAGGAAGATGAAAAAGTTTTCGAGACTGGTCGCACAACAATGTGAATTGTGCATTAACAGTACTGAACTGTGCATTTAAAGAAGGTTAAGTTTTATGTTCTATATATTTTACCACAATTGTTTTAAAGAATTTTTTAAAAGAGGTTCCGGTGCAGTCAGTCAGGGGTGCAGGTTGGGTGTTGGGTGGTTCAGAGCACCCAGGTGATTCTAAAGTGCAGCCTGGCGAGAGCCAGGTCTCCGTGGGCCTCCGCTGCTCTGCCTGCCTGGTCCCGGTGGGCCCACAGTGAGCGTCCCGCGTGTGTCAGCAGCCTTTGCATCAGGGTATTGAGTCCCTGAGCAGAGTGGCCCTCCTGCGCCTGCACCTCCACCTTCCCTGCCACGTGTTGCCCTTGGGATCCTGCCTCTTAGAAGAACCTGAGGCCGCACGTGGTCCGTGGTGGGGAGGTGGCCTCACATCCCCACCTCTGTGCCTCCTAAATGCCCACATGGTGCAGGGCAGTGTCCACAGAGCCAGCAGTGCTGGAGGGGGAAGGACACTCAATTGCTGGCCACTCTGCCAATACCATCACCCCCATTTCTCAGGACCCTGAGATCTGGGGGCCTGGTGCTATGCCCAAAACCACACAGCCCACAGGTGGCTGAGTTGGGATCACATCCAGACTGTCCAGTCCCACAGCCTGTCTCCCCCTCAGACCTCACCTCTCCAGAGTCCCTCTTCTTCCAGGTCCTCTGAGCCCAAAAGACCCACCAACACAGGGACACTCAGTGACCGCTGGAGATGAATCAACTTGGGTCCCATCACCTACAAGCAACAGGGATTTACCAGTGCCATCCCAGCCCAGCACAGCAGCAACAGGACCAGTGCAGTGGGCTGTCTTGCCCCTCCAGGTCCCAGTGGCTCCCTCCCGTTTTCCCACTCCTAAAATCACCCGTCGCTTCCTGTTGCCCCCTGGAGGCTCAGGCCTCCCCCAAAGTGTCTCCGCTGACCCCTCTGTGGAGCCTAGCCCAGTCTTTCTGGTGGAAAAATTGGCAATCTAGCTAAAGCATAAGAATGAATAATCCTTGGTCAGAAATGTCTCTTCCAGGCATTCATTCTAGGGAAATAATCAGATGTGGGCGAGATTCAGCTACAGTAGTGCTCGTTACCATCATTTTATAACAAAAATGTCCAACAATGGGCTTTCTGGTTCAGGAGGTCTGAGAAGGGGCCCCCATCCCTCATCTTTACTGTTGCGGGGAACGGGGGGCCCCTCTGGAAGCATGGCAGGTATACGGGGGGCTGGAAACATGAGCTCCACAGCTGCAGGCTGGTGAGGGTCCTGCTGGGCTTGGGTGTGCTGGTGCTGCTGTCGCTCAACCCCCACAGCTGTCTCCAGGAATTGGGCAGCAGATGTCACCCAGGCAGGGACCAGAAGTGGGAACCTCTCCTGATCCTAGGCCCTGCGGGCCTGTGTTTGGGGCGTCTCCTCCCAGGAGGCCCAGCCCTCTCTTCCCCTTTGAAGGATCTCCTGCTTTGAAGGAAGCAGGGCATCTGAAGGTTTACCAGGTGAGGCCGCGAGATGAGGGCAGCTCACTGCCCTCCAAGCGTTGCCCTGGAAACATCTTCACCAGCCCCTGCCCCGCAGACCCCGTCTCAGGCCTTGGAGCCCACCTGCAGAGTCAGGGTGTCTGCCCCAGGCTAGGGAGCCGGATCCACATCCTTCCAGCTGAGTCACAGGACAGGGTGACTCCTCTGAGCGCCAGCTGCCTCCCTGTCAAATGGGGCTGATAATACCCACCTTGCAGGCTTTGTAAAGACACAAAATCCCATAGAATGTGCACAGGCTTCCTGGGGCAGAGAGAGCCTCAGGACACAGTGGGCATCGGTGCCATCGCTGCTAACGCTATGGCATGGCTTTGCTGAGTGGAGCCAGGCCCGCCTCCAGCCTCCCACCCCACCCCACCCTGTCCTAAATTGAGCCCACCTTCTCTGCCCAGCTAGGAACAGAGCAGGGCTGAGGGGCAGAGACAGTGTCCCAGCAGGCCCTCAGCTTGGGGCTGGTGGGGCTGGGCAGGGCCCAGGCAGTGATGTTCCTTGCAGCCCTCGAAGCCTCCCTCTTCTAGCCAGGTCGGCCTCTGCCTGGATGTGGTTTAGCCTGGCAGTGGAGGCCCCAGGGAGGACCGGGAAGCCCAGCTGTGGGGACTGCAGAGGACAGTGTGGGCCCTGGGAGTCCTGCCAAGGGGGTGCCCTCTTTCAGCGCCCCCACGGGTGCTGTGCTGCCTCCTTTGGTGTGACCGAGAACTCCACTAGTGTCAGGAGGCCACGGCGCTCAGTGAGCCCCTGCATCCTCTGCCAGGGCCTGCGTCTCTCCAGACAGCACCCGTGGAAGGCACCTACTACGTGCTGGTCACTGCCACAGCGGGAGGAGTCAGAGGTGAGGAAATCTCAGTCCCACAGCAGGGACTGGCAGCAAAGACAGGAGGTTCTTAGAGACTGTTCGGCCACAGGGGGACCAATAGCCCAGCTTGCCCAGCACTGAGTGGGCCCCAGGACACAGGGCTGCCAGTTTTCAAAGTAGGGTGAGTGCAGATCCTATCCCAGCCCTCAGCTCTGCTCCCTGCCCGTCCTGCTGCAGTGCTGGAGTCTTTGAGCTGGCCCCACCATGCCCTCCTTACCGCCAGGTGAACTTTTCCTGCCATACCAGTTGGTCTCTGTCACTCGGGCTCACAGACTCCTTCGTGGTCCCCTCAATGCCCATCTATAGGCTCTTGGAGGAGCCTGGACGTCTGAGGCCCTTCCCAAGAAGCCCCAACCTCCCTCCCCTCCTCCAGCTCCCAAGCTCCCTGCCTAGAACCTGACCCTGCAGGGCCAGCACTCTCTCCCTGGGGTCTGCACACAAGGCTCCCTCCCTCCCATACCCCTGTCCTGGGGACCTCTCCCTCTCACCAGATGCCTCCCCCACCCCACCCCCGCTTTCCGCCCCGCAGCTGGGGCCTTGGCTCCAGGTCCTCCCAGCAGCATTTATCTCTCCTCACCTGACTGCAGCTGCTGGTGGAGCTGGCCTATCTCTCTTGGCAGACACTTAGGTTCCACGAAAGTGGCTTCTGGTGGGACGGGTATTTTGATTCTGTCACAGGAGCTGGCCCAGGCCTTGTTCCTGAACCAATGGATAAAGTCATTCATGCTCTGAAATTGACAAACTGCCACACCAGGGCAGCGGGGTTCTAGGGTTCAGGGGCAGGACACCATCCCAAGGAACCTATAGACCAGCATGGGGGCGTTGAATGGCAGCCCCCAAAACAGAGATGTCCACGGTCTAAGCTCTGGAAACCGTGAATGGGACCTTATTTGGAAAAAGGGTCTTTGCAGATGCGATTAAGGATCTCAAGATGAGATCGTCCTGGACTTAGGGCAGGCCCTAATCCAATAGTGGCTGCCTTTACAAGAGAAAGGCAAAGGCGGATTGGAGAGAGAGAAGACGGTGTGAAGACGGGATGGAGAGTGCAGCGATGTGGCCACAAGCCAAGGAACACCTGGGGCCCCCAGACGCTGGCAGAGGCAAGAAGGACCCTCCCCTAGAACGTGGGGGTGGGGGGAGCGCAGCTCTGCCCACACCTGGGCTTCAGACGGGTCTGTGGTGAACTGTTTGCGAAGCTTCAGGGCTCATACATCCAGTAAGGAAACTGGAATTACAGTCGCTCCCTGAGGCGAGGACCCAGTAGGAGAGGCCGGGGCTGAGAGCGGGAAGGCCTCTCCGGGAGCCACACCGAGGGTAAGAATATCTAACTCCCCTTAGCCCTGTTACTCAAAAGCACTGCCTTGCTAACAGTTTCTTTTTCAGGAACTTTTTCATGTTTGGAATGTATTTTCCCCTAGGTTATCAGCAGAAAACACACGCCCGAATGGGCGCGTCGGTGGAGCTGAGCCTGTTGCCTCATCCAGTGCCACTGAGGAGCCCTCGCGGTGTCTCCCTGCAGAGGTCACACTGGGGTCAGAACTGAGGCTTTCTTGGGCAAGGGCCAACCGCAAGGCTGTTTCTGAAACCATAAAGTAATACCCCAACCGCAAGGCTTAAGAGAATACCCTGTGTTACAATTAATAAATAGCATTGTTAATCGACGTGAACAAAGCCGGCCTTCATCGCTTTATTTGGTGGCCCATTTGGTGAAGCACTTAAGAAGAGTCCTGGCCAACATACACACATCATGGTTTTAATTACATCCTGTGAATTTATTTTTCCAGAGAGAAATATTTCTCAGGGAAATGTCCATAAAAGCAACTTTAGCAGAGTGTGATGGTGTGTGTGTGTTTCCTCTAGGAAATCTGTTTAGTTTAAGTCCCAGCTTTGAGCAGCACTTTTTACAAAGGCAGGGGACCTGAAGAAGGCTGCCGACAGCCAGAGCAGGCAGTGTCCCGGCAGAGAGGAAGTCTCCAGGCTGCTCTGCCCTTCGTCTCTCTGGGAACTTGCCCCTCTCCCCTTTTCCACATAGAATTCTGAATTGCGCTTGGAAGCCCAAAGAGGGCTGGGCTTTTCTCTGCCCCTCCCCCAGCTGAGATCCCCTCTATGGCTGGCATTTCTTAGTGGTGTGAAAAGGACATTTTTGAAAATGGAATCCTGTTTTCACCGCTCTAAGGAAAGTCACAACTTCAAACTCTTTTCCAGTGGTTCCTGTTCCTCGAAAACATCTGTTTGAGAACTAGGCGTTCTCTCCCAAACTGTTGGGATTTTTTCTTAGGTTGCCCTTCCAGTGTTAAGGCGTTTAACCCCCATACCATTACTGCATCACCTACCTTCGTTGGCAGGCCACTGCTCACTGTGTACATAACCAGCATCACAAGCACAAGGACTCAGGACCGGGCACTGTCTAATCTCTTCAGTCTCTGGGTCTCCTGCTTCCAGGACAGGGCTGGAGCCAAGGACTCACTCTCGACTGACTGACTGACTGCGTGGCTGATGAAGGGAGGAGTGCATTTTTAAAAGGAGAGTAAGTTGTCCCCATTACACCAATCTAAGAAATGACATCTTTTCCTTTCTCTGCGTAAACTTCATGTCCTTATTCACAGGCATATAAAATTACAAAATCACGGTGTAGACACACATTTACTCCCCACTTTCCTTTCTGTCGTGAACCTAATGATGCATTTATCTATATGGAACTCCTCGGGCTCTCTGAGACACAAGCAAATACTTCTGACGGCAGAGAGAAAGTCAAGACGTGGTAAGAAAATCAGTGTCCAGGAGCTACGGTTTCTATAGCGTGGGCGACTAGATGCCTGACGGCCCTCCTGATGCAAACAGCTAAAATGCTGAAGAAAATGTAAAACTCATCTTGTTAGAGGCCTCCTCAGGCTGCCATAGCAGCCAGATGCAAAGAGAAGGCAGAAACCTTGACAGCTTAGTGGGGCCTGAGCCAGCACTCATCTCAGACTCTGTGCTGAGGGCTTGAACTTCTACCTGGATGACTGCATGGGGTGCAGAAACCAGTTTAGAGCAGGAGTCTCATATGAAATGCTTGCATAGAACTGCCACCCATAGAGTCCCGCCCTCAGTGTAAAAAGTAATGAGAATAAGAACAACAACAAAAAAAATACAAATAACCTCATTTTAAAAACAGGCAAAATGGCTGGACACAGTGGCTCATGCCTGTAATCCCAGTGTTTTGGGAGGCCAAGGGGAGAGAATTGCTTGAGCTCAGGAGTTTGCAACCAGCCTGGGCATCCCAGCAAGACCCTGACTCTACCAAAAGAGAAAAAAATAGGCAAAAGACTTGAATAGAAATTTGTCCAAAGAAGATACACCAATACCAATAAGCATTTGGAAAGATACTCAACGCCTTTAATCTTTACAGACATATAAATCAAAACCATAATGCAATAGCATTTTGCATCCATTAGGATGGCTACTATTTAAGAAAAAAATAGAAAATCACAAGTGTTGGCAAAGATATGGAGAAATTGGAACCCCTGTGCACTATTGGTAGGAACTTAAAATGGTACAGGCACTGGCTGGGCACGGTGGCTCACGCCTGTAATCCCAGCACTTCGGGAGGCCAAGGCAGGTGGATCACGAGGTCAGGAGATCAAGACCATCCTAGCTAACATGGTGAAACCCCGTCTCTACTAAAAATACAAAAAATTAGCTGGGCATGGTGGCGGGCACCTGTAGTCCCAGCTACTCGGGAGGCTGAGGCAGGAGAATGGCATGAACCTGGGAGGCGGAGCTTGCAGTGAGCCAAGATCACACCACTGCACTCCAGCCTGGGTGACAGAGCAAGACTCTGTCTCAAAAAAAAAAAAAAAAAAAAAAAGGTACAGGCACTATGGAAAACGGTATGGTGGTTCCTCAAAAATTAAACAGAATTACCACATGACCCAGCAATTCCACTTCTGAGTATATCCAAAAGAACTGAAAGCAGGGACTTAGACATTTGTACACCCATATCTATTTATAGCAGCATTATTCACAACAGCCAAAAGGTGGAAGCAACCCAAGCGTCTGTGAGTGGATGAATGGATCACCAAAATGTGGTATGTCCATATAATAGAATATTCTTCAGCCTTCCAAAGGAAGGAAATCCTGTTACATGCTACAATCTGGGTGAATCCTGAAGACATCTATGCTATGCAAAATAATCCAGACACAAAAGGGCAGACGCTATATGATTTCACTCATGAGGTATCTAGAGTAGTCAAATTCATAAAGACAAAGAATGGCAATTCAGCCAGGGTTGGGGGAGGGGAAATGGGGAGCTAGTGTTTAATGGGTATAGAGTTTCCATTTTTAAGATGAAAACATTCTAGAGATCAGTTGCCCAACAATGTGAACACACTTGACACTACTGAAATGTACACTCCAACGTGGTTAAGATGGTAAATTATATATTACATGTATTTTATCACAAAAAAAATTTTAAAGATAACATTGAGGAGGAGGTGGAGGTAGAAGTAACAAGAACTAAAATACTGGCTCAGCAAAAAAGCCTGCTCATCTCAACCTTAGCCCAGGCTGGGCCTGACATGAAGTTTAGGTCAAAAACCCCACCGAAATTCACAGTTGGTGTTCTGAAAACTCTCAAGCAAAGAAGCTAAGTGACAGCAGTTCTAGGTTGATAGTGCCCCAAGCAACTGGCAGAAGCAAATATAGTTCCTTTCTAGAGCCCACTTCAACCTGGGCTTCAAAGAATTTCCACAGATCAAGTTCCAAGAAAAATAACCTCTCATTGGGGCAAAAATAGCAAAGTGCACATGGAGGGAGAGTCAGCAAAAGGGTCCTTCACAGGCTTCAGACACTGACGAGACACTGAATACGAAGCTACTATCTATCCAACCAGTGCTGGCTTACTGAGCCCTGTTCAGTGGACACAAAAGTGAGATAAACAGACAAAAGTGAGAGAGACAAAAGTCCCAGCCGCCATGGAGTTGACACACCTGTGTCTGGAGACACACACAGGAGAAAGGCACAGGGAGTGCCAGGCTGGGGAGACAACACAGGAGAAGGGCGCAGGGAGTGCCAGGCTAGGGAGAGACACATAGGAGAAGGGCGCAGGGAGTGTCAGGCTGGGGAGACACACACAGGAGAAGGGCGCAGGGAGTGCCAGGCTGGGGAGACACAGGATAAGGGCGCAGGGGGTGCCAGGCTGGGGAGACACACACAGGAGAAGGGCGCAGGGAGTGCCAGGCTGGGGAGACACAGGATAAGGGCGCAGGGAGTGCCAGGCTGGGGAGACACACACAGGAGAAGGGCGCAGGGAGTGCCAGGCTGGGGAAGGTGTCAATTTCAACTTTAATGTTTAAGTAGTAAAGAGAAGCCTGAAAATGTGAACAAAGTTGGTATGCAATAAGATCATAAAAAAAAAAAAGAAAATGTGAACAAGGGCCAAGAGACTTCACAGAAAGTACCAGTATATTTGAAAAAAAAATTAAACAGAACTTCTAAAATGAAATTAAAAACACAGTGGTCGAAAAAAACATACTAAATGGTTGCAGTGAAAAGTATATTAGATATGTTTAAAGAGGCAATTGGTTGTGGACTTAAAGACGTTGCTCAAGAAATCATCCTAGCCAGGCAAGGTGGCTCACACCTGTAATCCCAGAGACTCAAGAGGCTGAGGTGGGAGGACTGCTTGAGGCCAGGAGTTCAAGATCAGCCTGGGAAGCAGAATGAGACCCCATCTCTACAAAAAGAAAAATAAAAAAACAACTAGCCAGGCATGGTGGCATGTGCCTGTAGTCCTAGCTACTCAGGAGGTTGAGGAGGGAGGATCACTTGAGCCCAGGAGGTTGAGGCTGCAGTGAGCTACGGTCCCACTATTGTACTCTGTCTGGCATGGGTGACAGAGTGAGACCCCATCTCTAAAAAATAAATGAAATCTAAAAAATTTTAAAAAATCATCCCAACTATAGAACCAAGAGACAGAGATAGAAAAATATAGACAAGAAGTGAAGGACGTGGTGGCTGGGGTAGGAGGGTCTAAGGAGCATCTGCTCTGGAGTTCAAGAAGGGAGACAACAGAGAAGAGAGGAAGCAATATTAAAGGAGATGGGAATGAAATTTTTCCAGAGTTAGAAATCCAGGTATCTCAGTAAATCCCTAGCAAGATTTAAATAAAAGCACACTTCAATGCATGTTGAAGTCTTGAGGCTACAGTACACCAAGGAAAAAGATTTAAAAAGCAGCCAGAGAAAGAAGAGAGATCACATAGGAAACAAATGTAACTGAAAGCCAACTTCTCAACAGCACCAGTGGATGCCAGAACGCACTAGAATGACATCTTCAATGTGCTTTAAGAGATCAATTGTCATCCTAGAATTCTACACTCAGTGAAACTACCTTTCAGGTATGATGACAAAATAGACAAAGTTTATCACTAAAAGGCACTGTCTAAAAGGTGGGTCTCTTGGTGGTCACCACCTGCCAGGAAGCAGATCTTAGATGATTTCCCAACAAAACACAGGATAGATTAAGGAATAAGCTTTATCAGGGAAGTGATAGCAGAAGGAGGTAGACAAATCCTTAGGCAGACTGGGGGCAGGTCCCTAGTGAAACCCCACCTTCAAACCAAAGACAGTTTAAAGCCCGAAAGCCAAGCTACCAGTCTTGGATAAGTCCACAGACCGAATTGAGAACCTCTCTTCCCATTTGGCACACTTTCCTCTGATTGATCCCCACCCTTCACCTATTTTACATATACCTACCCTTCCCTAATTGGTTTTTTACACTGTCATGCCCACCTTTGAATTGTGCCTTTGTTTTAGCCTTTTTTGCATACTCACAAACCAATCAATAACACACCCCGATTCTGAGCCCATAAAAGCCCCAAACCCAGCCACACTGACAGAGAGACCACACGACTTCTGGTGGGAGACCATCCTTGAATCCCATCTCTGCTGAGAGCTGTTTCATCACTCAGTAAAACTCTTCTGCACCCTTCTCACCCTTCAATTGTCAGTGTAATCTCATTCTTCTTGAATATGGGACAAGCACTCGGGACCTCGCTGAACTCGGGTACAAAGACGGCAGTAACACTGTAGCCCTCTACCCTCTCCACCCATGATCAATGCCTAGCGGCCGCACCACACCAACAGGAAGCAGCAGCAGGGCTGGGTGAGCCCCAGAGCCATGGGCTGGAGCAGGGCAACAAGACTGACAGAGATGTTAATACACCCCTGTTTGTCGGGCTGCGGCAGGCCTAAAAGACCTGTTAGCACATGTAGCACGGCCTCTGGGGCTTCAAGGTTGCGGCCCTCCCTGTTTTGATGTGACCGCATTCTCCTCATCTGTACACTAGAGTTCACTGCGGGAGCTTGCAACATGCCTGGTCCAGCCACAAGCCCCACACAGAGCCCACTCCTGTGCCAGTGCTGGACCCCACACTCACTCACCCACACACACCCTCTAGCCGGGGGCTGAGCACTCAGTCATGGTGGCCACAGGGTCTGCCTGGTGTGCAAGCCAGGTGCGGCCTGGTGGACTGAGTGGGTAGGGTGCCTCTTGTGGCAAACCTGGGGCCGAGCAAGGCCCAGGCAGAGGTGTGGCTGACCAGAGGTCTCCAGCTGGCAAAGCAGCCAAGAAAAATCCTGCATCAGAAGCTTACATGGGCAAGTGGCAGCAAAAGACACAAAGGCAGGGAGCCTGCAACCCCAACCTTACCTTGTTCTGCTCACACAGAGACAGCTCACCTTTCAAGGAGAAGCACCGGCCCATGTTGCTACCCTTCTAAGGCAAACAGGAAGTGACCTATTAGGAGGGGGATGACTTGCTGAGGCAGCAGCAGTTGGGACTTGGGCGCCAGCTGTTTTCATTGCTGCCTGAGAAAGCCAGCTGCCCCACACCTGAGCCCCACAGGATGTCAAGCTTGCATCACTCCCCCCCACTGAAAGAAGGCAGGCTGAGTGGGGGCAGCAGTGGTTTTAACCGATTCTTTATCCAGGCCACCCTGAGTGAGCTTCTAGGGCTAGTTCCAGACAATTCTGCTTGTCATATCCTGTATCTCTTAAAGGAAATTCTAAAGGATCAACTTTAGAAAGATGGAAAAGGATCCCAGATGGAGGGTATTTGATGCAAGAAGGAATGATGAATGTACCCCATAAATATATGTACCTATTATATACCCATAAAAATTAAAAGAAATGATGAGCAGATATTGGTAAGTAGGTAGATAAATTCTGACAAACCTTGGCTGCCTAAACAATAGAATGTTTAATTTGTGAATTTAAAAACAGGATAAAATGGAAACACTGGACAATATAGCATATAAATTGGGATTGTCCTTGTATTATTTGAAGAAAGCTAAAGAAATTAAGCTTAGACTTTGTAAACTACCAGTGTTAAAGTAGCTACTGTAACTATTAAAATAACAGTCATATAATGTACAAACTCCAAACTAGACAGATCTAGGAAAAATAAGAGGATAAAACCTTTTTGTCTCCCAAAGAAGTCCAGAAAAAATGAGGTTGAGGAAAAACAAAAAGTGGGAAAAATAGCACTTAATAAGATAGTATAATAAATCCAAATGTGATAAACTCTCCAGGTAAAAACAGAGACTACTGACTCAATTTTTCTTTTTTTTTTTTTTTGAGACAAGGTCTCTCTCTGTCACCCATGCTGGAGTGCAGTGGCACGATCTCAGCTCATTGCAACCTCTGCACCCCTGGCCCCCTCCCATACCTACTCCCCCTTTGGGCTCAAGCAATCCTCCCACCTCAGCCTCCAGAATAGCTGGGACCACACAGGCATGTACCACCACCCTAGCTATTGTATTGTGTGTGTGTGTGTGTGTGTGTCTGTGTGTGTGTGTTGTGTGTGTATATTTTTAGTAGCGATGGGGTGTTGCCATGTTGCCCAAGCTCATCTCAAACTCCTGAGATCAAGCAATCTGCCTGCCTCAGCCTCCCAAAGTGCTGAGATTACAGGCGTGAGTCACCACACCTGGCCCTGACTCAATGTTTATAAAACACACAGTTAAAATATAAGAATTCAGAAAGATTTAAAGGATGGAAAAATATATAAGCCAGAAAAAACTACGAGGAGAAATAAATTGTTCATCGTAGTACTCGGGAAACTTTAAAACACCTCTCTCATTAAATGGTGAATCCAATAGAAAAAACATCTATTAGCATATCGATTTGAACAAAACAGTTACAAGCTCGACAGAATGGGCATATATAGATATAACACTGTGCCCGACCATGTGAAGGTACAGGTCCTTTTCAAAATTATAGGGACCATGAAAATAGCACACGTTAGTGAGGATATGGAGAAACTGCAACTTTTGTACATTGCTAGTGGGAGTGCAAAGTAGTAGAGCCACTATGGAAAACAGTATACCAGTTCCTGAAAAGATTAAATCTAAAATTACCAAGCAATCCAGCAATTCTGCTTCTGAGCGTACACCCAGAAGAATTGAAAACAGGATCTCAAAGAGATATTTGCATATCCATATTCATAGCAGCATTATTCAAATAGCTGAAAGGTAGAAACAACCCAAGCATTTACTGATGGATGAATGGGTACATAAAATGTGGTATATACATACAATGGGATATTATTCTCTGCCTTAAAACGGAAGGAAATGCTGACCCATGCTACAACATGATGAACCTTGAGGACATTATGCTTAGTAAAACAAGCTAGTCACAAAAAAGATAAATACTGTATGATTCTATTCATAAGAGGTTCCTAGAGCAGTTAGATTCATAAACACAGAAAGTAGAATGGTGGGTGCCAGGGGCTGGGGGTAGGGGAAATGGGAAGTTACTGTTTAGTGGATACAGAGCTTTAGTTTTGGAAGGTGAAAAAGTTCTAGGGATCAGCTGTACAACAGTATGAATGTACTTAATGCCATTGACCTATACACTTAAAAAATGGTTAAGACGGTAGGCCGGGCAGGGTGGCTCACACCTGTAATCTCAGCACTTTGGGAGGCTGAGGTGGGTGGATCACCTGAGGTTAGGAGTTTGAGACCAGCCTGGCCAACATGACAAAACCCTGTCTCTACTAAAAATACAAAAAAATTAACCAGGTGTGGTGGTGCATGCCTGTAGGCCCAGCTACTCAGGAGGCTGAGGCATAAGAATCGCTTGAACCTGGGAGGTGGAGGTTACAGTGAGCCAAGATCGTGCCACTGCACTCCAGCCTGGGCAACAGAGTGAGACTCTGTCTCAAAAAAAAGGTTATTTTTGTTATGTGTATTTTACAGTAAAAAATATAATGATATGTCAAAATATTGTTTTTTAATTATATGGAATGCTTCAAAAATTTTGTGCTATCCTTGCCCAGGGGCCATGCTAACCTTCTCTGTATCATTCCAATTTTAGTACAGTGAGCAGGAAGTGCTATTCATTAAGCCCAATAAAGTAATTAAGTTGTGAAAAAAATATATGGAAATCAGAAATCAATAATAAAAAGATAACCCAGGAGAAAAAAAACAGAAGCATGTATTTCATAATGCACTAAAGAAGAAATTATTATAGAAATGAGAAAATATACGCAACTGAACTAAAATAAGGTGCCCCTTCAATGAAACTTAAAATCATGGTTAAGAGAACATCAGTTAGTGACAGGGAAGAA
Organism: Hylobates moloch; assembly: GCF_009828535.3. Taxonomy (NCBI): domain Eukaryota; kingdom Metazoa; phylum Chordata; class Mammalia; order Primates; family Hylobatidae; genus Hylobates; species Hylobates moloch. Next base: position 3,422,313 of record NW_026652276.1, read on the forward strand.
ATGTAGTAAAATTGTTTACAGAAAATAAAAAGAAGTTAACATTACGTAACATCGTAAGCAGCGTAGTCCCAATGGTATAAGCAGGTGCTTCTGTGTTTGTTATACGGACAATAGACTGTAATAGACAAGATTGTAAAACACACAGACACACACACACGATGAGAAAATGAATACATACCAGCAACTAGCATTATAAATTGTGGTCAATTTTGGAAGGTGGGATTTACAAGTGATGCTTATTTACTTCTTCGTATGGTTTTCTAGATGAATTAATATGAATTCGGTTATCAGAAAGGAAAACAATAAAGGTAACTAAAATAACAGCAGCAAAGGCTTGGGAAACACAAGCCCCCAGGGCCCACCTCTTGTCCTCCCAGTGCTGCTGCAGGACTGACGCCCATCACACAAACACAATAAACCACAGGACACTGGGTGCCCAGGGAAAGACACCAGAGACCCTCCCAATCCTGCCTTCCCAGGTGAGGGATGCCACCCGGCAGGACCCTGGGTAGGGGCAGCCTGGGTTCTGTACCTAGATTCGCCAAGGCCAGTTCTGATCTGTCTGCAATGCCTCTCACTCTCCTTCCCCTATCCCCCGCCCCTGTTCTCAGGCTCTTCGCTGGTTCTGGAGCCCCCAGTTGAAGGTATTGGACCGCTGAGAATACCTCAATACCCAGTTCCCTGGAGCCCGCTGAACCGAGGGGAGGAAGGCCATATCCAAAGCCCCTAAATGTGCCTGTTCACAAAAACAGCGCCTGAAGGAGCTGTAAACTCAGAGGCTGTTTGATGGGGAAGCAGGACAGGTGTAGTCATTTGGAAAGCAACCAACATACCTTCCATCCACACCCCCAGCCCAGCCTTCCCAGATCCAGGGAACCGGCTCTTTACACGGGCTTGGGGACTCAGGGAGAAATGTAACTTGAAGAACCTGTTGTTAGAAGATGATCTTGGAAAGGAGGGCAAATCCCCAGCGACCCAGAGGATTTTCAGGGGCTGCTCTGGAGCTGAAGAAGGTCTCACTTTTCCAGGGGCCTGAATTCCTTGACTGCCCACCCGCCCCACAGGGGTGAGGGCTAGAGCTTTCAATGGCACCTGTCCCAGCTCTCCAGTAGGGGAGGACCAAAACCAGAGGCAGTGTCCTCCCCTCCTAGGAGGAGGAGAACCATATATATATATATATACACACACACACACACACACACACACATATATATATACATATATATATATATATATTTTTTTTTTTTACAGTCTTGCTCTGTCGCCCAGGCTGGAGTGCAGAGACGCGATTTTGGCTCACTGCAACCTCTGCCTCCCAGCTTCCAGCGATTCTCTTGCCTCAGCATCCCAAGTAGCTGGGACTACAGGCATGCGCCACCACGCCCAGCTAATTTTTGTATTTTTTTTTTAGTAGAGATGGAGTTTCATCATATTGGCCAGGCTGGTCTCGAACTCCTGACCTCTTGATCCACCCACCTTGGCCTCCCAAAGTGCTGAGATTACAGGTGTGAGCCACCACGCCCAGCCTAGAAATAATTTCACCAGCACGTACTTACAGAAACCTAGGTGGTACATATATTCTTATTTGTGTATACATTTTTTCATATGGAAAACCAAATGTCCCAGCACCATTACTGAATATCAACCATTTCCCCTACTTGATCTGCAATGCCCATATCAACTGCAATGTATCAGGTCTCTAGATTTGCTCCTTTGTGGCCTTAAGGGGACCACCCTATATGCTGTCCCTTGTTCACGGAATTGTGTGCCACATGATTGTGACAAAATATACAATACTCTTTATTACAAATTCCATATAGCTAATTGATTCTCACAGAATGCTTTTGATTTTTGCTGAACGCTTGTATTCATAGCCAACCTATGGTTCCAATTGACAAGTTTAGTTCGGACACGAATGCTGGTTATTTTCATTTCTTTTAACAAGTAAGAGTAAAGTGAAACAACAAAGACTTACATAGGAACTGCACTTGTTTTGCAATGACCCGAGGGACTTCTTTGTTGAACTGGATAAGTTTCTGAATATTGGAAGAATTTTCCTCCATTTGCTTTGTGTTCGTCACAATGGAATGGCTGTGAACATGGCTGTGACATTTGGTTTTATTTATTTATTCTTTTTGAGACGGAGTCTTGCTCTGTCACCAGGCTGGAGTGCAGTGGAGTGATCTTGGCTTACTGCACCCTCTGCCTCCCGGGTTCAAGCGATTCTCCTGCGTCGGCCTCCTGAGTAGCTGGGATTGCCCGCCACTACGCCCAGCTAATTTTTTGGTATTTTTAGTAGAGATGGGGTTTCACCATGTTGGCCAGGCTGGTCTTGAACTCCTGACCTCAGGTGATCTGCCCGCCTTGGCCTCCCAAAGTGCTGGGATTACAGGTGTGAGCCACCGCGCCCGGCTGGCTTTGACATTTGCTTCATGTTTACAGGCATTCCTTCCACTGACTTTCACGCTATCACTTTCTTAAAATTAGATAAACAACAAAACAAGTCAAGCCCTGACTTGTAGCATCTGTCAATTTCCATGGTGTAAATACTCTCGCCTTCAGCGAATATGATTTCACCCAACTTGGAGTTAGAAGAGACACACAATCGTACATACACCCCAGGATTTCCCCGAGGTCCAAGATATAAATCACCTCAGGGCATGGACACAAGGAAAATGTAAAAAATTAGTTTTCCCTATTCCTTACCTTTGTGTTTTAATGTAATGGCTCATAACATTCCTGAATGTCTAACTCTCACTGTACAGCCAGCCCCAGCCCACGAGTGCCCCTTGTGCCCTGTTCCTGGTGCCCAGGCCCTCACCACGCCAGCCAGTAGCAGAAGGCTTTGGGGGTTGGAGAAGAGAGTGGGTAAGCATGGCCTGGAGGCCACCATGCAGCTGTGGACGTGCCCCACTAGCTGCGTCCTGCCAGGCTCATCTTGGAGGTTACAGGGACCTTAACTCAGCCCAACTCACCCCAGAGGCCACTCTGCTCTTTATATAAATCACAACCTTTTTCATTTCACTGCTAGGGAGTCCAAGTATTTTACCACCACAAATGGATGTTTTGGCAGGTGTAAAAATAGGGAAAATATAGAAATAAATGATTGTGCAGTTTTACAGGCAATGGGAGAGAGCCCTCGTGGAGAAATAAAGGCCTGGCTCACAAGCTCACAAGCCTCGCCCATATGACTATGCTCTGAACTGGGGCTGAGAAGCAACCACAGCTCAAGAGGCGTCTGAGAAGACAGCTTCCCTGCACAGCACCACGGGCTGCAAGATCCAGGTCGACGTGCTGACGGAAGGTTTTGATTTTGCAACTATCGAACGAGATTAATGCTTAAAATCCATGGTTAAAGAGATTTTATTTGAAAGTTCTATTTTTAAAAGCATCCTGGTGTTTGTATTGAAACTGTCCCAAAGATGCTTTTCTTTAGAGCCATAATCCCTGGAAATGGAAAACCCACCAGGAGAATGAGAGCTTGCTCCTCTCCCTGGGCGCACACTGGGCTGGAGAGTAGAATGAGGTCAGCTTCGCGGTGGGTCCAAGCCACACGGGGGATGGCTGCGAGTCCAAGCGACCGGCCAAGGCTCGGGGCTGCATTATGACTTTCAGGAGCCCTTCCTCCATAAAAAATATTAAAAATTCTATTTTATGGTAGCATTAATGTAAAGATGAATATATTAATATTGTATATTAAAACATTTACTTTGACCTAGAAGTTCATTTTATTCTTCTGATTATGAAAGAAATGAAAACACTTTCGAGGGCTCTGGAAAGTGCCGTGGGTGCTGGCGCCACGCCTGCTGGGCTTAATGGGTCTGGGCACCCTGCGGACACTCCCACACTAAGTGGCTGCAGCCTCGGGGCAGGATGGGCCAAGTAGCAAGGTCTTGGTTCAGGTGCATGGTTTGGGGCGGTCGGTGGCCATGCAGCCCAGTGGAATTGTTTAGAGCAGGAACGCCTGTCTGATTCTGCCCTCTCAATTGTCCTCACTCACTCACACATCAGCCGAAAAAGTGGTCACGCTAATCTCAACTCAGCAACCTGCCCTTTCTCAGCTGTGTGCTCATGCAGATGACAGAACTCTCAAGCAGAAAAATCCCAGGGACGGGCAGGCCATGCTCTCCTGAACTGCTCCCTGGGGCCCTGGGCCAGCCACGTGCTCAGCCAACGCAGCCAGGCCCCTAAATCCCAAAGGACATCGTGCCAGGGACCGAGAGCTGGCAGGGACTGTACCTTGCTCTCTGAGCTTCGGTTTCCTCATCTGTGGGTTGGCTATGGCCCGACTCCCAGCCCCGGGGAGGCTCACTTGAGAAAGTAGGCGCCAAAGGTCTTCCTCAACAACCGCACACCAGGAGGCTTTTCTTTCTTCCCTGTGGCTCCAACAAAACAGCAGAGGGACTTCCCCGACAGAGGGAATTTCAAGTCCTGAGGTGCCAAGCCCTGGAACACTGCAGGGCAGCTGCAGCCAACACAGGCGGCCAGTGTCAGGCACACAGTCACAGAGGGTAACTTTGCCCAGGGTTTGAATAAAATTTTTGGAAGATCCCCAATTCTGAAGGGGTCTTACACAGGCTCCTTGAAAGTGAAGTAGGAAAACTGGCAAATGCAGTCTGTTCTCAGAGGTGCAGGCCACTGAAGGCTGCCTGCAAGGTGGTCTCGTGTCCTTGCACCATGGGGAACCTCCCCAAAAGGTGGTTTCTATTCAAAAGGGAATGAAGAGATTCATTCCCCAGCTTGAAGGACAAGTTGGGGGCCGAACAGGACTCCCTGGGCAAACATTGAGCAATGAGGAGGGACTGGAGACTTCAGGGGCCTTCCAGGGGGTGGGGGATAGGGGCAGGCAGGAACTGCAGCCCAGGCTCCATCTGCCTGGGGGCTCCTGAAGGTCACATCTGCCAAGGCCTGAAGCCTACGTGGGTGCTGACGTGTTGATGCAGTTGGTAGAAAGTGCAATGGGGGCGTGGAGATCTGGCCTGCTTGCACGCCTCCTGTGACGAGGAGCTCACCATCTACCTGATGAGGGGCTGTCCCATCATCTTTGAACCCTGTTGGAACGGAGGCTCCCTCCATACACAGAACCAAAGTCAGTCTCCCTTTGTCTCCCACCCATAGGTTCCGGCGCCACACAGAACAGGCTCAACCCTCCCTCCACCCCAGACCTGTTATTTCAAGATAGGGGGCCATGTCCCTGCTCCAGCTTTTTCTTGTACCAGCAAAATATTTCTAAATTTGAGAAGTACTTCCAAAATCTCCTCCAGAAGTCTCACACCATTTACACCCCCACATCTTCAACCACTCCAAATAGTATCAATTTTTAAATTTTTGGCAATCGAAAGATGCGTGCAACTGTGATATTAACCTACATTACACAGATCACAAACCAGAGCCAGGGTCCGCCTGGAGCACGCCATGTGCTGTGTGCTGAGGGCTGCCCTTCGCACTTTCCACCTGGTGCTGCGCGTATGCTCTGATGACAAGGTGAGGCCAGCACTCTTGAATCCAACCAAGCAGGTGGGAGAGGGAGGCCAGAGTCAGGCCACCTGCGTAAGCCAACAGCCAAGGCCAAGGGCGTGGCAGTGCCTGTGCCGCTGGGAAGCCAGGTAACTCCTCTTCCAGTCTGGATTCCCAAATCTCTGCCACCTTCTCTCTCGACAGCAAAGTTGGTTTCTCATGCTTTGTGATTATTTGATTGCCTATTTATTCCTTTCTTCTATCGTTCAATTGGGCTGTTTCTCTTATTAAAAAGTCTGTCTTTAAACAGAGTTTAAAATACATTGCAAGTTTATCCCAATGTGTTTTTTACTTTTGCTTGGAATACAGAAAGTTTCACTTTTTAATGGAGCAAAGTGTCCATTTTTTTTTTTCATCTGTGGCTTCTGGAAATTGTGTCTTTTTAAGAAAGTTCTTCAGCCCAAAAAGTATTTAGCACTAGCATCCTAGGCTGGGCTGCAGGAAGGCAGGGTCCCTCTCACCCCAGGTCCCCTGGACAGGGAGACAGAAGGGCCTGGGAGGTTTCACTACTGTGCGTCCCCACATCAGAATTGGACACAGACACCACCCAGTCCTCTTGGGAGTCTAGTCCTGTTGAGGGTCCCTCACTGCCTCACCTGAAGCCTCTCCCTCCTCCTCGGGCTGTCCCTCGGCCCAAGGTGCAGGGGAAGCTGGCCCTAGATGCCCTCTCCCCACAGCCATCGGCCCCACCTGTCCTCACCGGTTGGTCTGGCAGACAGTGGGCAGCCTGGGGAAGCATCTGCAGCAGCACCGCCAATTTCTTGCTGCTCAAGTCAGAAGGATTTTATGCACTTTATGAAAATAAAACAAATGCTTCCCAGAACTGTCAGGGCCCATTAGCTCTAAAGGGTCACATGCCCGGCTTTGAAACCACAAATCTCTAGCAGGCACTTCTCTCATCCCAATGCCACTACCTAGGAGGCCCAACCCCCCTCCCAAGAGGCCAAGCCCCCAACCCACAGGCCTGAGCCCCCCACCCCACCAGAGGCCGAGGCCGAGGCAAACTTGCCCATCCCTGAGGTTCGTCCATCCTCAGAGGTGGGGCCTGGGCTCTCCTTTCCTTGTGAGTCCTCAGCTTAGGCTGCTGTTTCTGTCCCTCACAGGAACATGCTAATAGCAAGCTATCCAAACATGGCGGAGGATTTCTGAACGTCACTGTGTCTTTATGGCACATTTCAGCCATCAAACGTCACTGTGTCTTTATGGCACACTTCAGCCATCAACTTCTCTGCCTAGGAGATGAGATTTGAGACCGTCCACCAAGACGGGGCCACAGGCAGCTGGTCCTGGAGGGTCGGAGCTGAGCAGGAGCCCCCAGGCCCCGCCAGCCAACCACCGAGGTGAGGGACAGCACAGCACACACTGCCAGCGCACCGCACACCAACAATCACCAGGCACCCATGAGCCACGTGTGCTCCCCATGGCTAAGATGACCTGTCAGTGGACAACTGAGGCTCAAAGGAGAGACAGAAAGCAGCACCCCAAATCACACATCCACACCTGACAGGAAGGGTGTCCTGAGCCCACACTCCGTGTTCTTCCACACCACCTCAAGAAGGGGCAAAATTTACCCTGCAGGGGTGCGGTTTGGCAGGGGAGAGGAATGAAGCCCAAAAGGTGAAAGAAGGCCTGAAGCTACGCCCACCACCCACAAAACTGGGCAGGGGAGGAGGGGTCTAGCCACCACCCCCAGAAGGCCGGTGGTGGGACGGGAGGCCTGGCTGTCAGGGCCTATGCTGTGGGCTCCGCGGGGCACACACACTGTGGTTCTTGCCTCAGCTACTTCCTGTTCAAGCTTGAACCCCACGCAGATCTGCCACTTACTGTTGATAATAAACCTTGTTTGTGCTTCAGAAACAATGCGGCATGACCCGTGAACAAGATACAGAGGCCAGGGGTGAAAAGCGAGGCACCACTTTGGGCCAGACTTTCAAAGTCAATCTGTGTCAAGGGCCTCTCAACCTAGTTTGGGTTAAGACCTAGGAAACACCTTCGGAAGTAGTAAGCAGCGACTTCAGAATTTAAACTCTGGATTTTTTTTTTTTTTTTTTTTTTTGAGACAGAGTCTCACTCTGTCACCCAGGCTGGAGTGCAGTGTCATGATCTTGGCTCACTGCAACCTCCGCCTCCTGGGTTCAAGCGATTCTCCTTCCTCAGCCTCCCAAGCAGCTGGGATTACAGGTGCGTGCCACCATACCTGGCTAATTTTTGTATTTTTAGTAGAGACGGGGTTATACCATGTTGGCCAGGCTGGTCTCGAACTCCTGATCTCAGGTGACCCACCCACCTCAGCCTCCCAAAGTGCTGGGATTACAGGTGTGAGCCACCGTGCCTGGCTGGAATTTCTTCAGATGAAAAACAGCTGGACAAACCTAAGGACAGACAGCCAGCTGCCAGAGGAGGCGGGAGAGTGCAGGCCAGCCTGGGGAGCAAAGCTCAGTGGGGCGGCTGCAGGACAAGTGTACTCCAGGAGAGAGAATGCAAAGTCCCCGGGGCCTCAACAGGGGTCAGCTGCCTCCCCAAGGCTGTTTCCACAAAACCTCTCAGGAAAGACTGGAGAAAGTTTGAAGTGTCCCTTGCTGTGCACACCTGAGAAAGACCCTTCTTCCCTATGGGCCCTGTCTCCTACTCCCTTCCCAGCTCCAGCGGGTTTCCCCATTCCCTAAGACTGTCAGGCTTCTGACATGCCCCTGAACGGTGTCTTCTGTCCCATAGGGGAGAAGGTTCCAACAGTAGTCATTGCTGGAGGGCACAGAACTCCTGCTGGAATCTTCTCCCTTTGGGACAGAAAATACGGTGCAGGGGCAGGTGAGAAGCCTGTCAGCCTTAGGGCACTGGGGGAGCCCCTGTAGCTGGGAAGGAATAGGAGACCTTGACTCCTGGGGGAGGGGCAGGAATGCAAGCTGGTTCCAGAGCTATAGCCAAGACCCAGGGACACGGTGTCCACCTAAGACTGGGGTTAATCAAGCAACAGAGTAATGCCCCCAACCCGCCTGACGGCTGACAAGCCCTGGGCAGCAAGAAACAGTGGACTCACGCATGTGTGCAGAACTACTCAGAACGATGGAGGAACAGCCCGCCTGAGCACACAGGACTTCATCTATGAACGCAGGATATTTTCATGTTGGGTAATCGAGGACAGCACACTACTAAGCCAAAGGAGAGAAAATGCGATCACCTTAACAGGTGAGAACAGGCAAGAACAATTCAACATCCATTCCTGCTAGAGGTTCTCTGTAACCAGGATCAGAAGAGTCTGTTTTTAACACGAGAAAACAGCCGTCGCCATCGTTCCTGGAAGCATCGGACCAATTATAAAATCACAAGGACTGTCCTTCGTATTTGTCCAGCATCGCACTGGGGGAAGGAAGCTATAGCACAGTCAAAAGGCAATCTGGGAATAGTATGAACTCAAAACACGAAGTGCTTCTAGAAATCCAGGAGGGAAAACCAAGAGTCCAACAGAATAAAGGGCAAATGAGCTGAACCGTCAGCTCACAGAACAGAAAAGCAAACAAGCAAATGATCCTTAAACACCTCAAGAGAGGCTACAACTCAGTCAAAATGCGAAAGTGCAAATAACACGCTGAGATCCTCTTTCTCGCCTGAGTGGTAGAAATCTCTACGTGTGGCCATCCGCTGCTGGAAGGCTGCAGGGAAAAGGCACTTCCAGATATTTTCTGGTGCAGGAACATGGAACCATCCCAAAAACAGGATCTGGCAACACCCACCTATATGGCGACGCACTGTGCTTTGACCCTGCAGTCTCACTTCTGGGTATCTCTCCACACATAAGAAATGCCGGGAGAACAATGCTATTCGCGGCGGCATTGCTTTTAATGGCGGAAGACTAGAAACCACGTGACTGAGCGCCAGGGAGCCAGCAGGAGAAGCCAGGCAGCCGCACAGGGAGATCTATGCAGCCTGGAGAGAAGTGAGGACGGTGTCTAGGGTGGACAATCCGAGGTCCCCACAGACTGCATAAACCCGAAAAGCCAAGGTTCAGAACAGGGTATCTAGACTATGACCTTTTGTGAAACTGTACGTTGCGTGGGTATAAAAGTAAATATTCTTATCTGCTTGTACAAGAGTCTAATGCAAATGGCTGCCTACAGGGCAAGGAGAAGCAAGGCAGACAGGGACCGCGGGAGGGGACCTCTCACTGAGGACTCTTTCAGCTAACCGTGATTGTGGATCCATGCTAATATATTACCTCTTCCATTAAAAGCCCTTTAAATAAGAAGAAATGAATACTTTAGGAATATGAATTAGTTATGCCAACATGAATACGTGGCACGACTAAGGGTGATACTGATACATGATTGACAGTAAGAATAATTTTCTTTAAAAACTTACACATGGCACTATCTGCAGGGTGTCATGCCTGGCTTCTGGAGAACATAAATCAGACCCTACCATCCCTGTGCACAGTGGGGCAGGGCCAGCCCAGCCTCGTTCCACAAGCATCTCCTGGAATCACACGGCTCTGGGTGCCCAGCTTCGTCAGAAGACACCCAGAGGTTTCTATGGTGCTTTCGCCAATACCGCACGCCCGCCAATCTGGACACACACATTTGACTGCATTCATTTACAAGGATGTGATTCTGCTGTGGCTGACCAGAGCACAACCTTCTTGTAATATGTGTACTTTAACTTTCTTTTGAACTCCATTTTCTTACCAGAAAGACCAATTTGCTTGGTTTAAGGAACTGATAACCAATTTGGAATTCAGCTCTATATATGGATTTAAAAACAAGTTTTATGTATTATTATTATTATTTTAGAGTGGGTCTTGCTCTGTCACCCAGCCTGGCATGCAGTGGCATGATTATGACTCACTGCAGCCTCAACCTCCTAGGCTCAAGTGATCCTCCCATCTCAGCCTCCTGAGTAACCAGAACTACAGGCACACACCACCAGGCCCGGCTTTTTTGTTTTGATGGGGTCTCACTGTGTTGCCAGGGCTGGTCACGAACCCCTTGGTTCAAGTGAGTCTCACGTCTCGGTCTCCTAAAATACTGGGATTACAGGCATGAGCCACCACGGCTGGCCAAAACAAGTTTTATAGTTTTTTTTTTTTTTTTTTTTGAGACAGAGTCTCACTCTTTCACACAGACTGGAGTACAGTGGCACAATCTCGGCTCACTGCAATCTCGGCTCACTGCAACCTCCGCCTCCCTGGTTCAAGCAATTATTCTTCCTCAGCCTCCCAAGTAGCTGGGATTACAGGCACCTGCCACCACGCCTGGCTAATTGTTTTTTATTTTTAGTAGAGACAGGGTTTCACCATGTTGGCCAGGCTGGTCTCGAACTCCTGACCTCAGGTGATCTGCCTGCCTTGTCCTCCCAAAGTGCTGGGATTACAGGCGTGAGCCACCACACCCGGTCAAGTTCTGCAGCTTTAAAAGACATTTAAATTTCTCTTGCTGAATTTAAAAGAAACTAAAGTCCCTCCCAAGCTCCCTTTATGAAAATACACATAATCAAAAAGGGGTTCTGACTAGGGGGCTTCACTAATGCCCCAATGTAAAGCTTGCATAAACCATACTTATTGAAACACCTTTTAGAAAAATATAAAACGTTTTTATTAATAAACTGTATCCTAGGATAGAGTTAAACTCAGAGCCCAAATGTAGCAAGTAGTTACATTTGAGAATCGCTGAGAACAGCTATTCCTTCCCCTCCGACTTAGCTGGCTCATGCTTGACTTAGAATTTTTCTTACTTCTGCTTTGCTACGTTAGTCTTTGCTGGACATCCCCTCAGAGGAGCCCACAGTGGTCTACGTAGAGGTGCCATGAACAAGGTTATTTACTCTCTGCACTTTTGGGTGTGGAAAGAAGAGTCTGGGGGGGAGCCAAGTCCAGGTCTGAGTGTTTTGTGTCTTTCCTGATGGTGACATGCTGAGCCTTGATCCTGCTTGGGCGTGGCCTCCTTCTGAAGCAGGTTCCTGTGGAAGCTCAAACAGGCTGCTCATCCTGCTTGCTGCTGGCTCACACTGGCTACTGATCCCAAAGCTGCTCAAAGCCCCTGGCCATCTTTTCTCTTATTCGTGTGCCGTTACACTGTGCACATCAACCAACAGAAGATAAACCCTGTCAGTCCAGGGCAGCTCAGAAAAGTAGCACTGGAATAGTTCAGGGGTACTCGTTAATACACTGGCTAGAATTCCATATCACGCAAATCCTAAGTAGCACTTCATGTCACCAAGTGACATCATTTTTCTTCATAGATTTCAGTTTTTAAAAGTTGATTATTAAAAAGAAAAATAAGGATGAATATCAAAGTAGAAAGCTGCATTTTAGTTGTGAACTATTTCTTCCAAAGGTTTATTATGCATTTCCTTTGAATATAAATTATCATCAGCTCAACTTTTAAATTCAAATTCCTGAAGTATGACTCCAGTACTCCCTGAAAACTTATAAACCAAAGTATAGAAAAATACTTAATAATCCCACTTGTGTATTATCTCAAAATAAGAGAAAAATGAAATTTCTCAAATTAAATAAGATCAGGATCTAGTGTGTATTAAGATACAGTAACAATCACGTGTAGAGACCTTCTAAAACTTCACAAATGGTCTTACAATTTCTGATAAATGCTTACCTATCTTATAAAACTTCAATTCATACTGAAAAGAGATGTGTCACAATATGAATGAAAAGATGTATTTCCCTGAGCTTTCCTCACGAGAAAAACAAAATACACACATTTGAAAATAAAAAATCCAAATGCTTATGATTTTTCCATGTGTGAATTGAACTGCACAATCCATACACTTATGGAAAAATATGTGATTATTTTTAATGATTTACGTATAAAAGAAAAATAAACTTTATGATACAATTTGACAGACTACTTCATAAAAAATTTTACTTACATACAATGTATGCAATTTTTGCAACCCCCAAATTCTATTCACATATACAAATTCATAAAAGGCAGACATCTTAACTTGAAGTAAAACAAGATCCATTCAGGGTCATGGCTAAGTCATTTGATTCAGTAGAAAAGAGATTATAAATACATGAAGGGCTACTTAACTCATGTCCCTCCACTCCCCCAAAATGTATTTAATATAATCTGATCAAACAGAATTTTATGGTGCAGTATAGGAAGGAGAAAAAGACCAACGTTTCAGAATGGCAGATCTTAATAATCTGCTCCTGAACTTACACAGCTCAGAAAATCATATAACAACCTTAGTACAGAATTTATTCTGGAAATTGTATGAAGAAAAACCCAACGGTGCCATTTGTGCTAATCCTTAAAGAAACAAAACCCAGCCGGGCGCGGTGGCTCATGCCTGTAATCCCAGCACTTTGGGAGACCGAGGCAGGCAGATCACGAGGTCAGGAGGTGGAGACCATCCTGGTCAATATGGTGAAACCCTATCTCTACTAAAAATACAAAAATTAGCCGGGCGTGGTGGCGTGCGCCTATAGTCACAGTTACTCAGGAGGCTGAGGCGGGAGAATCTCTTGAACTCAGGAGGTGGTGGTTGCAGTGAGCCGAGATTGTGCCACTGCACTCCAGCCTGGGCGACAGAGTAAGACTCCATCTCAAAAAAAAAAAAAAAAGAAGAAGAAACAAAACCTTTTCAGGCAATCCTCACACTTTAAATGGCACTCCTTAGTTTACATAATAAATACACTATTTAAAAGTATTAGGACCCAGACCTTAAGACCCATAAGTATGTCTTCAAACACAATGAAATGTTTTATACAGTAACTTCAGACTCTGCTAAGTATTTACAATCGTATATGTAAGTGAAAAACTATAAACTATGTTTTTTAAAAAACTTTTGCTTTAAAAAACAATTTCCAAAAAAATGGCTAACATCAAAAAACGTCATAAATCAGTGCATCCTTTTAAGTCTTCCTTATGTTGTTTTTCCTAAGCTACCTGTCTCTCAGGTGTGCACACCCACGCAAAGGAAAAGGCATGACACCAATGCCTTGCAGAGCGAGACCCTCTTAAGGAGAACAAGGACTCCGGGGGGCTGCGCTAGCCTCTGTCTGAGGAAAACCAGGGTAAAATGCTGAAGACAGTGAGGATGTATGTCCAGACAATGTCCATAAAGGCCATCCTGAAATCTCCTTTTTCAATTGATGAACTTTAAGGACTAGAAACACAAGCAAAAGATAGTAGAGATCAAGAAGAAAATTACATAGAGAGGTACATGCAATTACAAAGAGGTCAAAAAACAAAAACGAAAACAATCCAGTTGATAGGTACCTTATATGCAGACAGGCTGAGATTAGCCCTTTCAAATGGAAATTAACTAAAAATATAATGTATTCATTTTCAGGCCTCATTCTACTTATCAAGTGCCTATCAAAAAGTATACAGTCATCCTTCATTCGGCACGGAGCTCTGAAAGTCTTTCCACTAAACCAAAATAAAGGACTACTATTCCCTTGGTATGTCCACACCACTTACCTGCTAGAGAGTTCTAGTACAGAACTAAACAGGTTACAGCAGAAACACAAAGAACAGGCTTTCAAAAAAATTTTTCACAGAGGTGTTTGGAAGCGCTATTTATAACTAGCCAGTATTCCATCTGGAAGGAGGTAAGAAAACATGGTTTTTTAATACACTTAACATGCTTACAGTTTTAAAGCTCTGAAAATTAGCTGGATAATAACATTGTAAACTGTTCATTTTCTTAGCAAACTGGAACTTAAAAGAGTAATGATTTTCTATCTTCCTTTTTGCTTTTAAACTGAGGTGACTTTTCATCTCTGAAACTTTTGAGTGTTCACCTTCTCGAAGTCAAATTGATACTATATACCATTTTCTGGATTTTTTCTTCATTCCTGAGGATGTTGGCCTTCACAGAGCAGATCTTGTCTTGCTGGTCTTTGATCAGCTGCTCCAGCTCCGCGAGCTCAGCCTTTAAGGGCTCCACAGCACAGTCTGTGATACTGAGGGAGAACAAAACCAGCGGCTCATCACTCTCTCATCTCATTGTGTGTTGGCTTCTTAATTAAGACATTGAAAGACAACAGAAGTAAATTATTCATTTCATCCAAAGAAAAGGATATTTATTTCTTATTTTCACAACCCCTGCCACAACCAAAAGTGAAGTCAAACATGAGATTTATAAAAGCAGCAGTTAATATTTCTTCAATGATAATCTTGAAGTCCTTAAATTATATACAGAACAGCCTCTGGGACAAGGGGGTATGCAGCAAAGTCCCCATTGACTTTTGGGACACCCCCTCCACTACCCCCCACCTGGGTTCCTGCTGCAGGGCCTCCTCCCCATTACTCCCCCACTCCACTACCCCCCACCTCTGCTCCTGCGGCAGGGCCCCCTCCTCATTACCCTCCTGCTACCCCCCAACCTGTTCCTGCTGCAGGGACTCCTCCTCCATTACTCCCCCAACTCCACTATCCCCTACCTGTGCTCCTGCTGCAGGGGCCCCTCCCCATTACTCCCTGCCTCTGCTACCCCCAACCTCTGCTCCTGCTGCAGGGCCCCCTCCCTATTACCCTCCTGCTACCCCCCACCTCTGCTCCTGCTGCAGGGCACCCTCTCATTACTACCCCCCACCTCTGCTCCTGCTGCAGGGCCCTCTCCCCATTACCCTCCTGCTAGCCCCCACCTCTGCTCCTGCTGCAGGGCCTCCTCCCCATTATCCCCCTGCTACCCCCCACCTCTGCTCCTGCTGCAGGGCACCCCTCATTACTACCCCTCACCTCTCCTCCTGCTGCAGGGCACCCCTCATTACTACCCCTCACCTCTCCTCCTGCTGCAGGGCCCCCTCCCCATTACTAACCCCCTGTTACCCCCCACCTCTGCTCCTGCTGCAAGGCCTCAGCATGCTGCCTGTTCTCGCTGTGCCACAGCTGCAGCTCATTCTGCATGGCATCCACGTCTTCCTGGATGTAGTCCATGATCTTCCCCAGGGGAAGTGCACACTTGCACAGGGTCTGGATGGACGCGTGGAGCTTCTCTATCTCCTTGGAAACGATGTCCTTCTCCTTCTTCCATGCCGACTCAAAGAGAGATCGCTCCTACAGTCAGGGAGACATTGGAAGAGGAACACGCCTCCTCAGTCCAAAGGCAGAACAGGGCTGGTGCACTCAGCACACGGCCATGGGGCTGGGAGGAAAGGCGCAGGTGGGGACAGTGCTGGCTGTGGGACACTCACTCCCATGCAAAGGGAGAGCCATGCTGCCTAACAGAGTAACTCTGAAGTGCTGCATGCCATCAGAGGACACAGCACTGCCAGGGAGGGGCTACTCCTTCCCTGCTCAATGGGGACAGGGGTCTGTCTTTACCTGGAAATCCATCTAAGGGCAAATCTCTATACAGGCAGATTGCAGTTCCCAACTAACAAGCAACTTTTGTAGCTACTGTTACAAGAACTTAGTGACATGGAAGATTTTTCCCAAATAGACTGGCAGAGAGGGGGCCTGACCCTACAGCTCCTCAAATGGCCCACCTTCCATCCCAAATGACTCCAAAACCCAGCTTGCCAAGGGGCAAGGGGAAAGAAACCCAAAGAAGAGGCAGAAACTGGTGCCACGGAAAGGAAGGCATGGAGAATGTGCAGGGGAGCCAGCGCCAGCAGCACCCAGCAGCACCCAGCAGCACCCAGCAGCACCCAGCAAGCAGAAGGTCAGGTCAACTTAGACATGATTGTGCTGGCCACTCAGGGAGGCCACAGAGTCCAGGGGTCAGGGGCCAGATGGAAGGGGTCAGGTTGAGACAGCAGCAGGTAAAGGAGGTGAGGAGGACGCAGAGACGAGGGGGGAGCTGCATGCGGTTTGGGCCAGGAGTTCCTGGGTTCTTTAGCATGCAACATTTAGAATTCTCTTCATATGAGCTTTGATCACAGACATCTCTGAATCAGAAACTGATGTGAGTTGATAAGAATCAGTAAGCTTGGGAAAATTAACATGAGTTCTTTCTCCTTCTTTCCTTTCTTTCTTCTCTCTCTCTCTTTACAGCCAGGGTCTCACTATGTTGCCCAGGCTGCTCTCAAACTCCTGGGCTCAAGTGATCCTCCTGCCTTGGCCTCCCAAAGCGCTGGCATTACAGGTGTGAGCCATCATGCCCTGCAACGTTGTTTCTTTAGGAAGCCCTCCCTGGACACCCCTACCCCACTCCAGACTCCAGAAGGGTAAGGTGCCCTTCCTTGCCTCACCCACTTACAGAATGAGCTAGTAAATGCACTCAGTTGTAACAAATCAACTTATTTAATTTGAACGTATCATAGCTACATAATCACTTGCATTACTTCTGCTAGTTTCAGACTGTAGGCTCAGGAGGGCAGGACCTTTTGTCTAGATTCATTGTGGTTCAAATAAGCTCTGCTTAAGAATTTGTGAAATGAACTAATGAAGTGGATAAATGAGTTATATATCAAGATCCTAGTTCCACCATTTACTGGCTTGGACAAGTACAAGAAAGCTTTAGCATAATGCCTGGAACATAGAAAGTGTTAAATAATTGGGACTTTAAGTAAAACGTAAAACTCATACAACTAATAAGTGAGTTCAGCAAGGTTGTAGTACACAAGATGAGCATATGAAAATTAACTATATTTCTATATACGAGCAATGAAAACATGGACGCTGCAATTAAAAATACAATGCCATTGACAATTGTTCAATAGAAGACTATGCTTAGTTGTAAATCTAACAAAACATGTATAGGACTTGGAAATGGAAAACGAAACAATGCAGATGAAAGAAATCAAAGGAAATCTAAATAAATGAGAAGACACACTGTGTCCATGGATTGGAAGACTCGACATAGTGAAGACATCCATTTTCCCCAAACCGATATGCATGTTTAATGCAAATCCTACCAAACTTGTAGCCAATTTTTTTGTATAGACAAGATTATCCTAAAATTTATACGGAAAGGCAAAGGAACTACAATAGCTAAAACATTTTCAGAAAAAGAATAAAGACAGAAATAACCAGTCTACCCAATTTCAAGGCTTTTTTTTGAAATGGAGTCTCACTCTGTCGCCCAGGCTGGAGTGCAGTTGTGTGATCTTGGCTCACTGCAACCTCTGCCTCCCAGATTCAAGCGATTCTCCTGCCTCGGCCTCCCGAGTAGCTGGGATCACAGGCGCACACCAGCACGCCCAGCTAATTTTTGTTTTAGTAGACATGGAATTTCACCATGTTGGCCAGGTTGGTGTCGAACTCCTGACCTCAGGTGATCCTCCCATCTCGGCCTCCCAAAGTGCTGGGATTACAGGCGTGAGCCACCGCGTAGGCTTCAAGTCTTTTTATACAATTACAGTAATCAAGACAGTGCAGTACTGACAGAGGGACGTAGATCAAATGAACAGAACAGAGAATCCAAAAGTAGATCCATACGAATATGTCCATATGGCCAAGCAATCTTTGACAAAGGTACAAAAGCAATTTAGTGGCAGAGAGAGCTTTGCACTATTTGGCACTGGGGTAAGTGGACATCCATAAGCCAAAAAACAAACAAACAAACAAAACATTGACCTAATCTCATATCTTAAAAAAAATTAACTCGAAATGGACTATGGATTTAAATGTAATCTATAAAACTTTAAGATAAAAAACACAGGAGGAACAAGTCTTTGGGATCTAGGACTAGGCAAAGAGTTCAAAGACTTGACACTAAAAGCATGACAAAAATTTCAAATGTTTGCTCTGCGAAAGACCCTGGGAAGAAGCTGCAAAGGTAAGTCACAGAATGAGCAAAAACAACTGCAAATCACACATCCAATAAAGGACTGATAGCTAGAATATGCAAAGAACTCTTAAAACACAACAGCAAGAAAGTAAACAATTCAATTAGAAAATGGGCAAAAGACACAGACATTTCACTGAAGAAGATATAAGGATGGCCAACACACACATGAAAATATGTTTGAAATCATTAGGCCAACACACACATGAAAATATGTTTGAAATCATTAGGTATTAGGGAAATGTGAATTCAAACCACAATGAGCCATCCCATACAACAATCAGAATGGCTAAAATAAAAAATAGTGACACCACCAAATGCTGGTTAGGGAAAACTGGATCACTCATTGCTGACGGGAATGTAAAAAGATATGGGCACTCTGGAAAACAGTTTGGCAGTTTCCTATAAAACTAAACATGCAACTACAGTATCAACCAACAGTTGTACTCCTGGGCACTTATCCAAACAAATGAAAATTCATGTTCATAGAAAAACCTGTACACAAACGCATATGGATGCTTTAATCAAAGTAGCCACAAACTGGAAACAACCCCCGTGTCCTTCAACAGGTAATTGGTTAACTAAACTGTGGTGCATCCACACCAGGGAAAACTATCTACCAATAAAAAGGAACAGACTGGCCAGGCACGGTGGCTCACACCTGTAATCCCAGCACTTTGGGAGGCTGAGGCAGGCGGATCACCTGAGATCAGGAGTTCGAGACCAGCCTGACCAACATGGCAAAACTCCATCTATACTAAAAATACAAAGTTAGCTGCACGTGGTGGTGCATGCTTGTAATCTCAGCTGAGGCAGGAGAATCCCTTGAACCCGGGTGGTGGGGGCGGAGGTTGCAGTGAGCCGAGATCATGCCATTGCACTCCAGCCTGGGCAACAAGAGCAAAACTCCGTCTCAAGAAAAAAAAAAAAAAGGAACAGACTGCTAATCCATGGGACAACCTGGATGGCCCTCAGAGGATTATGAATGAGAAAAGTGAATCCCAAGAGGTTACATGCTGTAGGATTCCTTTTACACAAGATTCTTGAAAGACAAAGTTACAGAAATGGAGAACTGATGGTGGTAGCTGGGGGTGAAGGAAGAGTTCGAGGTGGGGGAAGAGGGTGTGGCTATTAAAAGGCAACAAGAGGGATCTTTGAGGTGATAAAAATGTTCTGGATCCTGTTTCATTGTCAATATCCTGGCTGACAATGTACTATAGTTCTGTAAGATGCTATCACTGGGGGAAAGTGGGCAAAAGGCATACAGTATATCTCTATTATTTCTTTTTCTACTATTTTTTCTTTACAGGGTTTCACTGTGTTGCCCAGGCTGAACGCAAACTCCTGGGCTCAAGCGATTCTCCTGCCTCAGCCTCCCAAAATAGCTGGGGCTACAGGCATGTGCCACCACACCTGAGCGTCTATTATTTCTTATAACTACATATGAATCTATGGTTATATCAAAAGGTTTAATTTTTAAAAGGCTATATAAAATGCCTTTAAATTAAGATGCTAAATGACTGAAATGAATTCAATAAAATAAACTACCTTCCAAGAGAAAAAGATATTCTTTATTATACACAAATTAGTAAATGTCTCATTGACTTAGTTAAGAAATTTAAACTTCTATTAAAACCCATTCATAATGACTATTAAGCAATTCCTGTGCATTTGGCATCATGTTAACTCTAATATAAAAATGTTTAGGGCATAGACCTTAGGGTAGGAGACTAATATGAACAAATAGCTTACAAAATTGGAGAGTTACAATGTAGAAAAAGACACTAAGAGGTAATCTGGCCAAACTCCTCCTATTTCTATTGCACAGGACCAAGCAGAATTTGGAACACTAATCTTAAAGCTTATAATTTTATTTTTAAGAGATTAAGACTTTAAAATAAATACACTTGGGCTGGGATTGTGATAGTCAGGACAGACTTTTATTATTATCATAAAGGCATTGGAATACATTGCTGCAAAACACCAAAACCCTGGCAATTTTTAAGCTTTCATTTAACACAGCAGGGGCAGGGTAAATGCATCAAGCAGTGATTATTTGCTTTAAAAAGCACACCTCTCTGATGACAGACCTCGAGTTATATGTTGCTCATGTAGATATATCAACAATTTTCCAGATAAAAACAACCTTGTTTTTAAAGACTTTTAATCCAATAGTAGTTTGAGGATCTACTACCCCCACACAGGAATTAGTCATACACAATATGATTAATTTTTGGAAACAGAGAGAAAAAATTATTGAAAATCTGTCATGGCTGGGTGTGTTGGCTCATGCTGGTAATCCCAGCACTTTGGGAGGCTGAGGTGGGCAGATCACTTGAGGCCAGAAATTTGAGACCAGCCTGGCCAACATGGTGAAACCCTGCCTCTACAAAAAAAAAATACAAAAATTACCCAGGCATGGTGGCGCACACCTGTAGTCCCAGCTCCTCAGGAGGCTAAGCAGGGAGGATTGCCTGAGCCCAGGAGGAGGAGGTTGCAGTGAGCCAAGACTGTGCCACTGTACTCCAGCCTGGGCAACAGAGCGAAACTCTTTTTTCTCAAAAAAGAAAAAAGAAAAGAAAAGGAAAAGAAATCTGTCATTACACAAAATATGACCTAAAACCACCTAGACCATAGGAGGACTCAGGGCCAACAGGACCCGCAGTCAGTGCCTTGTGGTTCCAAGGCCTGGTGCCAACCCAGCCTCACCACCTCCTAACTTTATGACCTTGGAATGACCTCTCTGTACCTCAGCTTCCTCACAATAAAATGGAAATAATAATATTTATTCTTCAGGTAAGATTAAATGGGATAATATAAAGTAAGCAGTTCAGTGCCTCACACATAGTAAACCCTCAAATAGATGTTAACCATTATCGTAAATTTATTCCTCAGAAAGAAGCAAGTTGCAAGTCCCCCCAGGACGAAGCATGGGTGCTTTTTCCTGTGCACTGATACAGTTATTTTACCTCCTGTCAACTTGTTGGCTACGAAAGATTCTTAGCCAGGCATGTTTGGAATACTTTAGTGCACAATAAAAAAAGTATTTATAGATATTACCAGCACCACCTAACAAGCTGTCATGTCCAGGCAAGTTCTTTCATTAAAATGTAATTTACGTTCCTCATCAACACACTTCCTTCTCCATCTCCATTTTAAGAATATAAATAACTCACAGCTATGAAATTCATCTCAAAGCTCTTTTCTCCACTGAAAGATTGGTGATCCTGAACTCAGAGGAAGTCTGCTGTGAACACCGCAGAACCACCCACGGCACCTTTTTGTGGCACCCTCACCATGGATCCAGTGTCTAAAGGCAGTTTCTCCAAGTTAGGCAAACAGAGAGGTGGCAGCCCACCTGTGTTTCAAGGGGACACAAAGTCACCCCCTCTTGTCCCCTCCTGCCTCCTACCTGGCCGGCCTCCCTTTTCCTGTGGGCTGAAGACTGTTTACTCAGCTGCCTTCTGGCAGGAAGGCCTCTGGCAAGGCATCTCAGCGTTGGGCCACTTCATGTGCTCACGTGCGCACACACTTTTCAGAAAATGCTTCCAAGATTTCTAAGGCGAATAGTTACTTCTGGGACTATTTTATTTACATTTTACCACACACACACTTGTCCCCAGAAACATGGGCATTTGCACTTCTAGTGATTTTTAAATTTATAGTTATTGATTATAAGTCATATAAATACGAATTATTGACCTTAGAGATTTATTTGAATTTCAACTGGAATCCTTCAAGAGAATTATTACTATTATTATTATTATTATTATTATTATTATTATTATTATTATTTGAGATGGAGTCTCACTCTGTCACCCAGGCTGAAGTACAGTGGTGCAATCTCAGCTCATTGCAACCTCCATCTCCCAGGTTCAAGAGATTCTTCTGCCTCAGCCTCCCAACAGGTGCCCGCTACCACATCTGGCTAATTTCTGTATTTTTAGTAGAGATGGGGTTTCACCATGTTGGTCTTGAACTCCTGACCTCAAGTGATCCACCCACCTTGGCCTCCCAAAGTGCTGGGATTATAGATGTGAGCCACTGCACCCAGCCAAAAGTATTATTTTTAAAATATCTTAAAATAAAATTTAAAAAATGAAGATGGAAATAACAGAACTGAGTACTCCAAAATGCGGCAGGGTTGGGAGGGGGAGGGTTGAAAAATTATCCACTGGGTGCAACATTCGCTACTGGGTGATGGGTACACCAGAAGCCAAATCCCTACCCATTAACAAGCATGCCCATGTACCCCCAAATCTAAAATAAAATAAAATGTAAAAAAAAAATGTCTTAAAAGTCTGGTCTTTAATGCTGCCAGAAGTCCCTCTCGGAAGCAGGATCCAGGGCACATGGGGGTGGAGGCCTCCAACCCCTGCCCTGCCTTGCTGCTGGATGTGACTGCTTAGCCACACTCCTGAGCAGAGCTCTACCCGACATTAAGCAAACCCAATAAACAAAAGCCTGATTAATTGTAGGGTGGGGAGGTGGGCAATAAATCAAAAGAGTACGTATTTGCTTCAGATAACATACTCTCTCATGACCTCAGGAATTGATTTACATGCAACCTGTCAAAAGTTTGTTTTCTAGGCTGGGCGCAGTGGCTCACGCTGTAATGCCGGCACTTTGGAAGGCCAAGGTGGGCAGATGGCTTGAGCCCAGGAGTTTGAAACCAGCCTGGGCAATGTGGTGAAACTCCATCTCTACAAAAAATTATCCAGGCATAGTGGTGCATGTTTGTGGTCCTGGCTACCTAGGAGGCTGAGGTGGGAAGAGTGCTTGAGCCTGGGATGCAGAGGTTACAGTGAGCCAAGATGATGTCCTTGAGCCCAGGAGGTCGAGGATGTAGTGAGCTGAGATCATGCCACTGCACTCCAGCCTGGGCAACACAGCAGGACTCTGTCTCAAAAAAAAAAAAAAAAAAAAAAAAAAAAAAGGTTGTGTTCTTCATAAACGGAGGAATATCTGCATTCAATTTATAAAAGAAAAGCACAGATTGACTGAATAATTATTCTAAGTGTCCTCTTCATCCAGAAATATTCCATCACCAAACTTCTTCATAAACCATATGTTCATCTCGAATGCAGGTCAAGTTGGATCCCTTGAACGTACAAGCAAAACAGCCTGCAAACACAGACTTTTTTTTTTTTGAGACAGAGTCTCCCTCTGTCCCTCAGGCTGGAGTGCCCAGGCTGGAGTGCAGTGGCGCGATCTCAGCTCACTGCAACTTCCGCATCCCCAGTTCAAGTGATTCTCCTGCCTCAGCCTCCCGAGTAGCTGGGATTATAGGCACGTGTCATCACATCAGGCTAATTTTTGTATTTTTTGTAGAGACGTCGTTTCACCATGTTGGCCAGGCTAGTCTTGAACTCCTGACCTCAAGTGATCCACCCACCTCGGCCCCCACAAAGTGTTGGGATAACAGGCATGAGCCACCGGACCCAACCAATTTTTTGAGACAGAGTCTTGTTCTGTCACCCAGGCTGGAATGCAGTGGTGCAATCATAGCTCACTGCAGCCTTGGACTTCTAAGCTTAATAATCCTTCCATCTCAGCCTCCCAAGTAGCTGGGATATAGGTGTGCATCACCATGCCTGGCTAATTTTTTTAATTTTTTACTTTTGCAGAAACAAGGTCTTGCTATGTTGCCCAGGCTGGTCTTGAACTCCTGGCCTCAAGTGATCCTCCTCTTTAGATCTCAAGGCATTGGGATTATAGGCATGAGCCATCATGCCCAGCCTCAAAATTATGTTTAAGAATCAACCATGTTACATGTATTTTGTTCATTTGCGTTTCTGAATAGTGTTTTATTATATGAATGAAATACCACTATTCATCCATTCTGCCACTGATGGACAACATTTGGGGTTTTTTTTTTTTTTTTGTCTAGGGCTATTACAAAAAAATACAACTCTAAATAATCTTATATATGTCCCAATAGAGATAAGCACATGACTGTCTCGGGTATGCAACAAGAAGTGGCATTACTGGGTCAAAGGGCATGTGTGTTCTCAACTTTGTGATATTATGTCAAACCGTTTTCATATAGTTTTAGAAATTTACATCAACTATTTTTCATTAATCAGTATCTCATTTCTAGGCATATAAAGGAAGCTTTAGCTCTACTCTCATGCTATTTCTACAATCTGACAACTGAAGGTAATAACTACCAAACTGTTATCTGGCAGCAGCTAGAAAACTGCTACTCCAAGTCAGGAACAGGCTGTTAAAAGGAGCCTTCCAAATGACAGACGGTTGCTCATTAGACAAACTACTTACAACTACTTACACATGGGTGGTAAGCTTTTAGCATGGATGTATGAGAAGCTGGACAGGATGAGGGCTAACTGCCCAGACTGGGGCCCAACAGATCTGGGGTAGCTCCTACCTCTGAGACTTACCGTCTATATCATCTTGGACAAGGTAACTTTTGTGCCTCATTTTCCTAACCTAGGAAATGGGTATAACGCCTATCTCATCTGTAGGAGACCGTATTAAATAAAACATGCAATTCCTTAGTCATGGTAAGTGCTCTATAAATGTTAGCTGTTCAAATCATTATATTGTCTATAATGAATAATTATTAATGGTAAATGTCTATAGGAGAAAAAATGCATACAGAGCAAAATATCATTAAATGTTAGCTACTTTTACAGATAAACATGAATGTCCTTGGAAGATGAATGAGAAATCCTCTTAGAATTATGTGTTAAGCCAGGGTGAGTGAGCTTGGCATGAGCCCCAATGGGTCACTGTGGTCAAGGCAAAAGATCAGAGCACAAAACAAAGAAATCTTCAGACTGGCCTTTCTGATGGACCTTAAAATGGTCTGAAAGTTGATTTTATTAGTTGGGTTATTCTTGTCACACCCAACTAAACCAGAGATAGGGTTGAGGGGAAAAAGCACTCAGGGCACCTGCTTCAAGAGTTAAATTTTGGCCAGGCTCGGTGGCTCACGCCTGTAATCCCAGCACTTTAGGAGGCCCAGGCGGGCAGATCACCTGAGGTCAGGAGTTCAAGACCAGCCTGGCCAACATGTTGAAACCCTGTCTCTACTAAAAATACAAAAATTAGTCAGGCGTGGTGGCACATACCTGTAGTCCCAGCTACTTGGGAGGCTGAGGCAGGAGAATCGCTTGAACCTGGGAGGCGGAGGTTGCAGTGAGCCAAAATCGCACCACTGCACGCTAGCCTGGGCGACAGAGTGAGACTCTGTCTCACACACACACACACACACAAAAATGTTTAAGAGTTAAATGTTTCAGAAGCCCAGTTGCTGAAACAGCCTGCTGTAACCCTAAGACCAGTTTTACCTAGAAGCCACTGAAACAACCCTCTGTGACTCTAAGACCAGCTTTGCCTACCACTGTCACTCACCAATCCCAGCTTGCCAGCTCTCCAAAACTTTTCTAGTGCCAATGAGTTTTCTTCCAAGACAATACGTAACCTTTCTCTTTCTGATAAAACTCCCAACCTGCTCTGTTCTTCAGACATGCCAAAGACCATCTGGTCTGCGTGTATACCCCAAATTGTAATTCTTGCTTCCCAAATAAAATGTTTTAAATTTCAAGATTTGTCTCTATATTTTATTTGACTTCGACAAGGGAAATATTTATTAAAATCACCTGTTCACTGAAGGGTGGCAGACTATCTCACCCAAAAATATGCTACTTTGGCAGGAGCATTATTTTGAGCTAAAAGCACTTATAAAACAGCGGTGCAAGAAGGCCAGTCTGACTTCCCCCTTTCTTCTTAGAAGCAGCCAATGAAACTCCCATGTAGCAGATGCCCTCCTTGCACCAAAAGGAAAGAAACATTCTCATCACCAGAGGTGGGTTTGAGGCCAAAAGAATTCTGTACAAACAGACTTAGCAGTCCACGGAAAAACTGGCTTTCACGAAACCGGTCCCCGGTAGCAAAAAGGTTGGGGACCACTGTTGTAGAGTATCTAAATAGGGTCGTGGTACTCACCCTTGTTCCTGGCTGTAGTAGAAATATCTCCAGCCACTCACTATTACATACGATGTTGACTGTTGACACAGGTGTTTTCTCCCTCTCATGAAAAAGAAGTATTTTTCTATTCCTAGTTCACTACAGGTTTTCAGTATAATGGATATTGAATTTTACATGAGTCATCTATTTTTAAGAGAAAGTACACTGACTAGTGATTTTATCCGGTTCAGGAATAATCTCTTGGTTAAATGTAAGGTAAGTAGTCAACACTTAAAAGACGCTACAGGCCAGGTGCGGTGGCTCACACCTGTAACCCCAGCACTTTGGGAGGCCGAGGCGGGTGGATCATGAGGTCAGGAGATTGAGACCATCCTGGCTAACACGGTGAAGCCCCCGTCTCTACCAAAAATACAAAAAATTAGCCGGGTGTGGTGGCAGCCACCTGCAGTCCCAGATACTCGGGAGGCTGAGGCAGGAGAATAGCATGAACCCAGGAGGCGGAGATTGCAGTGAGCCGAGATCGCACCACTGCACTCTAGCCTGGGTAACAGAGCGAGAGTCCATCTCAAAAAAAATAATAATAAAAAAAGAAAGAAAAATAAAAAGCTACAACTGACTTGAATTTCTTAAACTGAAATGACTGACTCTTCCCTGGCCATGGCTACATGAAGAAGGAAAAAATACTGGAGAAACTACTAAGGGAACTAGACACAAATATATTTATCTAATAGGAAACACAGTGGACAAAATGTAGTAGAAAACTAACAAACAGTCAACCCCAAAGATGGCAGGAAATGAGCAAAAGAGGAACAAAAATCATAAGGGGAGATATGTGAAACAAAGAGCAAGATGAGAGACTTAAGCCTCCCTATATCAACAACTGCACTAAATGTAAACAGACGAAATTAGAACACCATGCAAAGAATAACAACAGGAATTCACAAAAAGAGAGATGCAACTAGCACAAACAAAAGCTATTCACCTCAATTTGCAACATGAAAAGTAATAAAACGGGTTTAGCTCCCAGCAAGGAATCCAAAATCAATTAAGATGTCCAGTGTTTGCTAGAATGAGGAAATGAACACATTCAGGTATGGGACAGAAAGATGTTGACAATCTAGACAACCCAAGATTCTACTTCTGAGATTTACCCTTAGGAAATGTTAGAGAGGTGCCAAAAAATACATGGGCAAGATTTTTCATCTCAGCATTTCTAATTATAGCAAAAGCCTGTACTCACACCAGCACCGAAGTCAGCAGGGACCTAGGGAAACGCCACGGTGTATCTGTGCAGGGGGACAGTGAGCACTCACCTGTTGGATGGTGACTGACAGACTCAATGCAGATTGTTCATTAATAGGTAGTTTCCAAAGGCCTATGCAGGACAGCACCATTATGTGCAGCCACATACTCACAGTACTTACTAAGCACCTACTGTGTGCCGGGGCCCAGGTCCACTGCCCTTGGGACTCTCACAATCTAGTCAGAAAAGAGACCCACAAGTTTGATTCAAGTTGCCAACGAGATACCAAGGAGATGGGGGAATGGAAGAGGAACCCCACACGGTCTGGGTGGTAGGAGACTGCCTGGAGGGCAGCCTACAGCAGGTGGGCCTATAGTGGGTGAGTATTCCAGACAAAGGGCAGAGCTGGGTGCAGACTTCCTTGGAGGTGAAAACCACCAGCAGGTTCCGGAAGCCAAGGGAAGGCTGCAGGCTGGAGGGCAGTGTGCAGAGACAGGCAGGGAGGTGGCTGGAGCCCGAGAGTGGTGAGGATTTCGGACTTGATCCTATGGGCAATAAAAAGCCAACGAAGGGATTTCAGCAGCACAGAAACCTCATAAGATCAAAGTTTTAGTAAAAACACTTGGCTTCCAACTTGGGGGAGAGAGAGAGGAGGCAAGGAGGCTCTTGTGACCAACCATCCAGGGAACCGATGGAGGCAGGAGAGGGTGGCAGCAAGACTGGAGAGAAGCATGCGGGCTTCTTGCTTTATAAGAGGTGGAGGGGCAGGGAGGGAGGGGTGGGACTCTCTTGAGCAACTGGGGGACAGTGACGCCCTATGCTGAGCCAGCAAAGGAGGTCGGTCTGGGAGGAAGCTGGTGACACTTGACTGTAAGCTGCTGAGCCTCAGACATCTATGGGGTGCCAAGGGAAGACGTGCAGCTCCCAGGAAAAGGCCTGCCTGGAAGCAGACATCCACATGTCCTCCATCCCCCCTCATCCTCCCCGACCTGCTGATCTGAACACACCGTTTCACCGCCTCCAGATGCAAATGACAACTTAGGTTGTTATATAAAGTTCTTGTGTTGCAATGTTTCCTTTACAATCATGAAATTTTTCTGGATTCTTTCAACATTTAATGTTGCAAAAGTTTGTGGCCAATCTGATTTTTGTCCTTTTATCAGCTTTTTTGGCTGAGTCCTTTGTAGCGCTCTTTTCTTATCCTTGACAGTCAACGATTCCACCAGGATGTGCCTCAGTATCATACTGGTACTTTTTAGCTGACACTCAGGGAGCGCCTTCCTGTCTGCATACTCAGGTCTTCCATGCAGGAGAACCATCGTAGCATCTGTTTCACCTGTTTTCGTATCCTCCTTATGAATGCCAACCATCACACCCAAGCTCTCTGTCCCCTTTCTGTCATCTTCTCTCTCACATGTCCCCATGGCTTTGGTGTTTCCTCCATATTCTGGGAACGCTTCTCAAGTTTGCCCCAAACATCACTGGTTGGTTATTCTGTTGTGTCGATTCTGCTTCTTTACGGCTTCAGGTAAATATTTTGTTCCTATGATCACATCCGTGTGCCTCCATAACAGTCCCTCCTTGACTCAGCGCGCTCCTCTTCCCCATCAGTGGCTTCCTACCCGCCAGCCCCTTTCCTCCTCAGCCTGTCTTCATGTCATTTTTTTGCTTTTTGCTTAATCATTGGCATTTTTTAAATTCGTAGAGCATGATGAACATATTTACAGAAGTATCACACCCCACACCCACGAGGAGCTTTCCTCAAAGGTCCCCATCAGTTCTGCTCACGTAGGGTGCTTCATGAACCCTCTCTCTGCTCACTACCTGGAACAGTGGTGCAAATGAATGTTTATACCCATTTTTGAGGATCCCATCAGGGACAAGTGCAGGGCAGTGGCCCACCAGGGTGGTATCTACAAGGGAACTTCGGTCCATCTCTCTTCAGTGACTGCAGGAACCCCTGGCCAGCATCCTTCCACACAGTGCTGCTTGCAGGCACAGGACTGGCCCCCACCTTCCCGGCTTCCAGCGTGGTAGCAAGCCTGCCTGAACCTGGGAGCTCCTCAGGGCCCACTTCCAAATGCCACTGAGCCACGGCAGGGAACAAGAATCAAAGAGCACCCCACCCACCACCCATGCCTATGGCCCCTTCCAAGGGTGTCAGTGGGGTTCATTGGGCCCTACAGGCCTTCCTCGAATCCAGCCCCATCTGCAAGTCCCAAAGAAACTTTTTTAAAGTTTCTGTAATGTGGGGGTACAACCCTCACTGGTTTTGCCCCATTTTTATGTTCCATTCATTTCACTGGGATTCTGAGAGGGGGAAGATAACTTGGGTTCAAGCTACCCTAGGTGACCCAGGAGTTCCAGGGAAACAGAATTCTGAAAAAATAAATAAATAAATAAATAAATAATTTAAAAAAAAACCCAAGCATCCTACCCAAATCCCGTCATTGTGGCAAGAAAAATAGTTGCTATTCTGTAAATAGGACAGATGAAGCCTTTTGAGAGTATCCTCAGGAAACCAAAACAAATGAGTCAGACTCAATACAGATCTGGGAAAACTGGTTTCAAGCACTCAAAAGAACTTAAGTCTCTATGGAAGATATTTCCAGGAAGGGTCCTTGCTCTCCACCCTTGTTTTATGGCTACAGCACTCACATTTAAACATTGACTCACACACCTTCATGAAAACGAAGGTTGCTAACATGCTCTTACCTCATTTTCTTGCATTCTTCTAATCACTTTACAACAGTGTTTCTGTTATTTTGATTTTTCAGGAGTTCAAAGACGAAAAGGTGTGATACAGGCATTTCCTTTAAAATATTGTTGGGATCATCTCACCTTGGGGCCGGGGGTGAATCACAGGTAACTGAGGCTGCTCAGGGTGAGGCTGAGCTCATGAAGAGCAGAATCTGCTTCTTCCACAATAGCCTGGAAACAAGCCTCCAAGTCCATCCACACGCTGGAGAAGAAGATGCTGTGAGTGGCCGGGCTGGGCCACTGGGCCGGGCAGCAGTGCGTGTTTCCTATTGGTTAGGGGGATACTGCAAGATCTGCCTTGACTGCAGAGCTTCCTGTTCAAATTAGCCAAATCCAAGAGGACACTCCCACCACTCAGGGACCCAGGGGGAGAGGCCCTTCCCTTCCTGTGCACGAAGACACCATATTTTCTGGGTTTAACAGGATCAGTCGTTGTGCACAGGAATCAAAGGGCCCAGATAAGCAGCTTCTCCACCTGGTTCCTGCAGGGCTCGGAGAGGCCCTCTGAGAAGCTGGAAGGCACCGTAGGGATCCAGCTGCACATGAAGTCACCTGGGAGCAATTTTACACCCAGCGCCAGCACCTGCCCAGAGACTGACCCTAACTGAGATGGGAGGGGCCTGGGCACCAGCATTTCAGAAACACTCTGTGGATGGTTCTAAAACGTAGATGTCTCTGAGCAGATGAACCTCTAAGCAAATTTCAAAGGACATACGGTTGTAAAGTTCACTTTCTCTACATTTTAGAATCCCTTTCCATCTCATAGGCAGCAGCAGCAAAAGAATCTAAGTTTTAAAATGGACTTTAAAATTGTCTTTCTCCATCAATGCTGGAAACGGCCAGTGAGGGGATTATTCAATTATTTTGTTTTTTATTTCCATCTCTGTACTAACTAATTGGATTTGCTATTTTAAATGTCTTACTAAAATATTAATCATTTTCTACTGAGCCTATTGCTACAGTATTTCCTTATCATTCTGGCTCCAGTGTTATTATTATATATTTTGCCTTCTAAATTCTTAACATATTTAATCGCTCCAAAAACACCAGCTATAAAAGACAGTTACTGGGCAACATGAGACCCATTCAACTGAATGGCTGGCATGTGGGCAGGGGAGGAAACCACCGTCTAAACCTGCAGCAGGAAGTGGCCATGAGGTCAGAAGTCCTTGGCAGAAAACACGTGTCACAGAATTAATTATGAATAGAAGAAGTGAGTCTAAGGACTGGATGAGCAAAGGAAAATTCACACACAGGATGGTCAAGTTCCAAATACCCAAGCGATGGCATCACGCTGCCGCCTTCACACAAGCAGGTGTCTGTGGCTGCCAAGGCAGACAGAATGAGGAGTTCTGCTGAAGCTGGCACTCCTCACTCTTCCCTCCACCAGCATCCTGACAGCCAGCTGCATGGTCTCAGTCAGTCGCACCGTCTCAGTCAGTGACCAATGCTGTGAGGATAGCAGAGCCGGGGTCAGAGATGGTGAGTGTGCGGCTGAGGCCCCACGTAGCTAGGTGGACAGGAAAGGCCTCTCTGAAGAGGAGACTCGTGGGCAGGAACTTGAATGGGGTGGGGGCTGCCCGGCCCGAGAGACGAGCAGCCTCCAGGTAACCTTGGACTGCAAGAAAACAGGCCCCCAGTGACGCATGGACGACCAAAGAGTGAGTCGACATGAAACAAGGAGAACAAGTCTGGGGTTCCGCTGAGCACCTGACACAGGGCGGTTGCATCAGCATCAGTGCCAGGCTGCCTGAGGTGGGGACCGAACGCTGAGTCACATGGAGAGCACCAAAGAAGGACTGGACCCTCCGGGGCCTTTCTACTCCTGACCCACCTCCCCTGAAGGCAAGAGCAGAAGCAACCTGGTACTAGTCAACAATGACCGACCGCAAAACCGCCTGAGTGCCTCATGGTATTGGGTTTGCAAGTTGATGGTGAGTAAGAGCCTTCTGATCCAGCAGCCTGGGGCCAGCGGGGGTCCCGACTTTGGACCAAACTGGGGAAAAAGTGCCCAGCCTCAAAGTTCCCTTAACCCAGATCGCCCATCAGACTTAAACTGTTCTACGGCCCAGGAAAAAATACAGGGTCCCAAATTAATTTTATAAAATGGACATAACCTTGATTCTAAAACCTAAACACTCTCTCTCTCTCTCTCTAAAACTCCAGGCCAATTCCACTTTAATATAGAGATGAAGTTCTATTTTTAAACGTCAGCAAATTAAATATAGTTTTATATTGGGTAAATAATAGATGATGGCCAGGCAAAGGTTACTTGATGAGTGTAAGAACTGTTCAACATTAGGAAGTCTATTAATATAGGAACATCTCAACAGCTGCCAAAAAGACAGTTGTTAACCTTGTCATTCGTTTCTGACTGAATGCCGAGAACGATGCCCAGCATATGGCAGGTGCCAGATGGCTGGTGAATGAATGAATGAATGCTAACTTTTAAAACATGATAATTTATAGTCATAAAACAAGTTTCCATTAGATTCTTAAAAGGCTAAATAAAAACTAGTAACTTAGGTGTCCAACTTAATAAATTTAAAAAGAAAAATAGTAGAGAAGGAAGAAAATTTAAATAAAACTGGTGATATCAATTAAAAGAAAAACAAAGATTAAAAAAAGAACAACAAAGCCAAAAGCCAGTGGTTTAGACAGACAGACAAATTTCTGGAAAAATATATTTAAAAAAAGAAAAATGCCTAAGTAAGTAATATTGGTAAAAAAACAAAACAAAACAAAACAAAAAAACAAAAAGCTAAACTAAACTAAACTACATCCAGAGCAAATATTAAACAGTTCTAACAAGAGCTTTTTTCCAATAAGCTTGAAAATTTTCAAAAAACTGACAGTCAAAATAGACTCGAAAACACATTTTAAAAAGCCTGAATACTCTCATAATTAATACGAAAATGAAAACAATGGTTTAAGTATTTCCCACAAAGAAACACCAAGGTCAGGTGGTTTTACATGTGAAGCTGTCAAATTGTCAAGAAATATATTCCAATCATATACAATCTCTTCCAGAACAGATAAAAACAAAGAATATCCTCAATTCATTCTTGACCTTGGTACTAAAAAAAATAAGGATCACACAAGAAAAACAAAATTATGGGTCCATTTCATTCATGAATATAAATGGAAAAATACTAATTAGCAACAAGACTCTTAACAGTGGATTAAAAATAATGATAATATACCATAACAATGTTGAATTGATCTCAGGAATGGAAGGACTGTTTCATATTAGAAAAGCTAAAAGTGTCATATAGTGAATTAAGGAATATAATAGAATCATCTCAATCGACCCAGAAAAAGCATTTAGTAAAATTTAACACGCATTAATAACCAAGCCCCACAGTGGGGGGAAAATCTACAAAAACTTAGCCAGGCAGAGTGGCACTCGCCTGTAGTCCCAGCTACTTGGGAGGTGGAAGGATCACCTGAGCCTAGGAAGGCAAGGCTGCAGTGAGCCATGATTGCACCACTGCACTCCAGCCTGGGTGACAGGGAGGCCCTGTCTCAAAAAAAAACAAAAATCAGGAAGGAAAGAAATGAGGTTACCCACAATCGCCATTACTATTCCTACTCTAGCAGAGGGCCTAGCCACAGAAATGCAACAGTAAGAGGGAATTAAATGCCTAAGACTGGAAAGAAGGAAATGAAGCCATCAGGACTTTCAGATGACACAGACAATGGTGCGGAGCTTGGGCTAAAGGCATGGACTCTGGGTGCAACTGCCGGGGCTTGAATCCCTCCTCTGACACTCACCACTCATACAGCCCCAGACACGTTCCTTAACCTCCGGATGCCCCAGTTTCAAAATGGGTAACAACAGTGCCTGAATCTCACTATGACCTATGTCATTAGCTATCTTAGAACAGAGCCCGCACACCGTGTGCTATTAGGTGTTTGCTGCTATTACAGCAAAGAAAACACAAAAGACTCAACAGACACGTTTAAAGCAAACGGTTTCAAATGAAGCTGGTTATAAGTCAACAGCACTACTATCTACCAGCAACCAACAACTAGAAAACAATTTTAAATAAATATACAGTATTTATAATAGCAGATAAACTATAAATACCCACATATAAATCTAACAAAAGATATGAACAACCTTAACAAATCAAATTATAAACATTCACTAAAAGACTTTAAAGCAAGTCTAAATAAATGGAGAGATAGTTTTGTTCATAAACACTCCAACTGAAATCCCAAGAGGGTTTTTCACGGCACTCAATAAGCAGGTTATAAGATGTAGATGGAAGTGGACAGGACCAATAATTGCCAAAACATAGTTGAAGAAGACGAATAAGGCGGCAGGGACCTTGCTACCAGACACAAGGCCTTGTTATGAAGCTACAGTCATTACAACAGGGTGGTATCAGTGCGGGCCAGTGGAGCAGCAAAAACTACAGCCTGAGGGCCGGCCCACCACCTGGATTTCTCTATAGCCCATGAGCTAAGAATGATTTTTATATTTATAAATAGTTGAAAACCCCAGTTAAAGGATAATATTTTGCAGCATATGAAAGTTACACAAAATTCACGTTTCAGTGTCCATAAATAAATAAAGCCCTACTGGAAACCAGCCACGCTCATTCATTTATATATTGTCTGTGGTTGCTTTTTACACTACAATAACAAAGTTGAGTAGTGGCAAAAGAGATTACATGGTTCTCACGGCTGAAAATATTTACTACCTGACCTTTTACAGAAAAAGTTTGCTAACCTCTGAGGCAGAGAACACAGAAAGAGCTCCACGCATATGGAACTTTCATATTCAGCAGAGACAGCATTGCAGATCAATGGGGAAAGGAGGAAAAATTGGTTATCCATATGAGGAGAGAAAAAAACTACACAGGAAAATCAACTCCAGGTGGATTAAGCATGTACATGTCAAAACAAAGCTTTACTTTTTTAAAAAGAGTAAATATCTTTCTGACCTTAGAATACAGAAAGATTTCTTAACTGACTCACAAAAAGCATTAACCATAAGAGAAAAGATTCAGAAGTTTGATTAAAATTAACAATGTCTTTAACATGTCATTGAAAGACACCATAAAGAAAGTGAAGATGAACTCAGCTCTGGACCAAGCGGAACTAATAGACATCCACAGAATTCTACACCACAGATCAACAGATACACATTCTTCTCAGCACTACATCGCACTTATTATAAAATTGACCACATAATTGGTAGTAAAACACTCCTCAGCAAATGTAAAAGAGCAGAAATCACAACAAGCTGTCTCTCAGACCACAGTGCAATCAAATTAGAACTCAGGATTAAAAAACTCACTCAAAACCGAACAACTACATGGAAACTGAACAACCTGCTCCTGAATGACTACCGGGTACATAACGAAATAAAGGCAGAAATAAAGATGTTCTTTGAAACCAATGAGAACAAAGACACAACGTACCAGAATCTCTGGGACACATTCAAAGCAGTGTGTAGAGGGAAATTTATAGCACTAAATGACCAAAAGAGAAAGCAGGACAGATCTAAAATCAACACCCTAACATCACAATTAAAAGAACGAGAGAAGCAAGAACAAACAAATTCAAAAGCTAGAAGGAGGCAAGAAATAACTAAGACCAGGGCAGAACTGAAGGAGATAGAGACACAAAAAAACCTTCAAAAAATCAATGAATCCAGGAGCTGGTTTTTTTTAAAAGATCAACAAAATTGATAGACCGCTAGCAAGACTAATAAAGAAGAAAAGAGAGAAGAATCAAATAGATGCGATAAAAAATGATAAAGGAGATATCACCACCCATCCCACAGAAATACAAACTACCATCAGAGAATACTACAAACACCTCTATGCAAATAAACTAGAACATCTAGAAAAAAATAGATAAATTCCTGGACACATACACCCTCCCAAGACTAAACCAGAAAGAAGCTGAATCTATGAATAGACCAATAACAGGCTCTGAAATTTAGGCAATAATTAATAGCCTACCAACCAAAAGAAGTCCAGGACCAGACGGATTCACAGCCAAATTCCACCAGAGGTACAAAGAGGAGCTGGTACCGTTCCTTCTGAAACTATTCCAATCAATAGAAAAAGAGGGAATCCTCCGTCACTCATTTTATGAGGCCAACATCATCCTGATACCAAAGTCTGGTAGAGACACAACAAAAAAAGAGAGTTTTAGACCAATATCCGTGATGAACATTGACGTGAAAATCCTCAGTAAAATACTGGCAAACCAAATCCAGCAGCACATCAAAAAGCTTATCCACCACAGTCAAGTCGGCTTCATCCCTGGGATGCAAGGTTAGTTCAACATACACAAATCAATAAACGTAATCCATCACATAAACAGAACCAACGACAAAAACCACATGATTATCTCAATAGATGCAGAAAAGGCCTTCGACTAAATTCAACAGCCCTTCATGCTAAAAACTCTCAATAAACTAGGTATTGATGGAACGTATCTCAAAATAATTAGAGCTATTTATGACAAACCCACAGCCAATATCATACTGAATGGGCAAAAACTGGAAGCATTCCCTTTGAAAACCAGCACAAGACAAGGACGCCCTCTCTCACCTCTCCTATTCAACATAGTGTTGGAAGTTCTGGCCAGGGTAATCAGGCAAGAGAAAGAAAGAAAGGGTATTCAATTAGGAAATGAGGAAGTCAAATTGTCCCTGTTTGCAGATGACATGATGGTATATTTAGAAAACCCCATCGTCTCAGCCCAAAATATCCTTAAGCTGATAAGCAATTTCAGCAAAGTCTCAGGATACAAAATCAATGTGCAAAAATCAGAAGAATTCCTATACATCATTAATAGACAAACAGAGAGCCAAATCATGAGTGAACTCCCATTCACAATTGCTACAAAGAGAATACAATACCTAGGAATCCACCTTACAAAGGATGTGAAGGACCTCTTCAAGGAGAACTACAAACCACTGCTCAACTAAATAAAAGAAGACACAAACAAATGGAAGAATATTCCACGCTCATGGATAGGAAGAATCAGTATGGTGAAAATGGCCATACTGCCCAAAGTAATTTATAGATTCAATGCCATCCCCATCAAGCTACCAATGACTTTCTTCACAGAATTGGAAAAAACTACTCTAAAGTTCATATGGAACCAAAAAAGAGCCCACATCGCCAAGACAATCCTAAGCAAAAAGAACAAAGCTGGAGGCATCACACTACCTGACTTCAAACTATACTACAAGGCTACAGTAACCAAAACAGCATGGTACTGGTACCAAAACAGAGATGTAGACCAATGGAACAGAACAGAGTCCTCAGAAATAACACCACACATCTACAACCATCTGATCTTTGACAAACCTCACAAAAACAAGAAATGGGGAAAGGATTCACTATTTAATAAATGGTGCTGGGAAGACTGGCTAGCCATATGTAGAACGCTGAAACTGGATCCCTTCCTTATACCATACACAAAAATTAATTCAAGATGGACTGAAGACTTAAATGTTAGACCTAAAACCATAAAAACCCTAGAAGAAAACCTAGGCAATACCATTCAGGACCTAGGCATGGGCAAAGCCTTAATGACTAAAACACCAAAAGCAATGGCAACAAAAGCCAAAATAGACAAACGGGATCTAATTAAACGAAAGAGCTTCTGCACAGCAAAAGAAACTACATCAGAGTGAACAGGCAACCTACAGAATGGGAGAAAATTTTTACAACGTACCCATCTGACAAACGGCTAATATCCATAATCTACAAAGAACTCAAACAAATTTACAAGAAAAAAACAACCCCATCAAAAAGGAGGCAAAGGATATGAACAGACACTTCTCAA
Organism: Hylobates moloch; assembly: GCF_009828535.3. Taxonomy (NCBI): domain Eukaryota; kingdom Metazoa; phylum Chordata; class Mammalia; order Primates; family Hylobatidae; genus Hylobates; species Hylobates moloch. The sequence continues at coordinate 3,460,303 of NW_026652276.1, forward strand.
AAGAAGACATCTATGCAGCCAACAGACACGTGAAAAAATGCTTATCATCACTGGTCATCAGAGAAATGCAAATCAAAACCACCATGAGATACCATGTCATGCCAATTAGAATGGCAATAATTAAAAAGTCAGGAAACAACAGATGCTGGAGAGGATGTGTAGAAATAGGAATGCTTTTACACTGTTGGTGGGAATGTAAATTAGTTCAGCCATTGTGGAAGACAGTGTGGCAATTCCTCAAGGATCTGGAACTAGAATTACCATTTGACCCTGCAATCCCATTACTGGGTATATACCCAAAGGATTATAAGTCATTCTGCTATAAAGACACATGGACACGTACGTTTATTATGGCACTACTCACAATAGCAAAGACTTGGAAACAACCCAAATACCCATCAATGATAGACTGGATAAAGAAAATGTGGCACATATACACCATGGAATACTATGCAGCCATAAAAAAGGGATGAGTTCATGTCCTTTGCAGGGACATGGATGAAGCTGGAAATCATCATTCTAAGCAAACTATCACGAGGACAGAAAACCAAACACCACATGTTCTCACTCATAAGTGGGAGTTGTACAATGAGAACACATGGACACAGGGCGGGGAACATCACACACCAGGGCCTGTCAGCAGGTAGGGGGCTGGGGGAGGGATAGCATTAGAAGAAATACCTAATATAAATGACGAGTTGATGGGTGCAGCACACCAACATGGCACATGTATACCTATGTAACAAACCTGCACGTTGTGCACATGTACCCTAGAACTTAAAGTATAATAAAAATGAAAAAGAAAGTGGAGAAAAAACTTTTAAATGAATGTTATTTTAATGTGATTTTACTTCCCTTGACTCCCTCAACCCTATCATCTATTATTATTATGTTATTCTTCCACAAAACTATTTTTTCAAGAACTAGTTTAGGGATTTTGCATTCAATTCTGTAGTTATACTCAATTCTATATGCTTAATCAGTTTCAATAATCAATTTTAATTCATTTCACCTATACCAATGCTGCCCAATAGAAATATGCAAGCCATATGTGTAATATCTTCTACTAGTTTCACTTTAAAAGTAAAAAGAAACAAGTGAAATTAGTTTCAATAAATTTTATTTAATGTGATACATACAAAATCATTTCAACATGTAATCAATATAAAAATTTCTAATGAGATAGTTTATATTCTTCTTTTCCAACATCATATTTGAAATCTGGTGTGTGTTTTATACTTAGAATATATTTCAGTTGGGATTCGTCAGTTTTCCAGTACCCCTACCACATGGGCGAGTGGCCACTGTGCTGGTCACCCCAGGCCCACACTCAGGCTTTCCTTAGGCTTAGGTTTGGGGCTTCATTTTGATGTTTGCTTGTCAATTTCTTAGTTATCTAGATATCTCGATTTTCTAAGCAATTTTTTCCCCAAGAAGAATACAAGAACAATCTTTTTTTGAGCTCTTGCATTATCTGGATGTGTCTTCCACTGTTTTTAGGTATGAAATGACAATCTAGCTAAATAGTAAGAATTTTGGGTCAGTTTCTTTCTCTCCAAATGCTGAAGCAACTGTTCCTTCTTCTTCTGGCATTTAGGGCCATAGAGAAGTCTACAACAAATCTGACTTTGGTTCTTTTCAAAAGAACCTATTTTTTCTTGATGTACAATATACTTGTAGGATTGTTTTTGGTTGTTCCCCCCCGCCAAAAAAAAAAAAAAAAACCACCTGATCTCAACAATACTGCCAATATTGTGAGTTCCCTTTTTACCTGGCAGATGAAAGCCCTTTTCAAGTGCGGACTCATACAAGGTCAAGCTTCACGCTCTTTAGGAAAAATACAAAGCACCTAATGGCAACAAAAGCCAAAATTGACAAATGGGATCTAATTAAACTAAAGAGCTTCTGCACAGCAAAAGAAACTACCATCAGAGTGAACAGGCAACCTACAGAATGGGAGAAAATTTTTGCAACCTACTCATCTGACAAAGGGCTAATATCCAGAATCTACAATGAACTCAAACAAATTTACAAGAAAAAAACAAACAACCCCATCAAAAAGTGGGCAGAGGACATGAACAGACACTTCTCAAAAGAAGACATTTATGCAGCCAAAAAACACACGAAAAAATGCTCATCATCACTGGCCATCAGAGAAATGCAAATCAAAACCACAGTGAGATACCATCTCACACCAGTTAGAATGGCCATCATTAAAAAATCAGGAAACAACAGGTGCTGGAGAGGATGTGGAGAAATAGGAACACTTTTATACTGTTGGTGGGACTGTAAACTAGTTCAACCATTGTGGAAGTCAGTGTGGCGATTCCTCAGGGATCTAGAACTAGAAATACCATTTGACCCAGCCATCCCATTACTGGGTATATACCCAAAGGATTATAAATCATGCTGCTATAAAGACACATGCACACGTATGTTTATTGCGGCACTATTCACAATAGCAAAGAGTTGGAACCAACCCAAATGTCCAACAACGATAGACTGGATTAAGAAAATGTGGCACATATACACCATGGAATACTATGCAGCCATAAAAAATGATGAGTTCATGTCCTTTGTAGGGACATGGATGAAACTGGAAAACATCATTCTCAGTAAACTATCGCAAGGACAAAAAACCAAACACCGCATGTTCTCACTCATAGGTGGGAATTGAACAATGAGAACTCATGGACACAGGAAGGGGAACATCACACTCCTTGTGTGATGTGGGGTGGGGGGAGGGGGGAGGGACAGCATTAGGAGATATACCTAATGCTAAATGACGAGTTAATGGGTGCAGCAAAACAACATGGCACATGGATACATATGTAACAAACCTGCACATTGTGCACATGTACCCTAAAACCTAAAGTATAATAATAATATAAAAAAAAGAATGTTGAAAAAAAAAAAAAAAAAAAAAAAAAACACACTTTCAATGTCGCATTAACTGAGATAAGAAAGCTAGTAAACTTCATTCTTATCACATTTTACTTAGAAATCTATATTACTGTCCAAACGACAAATGTCCAAATTGTGACAGAAAACCACATTACAAGAGAACCATGCCCGTTCCCTAGCACTCAGAGGCCTCATGATGGGCTTAAAGCACCCCCTGGTGTTAGCATGGGGCTCACCAGAGGCCACAGCATGAAAAATGTCCGTAATTCCCCTAAATGCACATAGCTTCGTTTTTCACTTCTGGCAAGTGCTTCCCCACATTTTATCATTCATTCCCTTCCACTTCCCCCTTTCTCTTCTAACTTCTGTTCAACTGGCGATGAAATTCATCTCTTCAACAGTTGATGACATGCACTCAACGTCCACTGCTATGCTAACCACGAGAGGGAGATGAGAGGCACTGGTCTTCACCTTATGAGATGCCCATTCCAGGGGAAAGTCAGTAACTGATCTTCCCTCCTGAGTCATTTGGTCCTGAAGCCATGAAGTGGGCAATGCCAGGGAAGCATGTGCACTAGGCTGGGGGTGGGAGAGCCTGGGTTAGGGAGAACGGAGGCAGCAGCCCAGCACAGGAGGAAGAGGGCACCCACAGGGCCAGGGAGACCAGGTCAGGAGGGCATAGACATTTGCACATACACATGTATACACACATACATAGTCATGCACATACGCATATATCACAGACATAGCCATGCATATATGCACATGTACACATGCATGCATAGACATGCACACATACACATGTATAGACATGCACACATACGCATACGCAGACATGCACAATACAGACATAAACATACACATGCACACACCTACATAGACATTCACATATATAGACATGCACACATACACATGTATACACATGCACACTTACACAGACACACATACACATTCACATATATACACACACAGACACGCACACACGCATATATACACAAACACAGACATGTACATTTTCCCCCTCTAGCTCTGTTCACTGAGATGACCTGAGAGCTGAACCTCCAAAAGTGGCAAACACTCCATTCTCCAATCAAAGGACCCAGGTCTCCTGGGGAAATGGCTGATTCTGGGGCTGGAGCAGGCAAAGAACAGGATGAGCCTGAAAGCAAGGAACAGCTCAAAGAATGCTGGGCGCAGGCTGAAAGGACACAAAGCCAACTTGAAGGAGCTCTCCAGAGCCAAATCTGAGGCCATCTACTCATGAAAATCATGACAGTAAGAGATTATAGCCCACAGAGTCCAACTGGAAGGCACAAGCCCATAATGATACAAATGAATGATTAAACTTAGTGAAGCACAGGGTACTTCGATTGTACAAAGTACTTCCTCCAAAATGCTAGTAATTACAAAGAGAAAAGGAGCGGCTTGACTGCAGAGAAGCTGGCGGCAGCATCCTCATCGAGAGGCCACAGAGAGTGTCTGCAGGCAGGAACAATTTGAAACCTTGAACCACTCAGCAGGACGCGGCAAAGGCAGCACAGCCTTGTTTCTGGAAGGTTTCGGCCCAGGGTGCAAAGTCTGACTCTAATCACAAGGAAACACCACACAAATCCAAACCGAGGGCCAGTCAGGAAAATAGCTGTACTGTTCAAAACTGTCAAGGCCAAATCAAGGGAAGAGCACAGACTGTTTGATACTGAAAGAAACTTACAAAACACCTAACTCATTCTGGACTGGATGCTTCTGCAACAAAAAGCAGCAGAGCCAGAAAGCTCCCGCATGGAAGACAGTGGAACGCACTCCACTTTTAATATCACTATCATTAATCTCTGAAGGATCTGAAGTTCCCAAAGTGTCTTTCACAAGTGAATGTTTTGCCTGCTTCGAAACCCGCTTTTCTTAAAAAGCTAATTTTAAAATTATTAAAAATATATATTTACTTTAATTGCTTGGTCTGGTTATTACTATTAAGATAACAGCATTATTTTCTATCATTTTTTACTGTAAATGAACTCTACTTGTAGTACAATAAAAGCTTTGTTAAGCTACCTAGAAACCTAGTCAGAACCCAAAATACTAATATACAGAAATTACTCCCAAGTTTTAAAAACTAACATAAACTAACGTAAGAGTATAGATACAGTGTATTTTATTTACAAAGTATTTATTAATGTCCAGGCGCAGTGGCTCACACTTGTAATCCCAGCACTTTGGGAAGCCAAGGCGGGTGGATCACCTGAGGTCAGGAGTTCGAGACCAACCGGGCCAACATGGTGAAACTCTGTCTCTACTAAAAATAAAAAAAAATTAGCTGGACATGGTGGCAGGTGCCTGTAATCTCAGCTACTAGGGAGGCTGAGGCAGGAAAATCGCTTGAACCTGGGAGGCGGAGGGTGCAGTGAGCCAAGATCACGCCACTGCACTCCAGCCTGGGCAACAAGAGTGAAACTCCGTCTCAAAAAAAAATTATTAATAACAGTATCTAAAATAAATGTATTTCTACTTTATTTTCATTTTTTTCTTTAAGGGATTTAAGAATATTCCTGAAAATATAAAACTTACATAGCGCAAAGCCTGGTATAATACAAGCCCTTCACTAAGTGAATGTCAGTCCTGCCCTCTGTGACAAGTATTATAAGTATTATCAAGAGGCTTTATTAGTCTAAAAGGGGTCACATCTGGGGATGGAGGAAGTCTACTGGCCAGAAGAAACCATACGGAGATTTCAATCAGAAAAACCTTAATAATATTCCAATATGAAAAATTATATATGCATCACTGCTATAAATAGGAAATCGAAGCATTTTAATGCCAAGAATTTTAGTTTTTCTTTACTCTAAAATATCCCCTATAATCCATACCCTGGAGAAAAGTAATAAAGTTGTGCCATTGTTTCGTCCATTTCAGCCCTCCTGAGCCTGCTTTACCCACATTAAATTAAAAACTCAATAAAACCTAATTCATTCAGCCAAGTCCTGTTCCTCTAGTGACAGCTCTTCACTGGAAGCTGCTTTTCAGGTCAGAAACAGACAGTAAGGAATAATAGATGGGAACTAGAAAAATACATGTGTGTCTCACAACAATAAGCACAAGTGAATATGTTTTGGAAAGGACAAAAATACTAAGACTTTTTAAAAACACAAATTTCCCTTTTTTTCCAAAGGGAAGCTGAAGAAATATGGAATTTAAGGATTAAAATAATCCTCAAAATAAGTCGCTCCAAAAAAAGAAGCTCAACATGCACATCCCGCACTGAGACAGGGAGGCACACGCCCCGTGCCTGGGGCGTGCTGGAGCCGCGCATGCTGCTCCCTCCTGTGGTCAGAACCTGTGCTTTGGGGCTAGATAAGAGTTTGGATCCAGGCTCTGGAGTGCAAGGCCTTGGGCGGGGGACTCTGACTCTCCTAAGCCTGAATTTCCTCAGCAGTGAGTTGTGGTGCAGGTGCAGGAGGCCATGCATGGGAAGCCCTGCACAGAGAGGGCTCGGTGGCGCAGGCTCTCTGAGAAAGCTCAGTCCCACGAGGAGCAAGAGCTGTCACAGCCACCGCCACATGCTAAGGGGACCCCAGCCCATGCCAAGAGCGCACCAAAGGCCCAAGCCCACTTGCTCAGCTAGGTCATTTCCAAACCATTCCTTTCAAGGCCTAATGACTAACAGATTTTAACAATTTCATGATGTCTCACTGGGTAGCTTCTAAAGTCTTCACACCTCTTCAAACTAGTGAGATCCACATCTTCAGTCTTCTGTTGCAGGGCGCTGAGGCTTCCGGAACTTGTGCCACATCCCCTTTGATTTCTCTACTTACTGCTCTCCAGATACCTCCTACACTTCTCTCCACTGAGCTGGGGCATTGTTTAGTAGTCAATTTGACTAAATTCTATTTAATACTAATCCTTAGCTACTACTTTCTTTTCTTTTCTTCTTTTTTTTTTTTTTTTTGACACAGTCTTGCTTTGTCGCCAAGGCTGGAGTGCAGTAGTGCAATCTCGGCTCACTGCAACTTCTGCCTCCCGGGTTCAAGCGATTCTCCTGCCTCAGCCTCCTGAGTAGCTGGGATTACAGGCACGTGCCACCACGCCCAGCTAATTTTTGTGTATATTTAGTAGAGATGGGGTTTCACCTTGTTAGCCAGGATGGTCTCGATCTCCTGACCTCGTGATCTGCCCACCTCGGCCTCCCAAAGTGCTGAGATTCCAGGTGTGAGCCACCACACCCAGCCTCCACTAATTTTCATCCTGGGGCTAACATAACATCATTCCCTCATATATCCATTAATGTGTCACAGTGAGTGTATTTAAACACCAGGGTCTACACTACTTAGAAACTGAATTGACATCCAAGACAGGCTGTCAAAACCAATCGAACTGAAGTTTTTTTTATGCAAAGCACAGAAAAGGGTACTGGCGAAATTAAGACCAGAAATAACCTATCAGGCCACTGACTGACTAAAATCTAAAAAACCGAGAACATAATATGAATTTCAGTGACATTTTCAGTAAAAATAAAATCTTTATTGATTATCATTCGCTGAGTAATCATGAACCAGAAGATAATGGGCATATCAATTTGGAAATGTTTGTGACAATACAGCTAAACACATTTTTATAATACAATTTTCTTAGGCCATTTATATGTGTATCTTTTTTTTTTCAGGAAAAGAACTCATATTTTATCCTTATCATGAACTTTATTTGTCTATAGAGAAAAGGCCTATCTCCTCCTAATTATCTTTATAAAGTTCATCTACATGTAATATTTTAATGGCTTCCAAACCATTTTTGTGGTCTGTAATACATCCATGGCATAGGTTTATAAATATTTTAAATGATATAGCTGGTGCCTGATTTTTCTTTTTTTGAGATGGAGCCTTGCTTTGTCGCCCAGGCTGGAGTGCAGTGGCGCGATCTCTGCTCACTGCAAGCTCCGCCTCCCAGGTTCACGCCATTCTCCTGCCTCAGCCTCCCGAGTAGCTGGGACTACAGGCGCCCGCCATCACTTTGTATTTCTGGTAGAGATGGGATTTCACCGTATTAGCCAGGATGGTCTCGATCTCCTGACCTTGTGGTCTGCCCGCCTTGGCCTCCCAAAGTGCTAGGATTACAGGCGTGAGCCACCGCGCCCAGCCGGTGCCTGATTTTTTATAAGATAATGGCGTGGTAACAAACTTTATATCCAAAACTTAAAATCTCCAGCCTCCATATTGTAAGATACTGCATTCAGAGATTTTACTTGGGAACATAAAACTATCACCTTATTTCTTTAAAAACAAAAACAAAACCTCTAAGAAACAAACAAAAAACCCCACCATATAACCCTTCATGATTAGAATCAATTTCAGTAGTTCCCAATGTAACTATTTAAGTCTTACCAACAGAGTATGTCTCTTTTTATTTTTATTTATTTATTTATTTTCATTTTTATTTTATTTTTTTGAGACAGGTCTCACACTATCACCCAGTCTGGAGTGCAGTGGCATGAGCTTGGCTCACTGCAGCCTCAAACTTGTGGGCTCAAGCCATCCTTCTGCCTCAGCCTCCCGAGTGGCTGGAAACACAGGTATGCACCACTACGTCTGATTGTTTTTAATTTTTTTAGAGATGGTGTCTCGCTATGTTGCCCAGGTTGGTCTCTAACTCCTACGCTCAAGTGATCTGCTTGACTTGGCCTCCCAAGTGCTAGGATTACAGATGTGGGCCACCATGCCTGGCCCATTTTTATTTCTTTAACAACAATTTCAATGGAAACAATATTCCTAGCAAAGGAAAAATCCAATACTACTAGGACCAAAAATATCCAAACTAAAAATACTGTTGTCAGGTGTAGAATTTCAGGTAAGGAGAGATTCTGAATAGCATTTTTCTGAAAGAGTTATAGTATTTGTGATGAAATTGCACCACCTACCTACCAAAAAAAGAAATTTGAGGATCTATTCCCATCACCAAAGTGAAATAATTTAAGACTCAAATCCCTGACTTTCATCAACAATTTAGCTAAATACTATTTGTTATATGCCACTGACTTTAATTAAAACATAACTTGTCCACAACAAGGTCACTGTATCCATCAAGAGGCATTTAAAGATACAAGAAGTTCTTATATTCCCAAATAAATGCCTCTTTAAGACAGTCATCCATGCTAGTCATTCTAGCAATATTTGCTTGCTTATTACAACTTTCTTTCAGAATGGCAACAAAAAACATATACGCAGGTCAAATTCAATACATGCCCACGTGCTCTCACCAGGACAAGATATGGGTGTGACCTCTGGCAGTCCCAGAACAAGGCACTGTTTACATGATCAAGAAAGTAGAGAAGAGAGCAGTCACAAAACCTTAAAATGAAGAGAGAAGGAAATCTACAAAAAGAAGTACTCCAATAGCTATTTCAAAATAAAAAATTTAAAAGAAAAAGCATCTAAAAATCATATTTATTAATAATTAGATATAAGATGAAAAAGAGAAACAAAGGGAAGATCATGTAAAAGGAGACTGAAAAATTAGGAGTGAGAAATACTTAAATACTTTAAAGTGAGTGAACAGTCTTTGAAATTGTTGGCCATTAGCCTAAAGCATCTTCATATATAAACCTTTAGAAAGTGTAAGAAACACTGTAATAAAATGGTTCTTTTGATGGTTTTTCAAAAACTTCTTCATAAACCTGAAGAAAGAAAAAAAAAATGCTGGCAGGAGCTAATATCTTACTATTAACAAAGTTTATATTTCTTCTTGAAAAGAGAGCAAAAAAGTCAGGATAATGAAGAAAATGCTTAAAGCAATCTGATTCACATATTTATCCTATAATGTATTATTCAAGTCCATTAGTACAATAAGAAATGGCTTTACTTCCAATGCAACTTCAAAGACAGGCTGGAGAGAGGCCCAGATTACAAATATGCATTTCTTTAGCATTGAAAAAATCCTCCAAAAAAATAAAAAGTATCAAGACTAAGGAAGGGCACGCCACAATTTATTATCAAGACTAAGGAAGGGCACACCACAATTTATGTGAAAAGCAGAGAAAACACCTGTTTTGTATTTTTTTAATGAGACAGAAAATAAGCAATTACTATGATAATATGTATAAATCGATAATGATGATAGATTCAGCATACATGCTTTGAGGATATATTTTTATTTTTATTTATTTATTTATTTTGAGACAGAGTCTCGCTCTGTTGCCCAGGCTGGAATGCAGTGGTGCGGTCTCGGCTCACTGCAACTTCCACCTCCTGGGTTCGAACAATTATCTTGCCTCAGCCTCCTGAGTACCTGAAACTACAGGCACACACCACCATGTCCGGCTAATTTCTGTATTTTTAGTAGAGACGGGGTTTTACTATGTTGGCCAGGCTAGTCTTGAACTCCTGACCTCGTGATCCACCCACCTCAGCCTCTCAAAGTGCTGGGATTACAGGTGTGAGCCATCACACCTGGCCTGAGGATATATTCTTACATTTGCCTCTCTGTGAAATCAACAAGGGTATGTGGAAGCCTGGACCTGAAGTATGTCTAGAAGTAAGCAGCTTTGCAAGCACTTTGAAATACAAAACTGACCACCAAATAGGCCACATTAAAAGTCTCATCAATTCCAAATAATCAATTTCATTACATTAGATATTATCATTAAAAAGACTTTTAAAAATCTTTATGTGTAAAAAACTAAAAAAAGAATCCCAACTGCCCATATGTTAAAATTGTAACAAAGTCCTTCATATTAAAATTCAAGAAATTTTTAATATTCAATATCAAATTCAATATTCAAGGAATTTAGAAGTCAAGGATAAACCATGCTTAAAAGGAGCTGTGCGATCTTAAATATATGTAGGTTTGAAATGACAAAGGCTCAAAATAAAGGAGCTGTGTGTTTTATTCAAGAGACTAGGAAACATCAATGCCCAAAGAAATTAAAAGGAAAGACAGAGAAGAAATTAATCAAATAAAAGTGAATATCTATAAAACTGAAAGTAGATTCTTTGCTAGAGAGTGTTTATTTTAATAGTTTTTTCAAAGTCTCACCAAGAAATAAAAAGACACAAAATTTTGGGAAGAAAAGAAAAACTAAGTATAGATAAGATATTTTAAAATCATAAAGGCTACTTCAAACATCTTTATGCCATGACGGTAAGACATGAATGAAATAAACAATTTCCTAGAGAAACACTGTGGAAGAGACAGCTGGTCGACCCTGTTTCTGATCTCCGCTTTGGCAAAGCTTCCCACCACTGTGTGCGGCCCACATGTGAGACGTGTGCTGGGTCCAGGAACCCTCGGCCTCTAGCCAGGGAGGCAGCCTCTTCCACTTATCCATGTGCCTTGCAAGCACTACCATTTTCTGAGCATGGCAGGCACTGAGAAAATTTGACACGTTCTAGTTTGTAATAATGGAATTCCTGATTTCTGGCTATGCAAATGGATGCCTAAAATAGAGATTTCACTTCATGGTCTCCTTTGTGACTAAGTTCTAGCCAACATAATGTAAGCAGAAGTGCTGCACAACTTCCAGTAAATATCCTGAAGGAGGAGGGCAGGCCTTCTCCTTCCTCCCTTTTCTCCCTCTTGCTGGCTGGAAGCTGAAGCTATGCTGGCCCGTGAGGCACGCTGAGGAAGGGAGGTCACATCATGCTGTGGAGGAATGAGGCAGAAGGCGTCGGGGTCACTGCCACCTGGATGGCTACCTCTAGACTGACCCATGAGATGAAACACTTTATACCTCATTTAAGCCACTAATGTTTTAGCTGTCTTTCACTTGCAGGTAAATCTAAACCTAAAGGATTCAAACATTAATTACCAAAATAAGTAAGAAAAAGCAGAAAAATGGAATATAACCACTAAGGAAGCTGACTTAGTAAAAAAAGAAAAAAATAGTTTGAAAGGACAGCTAATAATATTAAGATGGTGACACTAAGAAAAGAATGAAAAGAGGAGGAACTAGCAAAGGACAGAGAGAAGGGGGACTGGCCTGGCAGGAGGGGCGCCAGAGGAGAGTGCTGTCCTGGAGGCCACACCAAGGAGGGAGGGAGTGGCCAACAGCATCAAATGCTGTCGCAGGACACAGACATAACCAGCAGATATAACAACTGAGAGGTCAGATGACCCTGCTGAGGGCAACTCAGGCAACTCGGACTAAGGTGGAGAGCCAGCGGCCTCCCTGCAAGGGGGTTAGGAGAGAAGGGGAAGAGGTAGATTGTAGACAGCAAAAGATAAGCGATTATTTTAAGGCGTTTTGCTACAAAGACAGGCAAGGCAATGGAGTGGAAGTTAGTGGAGAAAGTCAAGTCAAGAGAAGATCAATACGATTCCAGTCAAAATCACAACAGGGTCTTTCATGGAACCACACAAACTGATCCCACAGTTATATAAAGCCATAAAGACTTACGCACAATCAAGACAACCTGGAGAGTGCGGGAGGAGTGGAGGAACCTTTAAAGAGGCTTTCCCAGAGGTAAAACCATAGTGCTGAAACAATGAGAGATACAGCAGAGCCCGGAAACATGTGGCGCCTGGGCTCCCTAGAGAGGTGGGGGTACAAAGGCGGGGTTAAGGAAGCCTAGGCTGGCTACCACACAGCAGAAAATCACACTTCCAGGCCACGCAGAGACCTAGACGTGAAAAAGAAAACTAAACTAGAGACTACCTTTACAACCAGGACAGGATAGCTTTTTCAGACCAAATCAAAAATAAAGGATAACTGCACCTTAACTCTTGGCCAAAACAAAAAGAAAAATAAATAAATAATGTATAAAGAAAAAGGCTGTTTAAATTTTACATCAAAATAGAAAAGTTTGGCCAGGTGCAGTGGCTCACTTTGGGAGGCCAAGGCAGAAGTATCGCTTGAGCCTAGGAGATCAAGACCAGCCTGGCTAACATAGCAAAACAACCCTATAAAAAATATAAAAATTAGCCAGGTGTGGTAGCGTGTGCCTATAGTCCCAGCTACTCAGGAGACTGAGGTGGGAGGATCACTTGAGCCTGGGAGGCAGAGGTTGCAGTGAGCTGAGATTCAGACCACTGCACTCCAGCCTGGGCAACAGAGCCAGACTGTTTCAAAAAAAAGTTTTTTAAATAAAAAGGCAAAGTCAGACAAGTGATAGACTGGAAAAATATTTACAACATGAGACACAAGGGTGTCATTATATATTATATATACAACCATGGGATAGATATTCAACATCATTAACCGTTAAGGAAATGCAAATTACAACTATGAAAAAAAAAATTTTTTTGAGATGGAATCTCACTCTGTTCCCCAGGCTGGAGTGCAGTGGCACAATCTCGGCTCACTGCAACCTCCGCCTCCCAGGTTCAAGCGATTCTCCTGCCTCAGCCTCCTGAGTGCTGGGACTACAGCCATGTGCCACTATGCCCAGCTAATTTTTTGTATTTTTAGTAGAGACAAAAGTTTCACCATGTTAGCCAGGATGGTCTCAATCTCCTGACCTCGTGATCTGCCCTCCTCGGCCTCCCAAAGTGCTGGGATTACAGGTGTGAACCACCACACCCGGCTGAAAAATTTTAAAGTTTGACCGTACCTAGTGCTGACGAGGATATTAAGGAACTGAAACTCTTATACACTGCTGGTAGGAATGCAAAATGATACAACCACTTTGCAACACAGTTTGGCAATCTCTGTTTTTGTTTTTTTGTAGAGATAGGGTCTCCCTATGTTGCACAGGCTGGTCTTAAAATCCTGGCTTCAAGTGATCCTCTCACTTCGGCCTCCCAGAGGGCTGGGATTACAGGTGTGAGCCACAGCATCCAGCCCTATAGTCTGGCAGTTTCTTAAAAAGTTAAGCACACACTTACCGTATGACTCAGCAGTCCCACTTCTAGGTACAACAGTCCTATCCCCACCCATAGTTTCACTTTCTGCAGTTTCAGTTGCCTGCAGTCTGAAAATATTAAATGGAAAATTCCAGAAATAAACAATTCATTCATAAGTTTTCATTTGCATGCCATTCTGAGTAGTGTGATCAAATCTTGCACAGTTCTGCCGAGGACATAAATCATCCCTCTGTCCAGTATATACACACACTGTACACACCATCCACCTGTTAGTCACTTAGTAGCCCTCTCAGTTATCAGATAATCTAGACTGTGGCAGTATCCCAGTGCTTGTGTTAAAGTAACCCTTATTTTATTTAACAATGGCCCCTAAGTACAAGAGAGTGGTGCTGACATATTGTTAAAATTGCTCTGTTTAATATCAGTTATTGTCCATCTCTTACTGAACCTAATTCATAAAGTAAACTTTATCATCGGAACATATCATGAAAAAACATGGTATATACAGGGTTTGGTACTATCCACAGTCTCAGGCATCCACTAGGGGTCATGGAACATATCCCCTGCAAATAAGAGGGGTTCTACTGTATTGACACAACATAATGAAAGCAACTGTCAAAACAAAGACTTGAACATGAATGTTCACAGCAGCTTTATTTATAATAGTCCAAACTAGAAGCAACTCAAATGTTCATCAACTGATACATGGATGAACACACTGTGGTATATCCATACAATGGAATACTACTCAGCAATAAAAATGAATAAACTATGGATACATGCTGCAACAACATGGATAAATCTCAGAATAATTATGCTGAGTAAAAACGGCCAGACTGAAAAAAAACCTCAAAAGAGTACACATCACATGATTCCATTTAAACACAATTCTAGGAAATGCAAACTAAAGCACAGTGAACCAGAGCAGAGGGGTGGCTGCTGGGGGTGGGGCGTGGGGAAAGGGGAACACGGAGATGGGCTAGAGGATGGGCTCACCAAGAGCACGACACTGTGGAGGGTGATGAGTGTGTTCACTATCTTGACTGTCGTTGGCATGGATGTTTGGAAACAGATGTTCATTCTACTGGGAGAATAAATTGGTACAGCCACTTTGAGGAGGAAAGTGGCCTATCTGGTGAAACTAATGATCTGTGTACTTCCTGGCACCACACTTCTAAGCCTGGGCATAGCCCCCAAAGCTGAAATCAGTAAACTATAGCCCACAGCCTGGACCTTGTTTTTGTAAAGTACGTTTTATTGAATACAGCCACACATGCTCATTTACATGGTCTAATGCTGTGGCTGCATTCATGCAACATCGGCAGAATTCAATAGTTGCAAGAGACCATCTGGCTCAAAAAGCCTGAAGTATTTTTATCTGGCCCTTTACAGAAAGTGGCCTGATTCTTGCTGGAAGAGACACTGGCTCTTGAATGCTAGGAGGCATGGAGAGGAGCCATGGAAGCACTGTTTATGAAAGGAAATGGCTGAAAAACCTAAATGACCATCAATAGAGTAATTAATAAGCAAATAATGGACTATAAGGCTTCAATTAAAATGAATAAACTACATCTACATGTAGCAAAACATGAGAGAGAGAAACATGCTACATGAAGAAAGCAACCTGCATAACAGATCAACACTAAGGTGACATTAGAAACTCACAAAACAACACCAGGCACATGCAAAGTAGAGATACACACCAAGTTCATCCTGGGGACTGCCCTGGGGGAATGGGACTGGGGCAGGGGGAAAAAGGACTTTGGCTCTTCCTACGTGTTTTTTTTTTTTTTTTTTTAGACAGTCTTGCTCTGTCATCCAGGCTGGAGTACAGCGGTGCAATCACAGCTCACTGCAACTTCTGCTTCCTGGGCTCAAGCGATTCTTGTGCTTCAGCCTCCTGAGTAGCTGGGACTACAAGTGTGTGCCACCATGCCCAGCTAATTTTTGTATTCTTAGTAGAGAGGGGATTGGCCATGTTGGCCAGGCTGATCTCAAATTCATGACCTCAAGCAATCCACCCACCTTGGCTTCCTAAAGTGCTGGGATTACAGGTGTAAGTCACTGCGCCTGGCCACATTTTTATTTATTTAAAAACAAAATGTAGCAGGAGAATGGCGTGAACCCGGGAGGCGGAGCTTGCAGTGAGCCGAGATCGCGCCACTGCACTCCAGCCTGGGCAACAGAGCGAGATTCCGACTCAAAAAAAAAAAAGTAACAAAAATGTTTTAAGAAGACCAACAAGTTAAATTTAAGTCTATGTTTATCAATACCCTAAAGAAAATCATACAGACACTTGCTGATTTTCCCCTAACTGTAACATACATCACCCCTGACTTTGAAGTTCTCACTAACCACTCTTTTTCAAAGCAGCAGATGTTCACCAAAAAAGGACACTTTTCCTTTTATCTTCTGAAGCCAAAAGATTTACCAATCTGAAATAATTTACTGTTCTGAGGATACTTTGAAACACAATCCTAATACGCTGTGTGTAAAAATCATAGCTATAAAATTTAAACCAATGGAAGCTTCAAAGGTGACCTCCACTAGGAGCCAGGAGGGACACATTCAGGGTTTTCGACTGGGTCTCAGAAATACCACCAGGGACACCAGGACAACTCCTCATGCATACAGACAGGACTATAATGTATTAACATTCCATCAATGAAAAAACAAACTGCAGAAGGCATTTCTCCTTTCAGCAAGGCAAATAGTGGTGCTGTCAGCAAAGCCTCCGCCAACAACATTCTCCAGTTATTATTGTTAAAAGGGCTCCCTCTACTGCTAGTCTCAATTGTACAGTTCTCATTGACTATTTCAGGCCCTAGCTTCATGACAAACTAGGACATGTTAAGCAGAATTATCTAAAACAACCATTAATTCAGCTGGGGAAAAATACATATAAGTGTGCATGTGTGTGTACGTGTGTGCACACACCTCTATATATAAAACTTTCTTAAATTGTTGAGTTATTAGGCTAACTATCCAAGAAACTTCTGTTTAAAAGAAAAATTCTTCTTCCTCTTTAAAGTGACTGTAAGAGAAACCTGGCTATGGCATTTGAAACACACCCTGTTGGCCCACAGGTGCCCGCCCCAGTGGTCATGTGCCCAAGGAAAGGGTAGTGGCTGGCAAGAGGCCGTAGGTCCCAACAAAAGCACATCACACATGTGTGAGGGGGACTGCAGGGAGCCAGGTACAATAGAACACATATTTTTTAAAAAGACTGAAAAACATTCCCGGCCGGGCGCAGTGGCTCACGCCTGTAATCCCAGCACTTTGGGAGGCCAAGGTGGATGGATCACGAGGTCAGGAGATCGAAACCATCCTGGCTAACACAGTGAAACCCCATCTCTACTAAAAATACAAAAAATTAGCCAGGCGTGGTGGCGGGTGCCTGTAGTCCCAGCTACTCGGGAGGCTGAGGCAGGAGAATGGCGTGAACCTGGGAGGCGGAGCTTGCAGTGAGTGGAGATCGCACCACTGTACTCCAGCCTGGGAGACACAGCAAGACTCCATCTCAAAAAAAAAAAAAAAAAAAATTCCCAGCCTCTTACTTTGCAATCAGCCAGGGTCAGGCAGCCAGCCTCCCAGTCTGCAAACAGGACCTGGGAGAAGGGATGGGCAAGGCCAGGAGGGGAGAGTCAGGAAGTCAAAACCCAACAGGCCTTTGGCTCTTGGCTCCTGAGCTCCCCAAGCAAGCCGCTGCCCCCTCCCAAGACGGGGCTGGATACCAGGCCAGGGAAGCAGCCCCACAGAGAAAGTCCCATGCTTTATATCCTCCCAACTGGGAGGAGGGAGGAATGGCATTTTTTTTTTTTTTTCTTTCTGAGGCAGGGTCTCACTCCGTCGCCCAGGCTGGGGTGCCGTGGCACAATCTCGATCCACTACAACCTCCACCTCCCAGGTTCAAGTGATTCTCCTGCCTCAGCCCCCCAAGTAGCTGGGACTACAGGCATGCGCCATCACACCCAGCTAATTTTTGTATTTTTTGTAAAGACAGGGTTTTGCCATGTTGCCCAGGCTGGTCTCAAACTCCTGGGCTCAGGTAATCTGTCTGCGCTGGCCTCCCAAAGTGCTGGGATTGCAGGCGTGAGCCACCACACTTGGCCAGGAATGGCATTTAAATATGCAAACAGACATCACTGATAATGGTAATATTTGAAAGATGCTCCAACTTGTAAAAGTCTGTAAATGCATGAAACAGACTGCTAAAATGCCAGTGTTTACGGAAATCATTCCATTACCTTCTCCCCAGGTTTGGGTGACTGCTGCAATTTCTCATAATCTTTCTTCGTCTCCAAAATTTTTTTCACAAGTCCACCTGTTGAAAAATCAGTGATTTTATGTTAAAAGTTTATTCTCTACCCTAAAAACCTACTCTAAATGGATGGGATGGTGGGAAAAACACTAAGTTTTAATCCTATCTCTTGTTATGCTGAAACAGTTTCAAATAATCTTTATTTGTTAAGGAGATAGTACACAAGAGTGATAGACAGCTGGTAGTGGAAATTATCACATTTCAAAGTGTTTCAGGGAAATCAGCTCCTTTGAAAAGTAAAAAGCTTTAGAAATAAAATAGATTTTCTATTTTCAAAAATTAAGAAGGAATGTAGATTGACATCCAAAAATATAGCCATCTATTACAAACAGAAATAACAAGAAATGCTTCTAAGTACGGATACTTCTTTTACACTGGGGCAAGACTATTCCATTTCTTTCAGAATTTACTCATGGGATAAATATCATGTGAAGTTTTTTGGAATAGTGTTTCACCCAAGCATACATCAACCCGAGGCTGACTGAATAAACGAGGGTATGTCCACACAGTGGAGGACAATGTGGCTGTGAAGAGAAATGAGGATGGTTTCTCTGCATTGCTGCAGAATGAAAGCCTGCATCTACTGTCAAATTAAAAAGAAGAGCAAGATGGAAATAAGTGTAGGTATCAGTAAATACACATGCACATGCATATGCATTTATTTATTTGTTTGTTTTTCAAATGTAAGTATAAGCCCTATTTTACTGTTACCTACAGGGAAACGGAGAGCAGAAGGTAGAGGAGACAGGGAGAGTAGAGGGTAGAGGAGACAGGGGTCAAAGCCCCACATTTCTGATTATACCTGGTTTTGTACATCTGACCTTAAAATCATGTGAATTATCTTACATTAAAAAGGTAAGCACTAATGCCTAAAGGTTCAATGCAAAATGAAATAAACTTAGTGATATCCAATTGGCAAGCACGTGCCACTAGAGAAGAATTGTTTCACAACTTTAAAACAGGGTAACTGACTGTACATCCCTAATAGGGTAAACCCAACAAAGAGGCAGATACACCTACCAAAAAAAAAAAAAAAATCCTTGAGCTGGGCTTGGTGGCTCACACCTGTAATCCCAGCACTTTGGGAGGCCAAGTGGGCGGATCACAAAGTCAGGAGTTTGAGACCAGCCTGGCCAACATGGTGAAACCCCATCTCTACTAAAAACACAAAAAAATAACTGGGTGTGGTGACGGGTGCCTGTAATCCCACTTACTTGGGAGGCTGAGGCAGGAGAATCCTTTGACCCCGGAAGGCAGAGGGTGCAGTGATCCAAGATCGCACCACTGCAATCCAGCCTGGGCGACAGGGTGAGACTCCGTCTCAAAAATAAATAAATAAATGAAAATGAAAAAATAAAATAAAATCCTTCAGCGTTTCCAGTAATCCTATTGTTGTTAAAAACCGGTGGTGGTGTTCTAAAATTGCTGTGTGAGCATATGAAGGATCATAAAGCATGGGGACAGGTGCTGTTGCTGGGAGCAAGGCTTTTTGGCATGAGATGGAAGAGATGCATATATAAAACCAAAGAATGCAGGCAAAACCCTACAATCCTAAATCGGAATTGGAAATATCATCATGAAGTCAGAATATACTTTCTTAATTTAAAAAAGTATATCCCTGCTTTTGCAGTGAAAATGCCTGGAAACAAGAAGCAACCCAGAGCAGTAAGCAGCTGGGTGCCTTGGAGAAATGAGGCAGTTATGGGGCAAGAAGTACACAAAATAAGCTGGAAACGCCTTGTCGTATCAGCAAACAAGGAAGCTAAAGAGTGTACTGGGATGTGTCTAAAGGTCCCCAGAAAATAACTCCAATAGGCTCCCCTGGTCAAATACCGGGCAATCTGAACATTAATAAGAAAAACTAAGATGGGCTGACATGAAACACATCCACCGTGTTAAAAACCCGTGACTGGGCCGGGCACAGTGGCCCACGCCTGTAATCCCAGCACTTTGGGAGGCCAAGGCCAGTGGATCACTGGAGGTTAAGAATTGGAGACCGGCCTGGCCAACGTAGCGAAACCCTGTCTCTACTAAAAATACAAAAATTGGCCAGGCATAGTGGTGCACGCCTGTAGTCCCAGCTACTTGTGAGGCTGAGGCATGAGAATCGCTTCAACCCGGGAGGCAGAGGTTGCAGTAAGTTGAGATTACACCACTGAACTCCAGCCTGGGTGACAGAGCAAGGCTCTGCCTCAAAAAAAAATAAAAATAAAAATAAAAAAAGGATGGCTTCATATAGATACCAAAAAAAAACCCCAAAACCAACAAGCCCTTATTACTCACCTGTGATAGGTGCCAGGAAACAAAGTCATACTGTGAGAACAGATCTATAAGGGAAAGTACTCAGCCCGCCTCTTCCGCAGAAACTGTGCTCCAGGATACTCAAACCCTGGTGCGGGGAATGGGGTTTGCACTACTGAGTTGTCCAGCTAGAAAACCCACAATAATATTCAAGAACTAGACTTGCAAAGGGCCTCAGAGATCATCTACTTCCACAATCTAAGCGTACGGATGAGACAAGACATCATCTGCAGGACAGTTGCCAATGAGTCTCCAGCTTCCAACAGTGCCCTCCCCCTCCTCTAAGGATGGGGAACAGCAGCCATCGCCTTAGAGGAATCCATGCCCACAGGGTCCTATGTACCACCAGTGTGATCCCGCCAGTGTGACCCAGACCAGAACCTGGCACACAACAGTCCCTTGCACTGGATCCTTTCCAGGCACACGTGGAGAAGGTGTGTGAGCACACACACATGGACACGCATGCACACTCGTGCCCAGGACTCACCATGCTTCTCCTCTTCTTCTAGTTCCACTGCTGTTACCTGAGCCGGAAAGGAAGGGGGAAAAAGAAGATTCAGGCTTGTTGAATTCTAAAAATCATGCTTCTGTGGATCTCAAAAAAAGAACAACAAAATTAACGAAGGTAGAAAACTAACTGAAAAATTACAGGACATTTTTGTCTACGTAAATCTAAAAGCTAGAATATTAATCTCAATGTAGGTAAAACATTATTATTAAAAAACACCTTAACGAACCATTTCAATTTCTGACATTTCAGAGAGCTGAGGGGCAGCTTCCACCACAAATTGATCATCCTCTTCATTGTCAGAATTGTGTGACTCTACAATCACATTTGAGACGGTTTTACCACTCCCTGACCTAAATAAAAAGAAATTAGATTAAATTAGAAATGCTCTATCAGTTACACGTTTTCATCAATCCCAAGCATCTGAAACTGTGTCACAGGTCGGCAGAGAGGAATCTAATCACCAACCATCTCTAGAACAGCATCTCAAGCTACCCGTGAAGCTAAGATGGACTGTCTGCAAACAGTGTCCTCTGCAAGCCCTCCAGGACTGAGTCCCTGTGAGCCTCACCCTCCACCCCCATCCAGCTTCCCCACGTCCCTGTGCTGCCCAGGCCTCCTGGTCCACACCTGGCCTCCCGCCCCCACAGCCTCGCCATGCCCTCTACTGGACAAAGACCCTCAGGGCCTCCGCCTCTCCCCTCACCGCGCTCTCAGTGACACCAGCCCTTCACCTGCTGCTTTCTACCTGGAGGCACTTATTGCCCCGGGTCACAAACCTCAGGGCAGGGGCCACATTGGGGTCCCACTGGCCAGGGCTGACCCCAGACCTCTCTTCACACAGCCAGCTGGAGGCCCCTCATTCAACTCCTAGTCATGGTGGCTGCCCTATGTCCCACTCAGCACCACGTACACACTGCTCCACCCAGTTCCCTCATCATTCTGGGCAAGTCAGCGTCCAACAGCCTGGCCCTCCAGCCCCAGACCTTGTCCTCCTTGGTGACAGCCTTCACCCAAGGGCTCTCTCATGCTCTCCAGGGCCACCTACTAGAACTGCCCCACCTACAGCTGCCCCACTCCTCCTCACTCAGGCCACTCTCAGCTCACTCTGTACAAATGTGAGCCCCAGACCCAAACACTCTATGGGCTCTTTGATGGCCCCTCCTGCCTTTGTTTCTTCCCTACACACCCATGCTTTAAGCAATCACCTAACTCCCTGCCCCGTTATCACAGTGCTGCATGCGTGCACATGCATACACACACACACACGCATAGACACAAGCACACACACGCATGCACACACACACACACACACACACGCATGCACACACACACACACCCCAAAACCCTCTCTTGCTTCAGTACCATGCACAAGGTCCAGAGGGAATCTAGACACTTGGGAACGAGCTCTTAAAATAACACCCACTGCCCCAACATCCTCAACTTCCTCAACTGGGTCCTTGAGACACTCAACAACCACCTGTGTGGCTCCGCCAGGACCAACCTCACTTCGTACCCGCTGCTCTGTCAGTACCAGGAAGTCCAGGCTCCCGTCCCTCGTCTCTCGCGCTCCCAGCACACCCTCACTGTGGCCCACGTCCCACCTCCCCAACACCTGCGCCCCCATGCCTGCCCTGATGGGCAGTCCCTCTCTGTCCTGCCTTGCTCTCCAGGACACAGCTTCCCCACAGCCCTCGGCTGCAGCTGCTGCTCCTCCCACCGGCCTCTTGTCACAGGTCCAGAAGAAAGGTCAATAATTTCCTTATGCTTGCTTCAGCTTCCAGATCATTCTCCCTAAAAACTGCCAACTTTAAATCTTGTCACCCTCGACCCCATCATTGCTGCCATCAGCTGCCAACCCGTGGTCCCACCTGGTCCTCCTGGACCCGCCACTCTGCTCCTGTCTTAACTTGTGATTTCAAGTATTGAGAAATGATCCTTCCCAAATCCTGGCCTTGGGTCCCTGAACCCTGCTGGGATGATCCCACCTCCCACACTTGACACCCACTCCCAGAGGCACCCGTCACTACCACTAACAGCAAGCCCCAATCTCAAATCCAAGCGCCCCACTCCTTTACCACCACTATCTATCTTCCCAGCTCACGGCCCTAGGACCTGACTCCAACAATCCTTCTACCCGTCCAGCACCTTCAGCCTCTCAATCCTAATGCCTCCTCCTGACCTTCACCCCAAGGGCTCCTCCCTCACTCACTGGTATAAATCCCACATTGGTCATGACCGTGGCGCTTCCACATACTCCTACTCCTTCCCTTCTCTCCCGGTGCACTTGCTTGGCACAGCCGAGCCCTGTTTAATATAGCCTATGCCCCCATGCCTGTAGGTGGAGCCAACTGCGGCTGCAGAACAGGCCCCGCCACACCATCTCCTGTCTCTTTACGCCCAAGTCCGCCAGATGCTGCCCCGAAGTCAGCTGTCAGCCACGACCTCCGCCCACGCACTATGGACAGGCAGCCCATCCTCCTTTGTGGTGGAGACTGTCCTGTGCATTGCAGGAGGTTCAGCAACTGCCCTGCCCTAACCCCTCCCCTTCATCAGAACACCAGAAAATGTCTTCAGATCATGGCCCAGTGTCCCCAAAGGAGGGTCACCCCTAGAGGAAAACCTCTGCTCCAGTCTCTTCACTAGCCCACCCTCGTGCACAGCGACTTCACCCAGCCCCTCTCTCCTCTGACACTCCTCTTCCCCCAGACCCTCTTACGGCTCATGAGAAAAATAAGTACCAGAAAATCACCTTAAGAATCTGCATCACACCATGTGCCGACTCCACCTCCGCGCCCGTTCCCACACCCACACGAGGACTCTGCTTCACCAAACCCCTGTCCCACGTCGCCTACGTCATCAATTTCCCCTCTCCACTGGATCATTCCCATCATCAGAAAAATAATAACTCCCCTTGACACCACCTTTCCCACTTTCTAGTCTTATTCCTTCACTTCTCTTTGTGGCAAAACTCCTAGAAAAATACTCTGTCACCCAGGTTGGAGTACAGCAGTGCAATCTCAGCTCATTATAACCTCCATCTCCCAGGTTCAAGCGATTCTTCTGCCTCAGCCTCCTGAGTAGCTGAGACTACAGGCACATGCCACCACGCCCGGCTAACCTGCATTTTTAGTAGAGACGAGGGTTTCACCACAATGGCCAGGCTGGTCTCAAACTCCTAACCTCAAGCGATCCGCCCGCCTCGGCCTCCCAAAATGTTGGGATTACAGGCGTGAGCCACCAGGCCCAGCCTGCTTGTAACATTTTGATCATCTTCTATTTTTAATTTTTGTGCAATTAAGCCCTTAATTTTTTTCCCCTATTTTTTCCTAATTCCCCTATTGTTTTCACGCTTAGAAAGTCTTCAATCTAGGGGTCAGAGAAATGCAGTCCAACATTTTCCCGTAGATGTGAAGATTTAATTTTACATGTATGCATGGTTTTTCTCTTTCATCCATCTGACATGTCTGTTGGCCTACGGTGTGAGGCGAGGGCCTACCCTCACTTTTTGTTCCTCAATAGCATGTTTCCAGCACCATGTGCTGCTTCCCTCCCCCATCTCTTAGCGGAGGCACCATGCCCACTGGAGAACACACTGTGTGGCTGGAACTGCCCTGCTGAGCCAGCCTTACCTATCCATTGGTAGCGCCTCCGTGCTGTCTTGCCGTTTGACCCGGGGAGGGGCTGGTCTTGCACTCCCAGGCTGAGGAATTCTTCTAAACCCAAATATTGGAAAACCAAAAAAGGAGTATGAAAGGCTTATACATTTCAAACTGGAAAAGAAAGCCCAGGTGAATGTTAACTCTCATCTCCAGGCCATAATCAATGTGCTAGTTAGGACGCGCTACTCTGCAGAAGAGGCGGAACGTCCCAGTAACCCGACCAACCAGAAACTCTCCATCTTTCCACTTGTATTTTCAGTAATTTCAAAATACCAACAACTATCACTAATCAAAACATCACATAATTCAGCTATAATTTTGAATTCCCCTAAATCTCCAAAATATTCTGTATATAGTGATATAACTCCAGTACAGAAAACTGATATACTTCTTGTATTCTTTGTATAAGTAATTCCTCATAAGTTAGCTCAAGCACTAAATAAACAGCAACAAGCAGAAAGAGAAGCACAGCAGTGTCCTAGGTGTGATCACTCTGCTGAGGGAAAGGGATTCAAAGCACGCAGACCTGATGTTGGATGAAAGCTCATTAGGAATTTCTGGAGTCTCTGGCACCTCAGACTTATCTTGGCCAGCAGGTCCAACATCTCCTTCTAAACAAATGACAATCAATTAGCAATTCACAAAGGAAAAAACACACCAATAACTATTTGAAAATACTATTTGCTGGCCGGGCGCGGTGGCTCACGCTTGTAATCCCAGCACTTTGGGAGGCCGAGGCGGGCAGATCATGAGGTCAGGAGATCGAGACCACGGTGAAACCCCATCTCTACTAAAAATACAAAAAAATTAGCCGGGCGTGATGGCGGGCGCCTGTGGTCCCAGCTACTCGGAGTGGCTGAGGCAGGAGAATGGCATGAACCCGGGAGGTGGAGCTTGCAGTGAGCCGAGATTGCGCCACTACACTCCAGCCTGGGCGACAGAGCGAGACTTCGTCTCGAAAAAAAAAAAAAAAAAAAGAAAATACTATTTGCATCTGTATTTGCAGTTATTTGCAATGAAATGCATTTGTAATGCAAATACAAATGAGCAATTTTTCCATCAATCACGTTGATGAAGAGAAAACTGATGTCTGAGATCTAAACTCGGTGAACATTTGGGAAAATGGGCACACTCAAACCCAGGGAATACAAACTGGTTCAACTACTTCAGAAATAAAATTCAAAAGGCAGGCCGATCAACTCAGCACTTAAAGGAAATACAACACAAGAGGAGAAATGGACACATGTCAAGATGTTCACCCATCGTCACTGGTAAAACTGACAATCAATCAGTAACTAAGTAAATTATGGTACAGTCACATGCTAGCCCCATTTTGTGTGAAACAATCCAGTACAGTAATATATCTAACAATTATATACATATGCATATATATATAATATATATATATATACAGGGTTCTAAAAGAATATTCATTTAAGTTATAAGCAGTAGAATTACCAGTGCTTTTAATTTTTGTTCTTGTTTTTTTTGCATTTTTTAATTTTCCTACATTGGTATGTACCATATTATGTTTATAATCTGAACAAAGTTTTCTTCATTTTGATAAAAAGAATTAATCAGTAAATAACGAGGCCTAAACTATTAAGACAAGTTTACTCCACTATTTAAAGTAAAAGGAATTAACACTTCAGAAAATAGTCAGAATTTGAATATTAGAAATATACTTTATATTCTGGAAAAAAATCCTGAAATGTATTCTTCACAAACTTAAAACATATAAATTAAATCTCAAATTAAATTAGGGTAGTTGGCCAGGCGTGGTGGCTCACACCTGTAATCCCAGCACTTTGGGAGGCCGAGGTGGATGGATCACCCGAGGACAGGAGTTCAAGACCAGCTTGACCAACGTGGAGAAACCCCGTCTCTACTAAAAATACAAAATTAGCCGGGCGTGGTGGTGCACGCCTGTAATCCCAGCTACTCGGGAGGCTAAGGCAGGAGAATTGCTTGAACCCGGGAGGTGGAGGTTGCGGTGAACCGAGATTGTGCCATTGCACTCTAGCCTGGGCAACAAGAGTGAAACTCCATCTCAAAAAATAAATAAATAAATAAATAAATAAATAAATAAATAAATAAATTAGGGTAGTTATGATCTTTTTCCATAAAATAAGTTACTTTCACTAATGCACTTTATAAAGCATGAATCTGAGAGTCCACATTTACATTCACACACATGCATACAATTGATATGACACACAGGTATCTAAGGCCATTCCTCACCTGCATCACTGGTGGAGTCACCTAAAAAAAAAGGCACATCAGAAAATTAGCTTTTGTGTAAGTCAACTTCAATATATTAAATGATGAGAACAGAATTAGAGAAAAAACACATTGTACATAATTTTGGATGTCTGTTAAGAAAAAAAGATCATTTCCTCATAGCCGCTTTTCTAATGTCCCTATTGCCATTTTGTTTTATTTTCAAAGATAGAAAAACAAACAGCAAACAAACTGTGCATCATAAAATGGTACTAAATAGAAACAGGACACAGGGATGTGGAGAAAGCACATCAGAGAGAGGAAGTAAACAAGTTCATGAGACAAGAATCGACAAAGCCAGCGCCACAGAAAAAGCGCATCCAAATGTGAGGGAACGACGCAACAGTCTGAACCCGGCCAACCAAATCCCGGGCCGTTCCAAAGACTGGGAGACAGCCAACAACAGCCCATCTTATAGACATGATTGGCAAGTATTTTTCCATCGCTCCTGAAAGCAGAAGAAAATCTTCCAGCTCAACACAGGCCCACCTCTGCACCTTCACCCAGGATCCTTTTTCTTCAAGTGCTGTGTCTTGGGGACAAATGTGACCTAAACAGTCAAAGTAAATGAGCAGTGGCACCACAGGGGTGGGGTAGATTCAAAACCACAGGTGGGAAATCTCTGTTTCACACTCTTAAGATGCACGAATGCATTTGCAGAAGAGCGGAAAGCGCATGGATTCACATGACAGCCCAGGACTCTATACGGGCAGAGAGGAGGCAGCAGGGCCTGATGCAGCCCCTCGTTTAACACGGCCCCGCCTCAGACAGGAACAGCTCATGCAGCCTCAAGAAATCAGCCTGGGTTATTGTGAGAGTCCACACCGAGCAGAGTGAGGAGCACTCCACAGACACCTCTAGCTCGTTTATTCACAGGAGGACTTTCTGTGAGCATAACAGCCACGAGCTCATAAATGCTGCCCTAAGAGGGTGGCTCTGGCAGGGAGAGAGGGGGCCAAGCTTGTGGATCAAGGGGAACTGGGAGGCTCTAGAGGACCCTATTAGTATGGGCCTGGGAGCCTCCAGAGGTCACACCCCACAAAGTGCCACACAGCACAGGGGGCAGCCTGGCACCCGCCAGGGCCTAGGGGACTGGAGGGCACAGTGGTTAGCAGGGGCCTGGAGAATGTGGTTCCAGATAGTGCCACCAGAAGGGCAGTTTCAGAGAGAGACCCCAGCACTTTGGGCCAATGGGGGTGGAGGACTCAGCTCAACCCTGGGATGGGACTGCTGGGGACCAAGAGCAGGGGGCAGAAGATTTTCTCCTCATGGCTGTGCGGCCTGGAGCGTGTGCTTAGCAGAAACCAGCACTGAGAGTCCTCGTGCGACCTGGGGGCAGGCGGCAGACACAGTTTCAAACCCCTGGATCTTTCTTCAAAACACCAGGGTGTTGGGGACAGACCCTGGATTAACACAGCACTCAGAAAGGTGCCTGAGAGGTGCAGTTATTCAACCACAAGGCCGATACCCAGAAGGAAAGTCAGCACAGTGAACTCTCTACCTTTCAATGGATACTTCCAGTCCCCATTACCCAGAACCCAAGGCACCTGCCACATGGCCCACACCATCCTCCCCGAAGCCTGTGCTTCCACGGCGCCAGCACTCTGCCAGCTCCTGGACTCACAATCTTGTCCCAGGTGACCTAGTCCCCACCCAGGCTCCCGCCATCACCCGGCGCCAGCAACTCTCACAGCTCCTCTCTAGCCTGGGCCTTCCCTCTATGCTCCAGGCCAGCTCCCCCCAACATGTGCCAGCAGCCCTGGAATCCCACCACTTCTCCCTTCCCAGGGCGCCTCCACAGTCCAGGCCTCTCTCTCTTCTCTGGACAATCTTTAACCCTCCCTAATTAACATGGCCACTCTTTAAAATCTAAATATCATTATACTGCTCCTCCTAAAGATATAATTAGCCTCCTGCTGCTCTTCCAATAAAGGCTAAACTCCGTAAGCTGGCACAGGGACCTGGCTCTGGCCCCTCCTCTGAGCTGAGCCAGCCCTGCTGCAGTCACATCCCAGCTGGAATCTTGGTTTACACAGTCCCTTCTGCCCTGCAGGCTTTCTGGGCCACCCTCACCAACCAAGGCCCCTCCCGTCCCAGACTGCCACCCCATCAAACGGTTTCGGTTGATCTTCGAGCCTCATCTGCACCAGGAAGGCAGAAGGCCAGCCTGACTTCACTGGCTCATGCACTCCCAGCCTCAGGGCTGACATGCAGTAGGCCTTCAACAGATAATTTTCTGTTTGAACGAATCAACAAACATCAGCCCTCCCCTGGCCACACCCCACCCTGCCGCTGCCACCTGCACAAGCCTTGGTTACCTGGGCACTGGCACCCTTGCAGGCCTGTTAAGAGCTCCAAGGCCTCAAAACACAAACATTGAATGGCTATTTTACCAAAGTTTTTTTTAAGGCTAAGAAAATTTATGGTGAAAGTAAAATCTCACTGAGGTATAATTCAACACTCAAAGAAAATGACAGACAGAAAAATCATGGTGGCCACAGCACTGTAACCATGAAGTCTGGGGGGGTACACCTCTTGACTGGTGGGGCTCTCCAAGTAGTGACCCCGAAACTTTTCAGGGACAACTCATGACACCCCCAAGTGATGAAACATACCACCTCCTCTCACTCACAAAGCACGGGGGAGCACACGAGTGGGTCCCATGCTATCAAGAAACCACCATGTTTGATTCTAGTTTATGCAAAAAGGCAGAAGTGAATTACTTGCCACGTTCAGACCCAAGGGGAAAACCTCGGGCTCTAGGCTGCGGCCCTTTGGGAAGAAGGTTCTGGAGGGCTCACTCTGCTCTCGCCAGGAAAGGGCAAAATGGGACCATTCTTACCTTTCTGCTTCTCTGTGGGGTCAGGCTCAATATTCTCACACTGCAGACTAGCTGAATTATCATCTGAAATACTAGTTGAGTTAATATTAGCTTCTTTTGTTCCTGACATAAAACAGTTTAAAATTAGTCATTAAGACTATACACCAAAGAGCCGGTGATCAGCGGCTTCATTAACATAGAGCACACTTACTTATCTATGTTTTCCCACACTGCAAGTTTGGACTAACAAAGGACTGACCAAAGGCAGCTTTTAGAAAACATGCATCTAGAGGCTGGGCGCGGTGGCTCATGCCTGTAATCCCAGCACTTTGGGAGGCCGAGGTGGGTGGATCATTTGAGGTCAGGAGTTTGAGACCAGCCTGGCCAAGATGGTGAAACCTCGTCTCTACTAAAAATAAAAAATTAGCCAGGCGCGGTGGTAGGCGCCTGTAGTCCCAGCTACTCGGGAGGCTGAGGCAGGAGAATCGCTTGAACCTGGGAGGCGGAGGTTGCAGTGAGCACAGATCGCACCACTGCACTCTAGCCTGGGCAACAGAGTGAGACTCCATCTCAAAAAGAAAAAAAAAAAGAAAACATGCATCTAGAATGCTCCTCCCCCATGGGTGGCTCTGGGGTGAAAGGGAAAGGATACCCCAGACTGTGAGTGGATCCTGGGTCTACTCAGGCCAGGAGGAGCAGACTGCCCCCGCCCCCCATTTCTGGAGCTACCTGACACTGCCAGTCTCCACTCACCTCCCCACTAGAGCCAGACCCAGCAGCTGAAAGGCTGCAAGTAGGCAGCTGTTTCAGGAATGCAGGAAAAAAAGAAAAATATTTTGGACACAGTGCACAGTCCTGGCCATATTGAAAACTTCCACATATTGTCTACTAATTACTGACTGATGTTCCAAAGTTTATGAAGATAGAAAAAATATCAAATACCTCAGAAAATATTTTTGCTGTGAAAAAAAAAAAAAACAGGCTAGGCACAGTGGCTAACACCTATAATCCCCGCAATTTGGGAGGCCTAGGTGGGAGGATCACTTGAACCCAGGAGTAAAGACAACCTAGGTAATAGAGAGAGAAATCGTGTACACAAAAAATGTAAAATTTAAAAAACTAGCCAGGCATGGTTACACACACCTGTAGTCCCAGCTACTCAGGAGGCTGAGATGGGAGGATCACTTGAGTCCAGGAGTTCGAAGCTGCAATAAGCTATGATCACACCACTGCACTCCAGCCCAGGGAAAACAGTAAGACCCTATCTCAGAAAAAAAAAAAAAAAAAGGCCAAGCGCAGTGGCTCATGCCTGTAGTCTCAACACTTTGGGAGGCCAAGGCAGGCACCAGCCTGGGAAACCTGGCGAAAACTCGTATCTACAAAAATTAGCTAGGCATGGTGGCAGGTGCCTGTAGTCCCACCTACCCAGGAGGCTGAGGCAGGAGAATCACGTGAGCCCAGGAGGTCGAGGCTGCAGTGAGCCATGATCATGCCACTGCTCTCCAGCCTGCGTGTAAGAGCGAGAGCCTGTCTGAAAAAAAAAGGGTAGGAGCCAGGTGTGGTGGCTCACGCCTGTAATCCCAGCACTTTGGGAGGCTGAGGCCTGTGGATCACGAGCTCAAGAGAGCGAGACCATCCTGGCCAACATGGTGAAACCCCATCTCTACTAAAAATAGAAAAATTAGCCGGGTGTGGTGGCACATGCCTGTAGTCCCAGCTACTCGGGAGACTAAGGCAGGAGAATCTCTTGGACCCGGGAAGGGGAGGTTGCAGTGAGCGAGATCGTGCCACTGCACTCCAGCCTGGTGATAGAGTCAGACTCTGTCTCAAAAAAAAAAAAAAAAAAAAAAGATGGGGGGCCCAGATGAGGGGCTAGAGGAATAGGTTCTATATTACAGCAGGACCCAGAGCTGGAAAACTAGCCTCAGTCAAAGGACCTTCCACTCTAAAAAGAAACTGAGAGACAAAAATAAAATTGGAAGAATGTTCCCTTTCCTGAAACACAATCTTATAATTCTTAAAACTATTCAAAACAGCTTACATCAGAATCAACCTGACATTAACTATCATATAACTGTTTTATTTATAATGTAATAGAACTACATAAAATAGATGACATATAATTTTGCAAAGACATTTTTATCAATCTGTGAAAATGATCTTGACTTAAATAGTCTGATTCAAATAGTTATTTATATTTTATTCAGGGTAACCAGAGAATAAACATGAAATATTAAGTTCTTAAAAAAAATCTAAAAATAAACATAAGCTTGGTGGTTGTAGATGCTCAACTTTAGAAGAAAACACTCTAATCATTTTAAGTAGTGTACTTGATTTCAAAGTGTCAAATATTTTCCATACTCTACCATACTCACCATCGCAATAAGCAAATTATAAATGCATTATCTTCATTCTGTAGTTCAGAGACCAATGACTCTTTCACAATTTTACCTTTTCAAAGTTCTAGTGGTATTCTTATGTAAGCTTTACTAAACCCCAAGTTCACACTGAGAGAAAGAACATGAAAACAGACTATACGCTCACTAATTATACCACACTGTAGAATCAATTCATAATCACGGAGAAGGGACTAACCAATTTGTCAAATAATACCTTTAAACAAATAAATAATGCACTTATAAAATGAAAATGACGGCCGGGAGCGGTGGCTCACACCTGTAATCCCAGCACTTTGAGAGGCCCAGACAGGTGGATCACCTGAGCTCAGGAGTTTGAGACCAGCCTGGCCAACATGGTGAAACCCCATCTCTACTGAAAACACAAAAATTAGCTGGACCTAGTGGTACACGCCTGTAATCCCAGCTACTCAGGAGGCTGAGGCATGAGAATCCCTTGAACCCAGGAGGAGGAGGTTGCAGTGAGCCAAGATCCGCGCTACTGCACTCCAACCTGGCAACAGAGTGAGACTCCATCTCAAAAAAGAAATAAAATAAAATAAAAATGACTATGAATTGGCAAAAAAAAAAAAAGAGTCACAGCATAAGCACAATCTGTTGTCTAGAGCTACCTGGTAACCAATGAACCTTGTAGGTGAGAATGTGACCCCTGGTTCAAGACGCCCTAGGGTGGAACACTGGCACTTCCTCTCTCCACGGGCTACGCTTTGGTCAGGTCCCTCAGCCTTCCTGAGCCGCAGTTTGCTCAGTTTGCCCAGTTTGCCCCGCCTCACAGAGCCATCCTGAGTCAAATGAGATCTTGTGCATAGAACAAGGAGCACTGTGCCCGGCTGGGAGGGGCTGGTCCCTATCAGTCACTGTTATTGAAACTAATCAGACGTACGGCCCATAAATACAATTGAAAGAGGTCCATCATTCTGCCAGTGTTCTGCGCAAATTTTAGCTACACTAAGTGTCATCAAATAGCCAGTGTTTTGTTTTGTTTTTTTTTAAAAAAAGAATAGAAAAACATTTCTGGGACAATCAGAATATAGCTTGGGTTTTAGATGCTATCAGGAAGCAATAACTGAGTTCAGTTTGACAATACTTTTCTGGCTGTGTAGGAAAATGTACTTTTTTAAAGTTGCATGTCGAAGTATTTAGAGATAAAGTGTTAGGATGTTTTTTAACATACTTTGAAACAGTTCATTAAAATACGTAACTATATGCTGGGTCTGCTGGCCTATGCCTGTAATCCCAGCACTTTGGGAGTTTGAGGTGAAAGGATCACTTGAGCCCAGGAGTTCAAACCAGCCTAGGCAACAAAGTGAGATGCTCTCTCTACAACAACAACAACAACAAAAATTAGCTGGGCATGGTGACACATGCCTGTAGTCCTAGCTAGTCAAGAGGCTGAGGCAGGAGGATCACTTGAGCCAAGGAGTTCAAGACTGCAGTGAGTTATGATCATACCACTGCACTCCAGGCTGAGTGACAGAGCAAAGCCCTGTCTCAAAAGTGCACATAAGAAGCCGGGTATCGTGGCACACACTGTAGTCCCAGCTACTCAGGAGGCTGAGGCAGAAGAATCACTTGAACCCGGGAGGTGGAGGTTGCAGTGAGCTGAGATCACGCCACTGTACCCCAGCCTGGGCAACAGAGTGAGACTCCGTCTCAAAAATATATATATATATACACACACATGCATAACTGTACATTAAGCAAAATGGCAGACATGTAAAACTAGTGAATCTGGGTGAGAGGTATATGGGCATTAGTTGTACTATTCTTTCTACTTTTCCGTATTTTTCACAATAGAAACAGTTAGAGAAGTAAGCAAAAATGAAATGAGGGAAATGAAGCAAAATAAAGACCTGACTTAACGTTCCAGAAAAACTTGGAACTGTTACACAATTGTAAAGCGAACAAAGCATGCCTTACAGCTTGCATAACAACTGGAGTACAGGAAGAAATTGTTCATGTTTTGAAAAAGAAATGGATAAATTCCTTGTTGAACTCTTTAATCCACCCAAAAATCAAAATGGTAACAATAAGACCCACAAATTCTCTGATGATGACCCAGGCTATGGGCACAGGGCTCGCGAGGGCTGGGTCAGTCAGTGCCACAAAGGCCGGCTTTGACAACATAGACTTTTCTTTGAAGCACTAAGAAGGAAAGCTACTGTGAGGACCGGCTCATTAACCAGACCCAATGGCAGTGCACCCTCAATGAAGAAATTAAGGAACTGTAACAACTGCCAGCAAACTCTGAATTCCAAATGTTAAACCATGACCAGTGCAAGGTAACACCTGCAACTGCAAGGACAGAGACCCCAAGCCCGTGCTGTGGCAGGACCCCAGGGGAGCAGGGCCAGGGTGGGGAGGGAAGAGAAAGACAACGGACCGGGAGTCTCTCCAGAGCCCAGGCTCTGCTCCTGGCCACTGTTCCCAACACCTCGCACCGCCACCCACCCCACACTGCCACCCAAGGACAGCGGGAGACTCTGCTCCCCAGCAGGTGGCATCAGGCTCCATCCCAATCTCTGTAAAAAGCGCAACCCAGAAACCACGTTTGCAGCTTGTGCTTCTTACTGCCTGGGCTTGTGTTATCTTCACACTTGTCGATAGTACCTATACAGTCCTCACTACGTGTCTGGAGAATGATTTCAATTTGTTCTAAATCCATTGCCCATCTTAGGATGAGCGCTGTCTCGCCCTGATCCAGGGCTGGCAGTTCAGCAGAGGTAATCCGTGATAAAGCGGGTTAGACTGCAGCGTGCCTGGGGCAAGCCACCACTTTATGGACACCTCGTTCACCCTCAAGACAGGTATCTTTACGCCCATTTATGACAAGGAAACTGGCTCCGAGAACCCACTCACGTGGCTGGCTCAAGGCCATGAGGCAGGTAAGCAGGAGGTGGGGAGTCATCCCTGTGGCCTCAGAGATGAGGTCCTAGCTAGCTGGGTGGGGGCTACCAGGAGTCCACCCCTCAGGCTGTCGCCACTGCCTGCTGCCCTCTCCTGCAGTGCGAGATTGCAGTGTGCCTGGGTGTTTCCCCTCAGGCACCTGGGGATGAGGAAAGCTCCCACAAAAAGAAAACATACATCACCAAGATGTGGTTGAACGGTAACATGCATGCCCGTATGGCAGGGGCTCTCTTCAGTGGAAACACCCTGCTCCAGCTCAGTCACCTTTTACTCCACCATCCCATGCTACTGAAGACCCAGACAACTCCCATATAGTCACCCTACTTGGAATAAAATAACCACAGATCATCTTTCACACTGCGGCTGCTGTACCAAGCGCGCCCACTCCTGGAAATGCCAGCTCTGAGGGGAACACACACAGAGAGAGAAGGATGTGCTCATCGGTATTCAAGCTACGCTTCAGAATGTGTAAAAGTCAGACAGATACAAGGCAAGTTGGGCCCAGCAAAAATTTCCTCTTCCCCTAAAGTCTAATTTTACACTACTTTTACCTTAAGTGCAACTGAAGAATTCTAATATTTTGAAGAATTCCGTCTGAAGTCACAGATGACAGTAGTTACTGATACTGAACCAAGGACCACCCCCTCTGAAGCAGCAGGACGAGGGCTGGGCACACCCGCCACATGGCTGGCCTGAATGTGATTGGCTGTGATAGGCCAACTTCCCCAACGTGCCTAACTAGCACTTTCAACATCTCTACGGCAAGCATTTTCTGAGTAGAATAAAGCAGAGCGGGATGAAGACATTAAAACCTTTTCTCTATGTCATCAGCCACACCACTGTGAGATCCCAACAGCAAGATTAAGAAAGCATTTTCAATGAAATGCAAAAATAATCTATGTATAAAAAGGCATATAATTAACTTAAAGCTGAGTTAATAAAGTTACATAACTTAGCATATTAAAGCAAATAAAACCTCAAGTTATGTCCAGTCTTCAATACATCATGAAAAAGTCTCATGAACATTAAAGTAGTTAGAATAATTTTTTAACAATGTATAACTACATTGAGATATAACCATTCACATTAAAGTGGTGAGGAATTTAAACTAAAGAATATATTTTTCTTACCTATTTCTGAAGTTGTCGTTTCCTGATTTGGCTCATTATTTATTCCAGACACTATGGAGTCTAAAATTTTAGCTGAAATATTATCCTCCTTCCTTCCTGACATAAAATAGTTAACAACAGATTAAAATATTATAAAAGATTTTGTGTTTGGTTGTTTTAGCTGGGATTTATAAGGGTTACACCAAGGTCACCAGCAAACTGTCTTGTCAACTAAATGGTCAATTCTCAGCCTCCACATGACTCCCCTCTTAGAGCTTGACAAAAAGACCCCTCTCCTTCCCTAACACTTTCTTCCTCTCCAAGTTTTCCTACAACTTGTTGGCCTTCTGTTTCCTTTGCAAGGATGATCCTCCCTCCTCCTCTTCCTCCTCCTCCTCTTCCTCTTCCGACCTGGGGGACCACAGCAAGCTCTGGGGTCCACCACACCCTTTCCTACCTACACACGCCCCAGGACTAATGACTGCACAAAGGTCCATGTCCGTAAACATCACTTGTATGCTAGAACTCTCCATTTTTTGTTTTTCCCTTCGGTTTCTCCAGCTCTCTCCTGATCTCCAAGTCAATATATCCAGCTGTCAACTAGATGTTTCTACTTGGTTGGTCCATAGCCATCTCAAATTTGTTGTGCAACACAGAATTCCTAACACTGCCACCCATTCCACCAACCAGTGTCTCCCAGAACCGTCTATGTCAATAAAGGCCACCCCTAGGAGCCCAGACCCCTCCCAGAATGAATCTCATCTTTGATTCCTTTCCATTCAAACAAGTGGCATCCAACCCATCAGCACAGTAAACCCTGCCTGTTCTCACCACTGGCATGCTGGTCCAAACCATCACCTCCTCTCATCCAGATGCCACGGCCCCCTCCTCACTGCGCTGCAGCCTTTACTCCTGCCACTCCACAGTTTTAAAAGGAGGCCTTCTAAAACCTAAGTCAAATCTTGCCTCTGTGCTGCTTAAAACTCTTCAAGGACTTCTGTGTGCACTCACTGTAAACCACACAGCTGCTGTGGACCGGGACCAGTAGCTCCAGGCCCTGCTTCCTGGCCCAGCCCTTTCCCCTATCACTGTTCCCCTCTCCACCTGCCTCACCACTCACACACCTGCATGTCCTCCTTCACCCAAGTCAGCTCTCTGTCCAGATGTCCTCCCTCGGAGAGGCCCTCCCTGCTCATACCCCTCATCCCTGTTCCTCTTGGCTTCATTTTCCTTGAAGATTCATCACAAACACGCACATATGCACCCCTGTGTTCTCTTTATTATCATAAATGTCTGCAGAATCAGTGAAGGAAAGCTCAAATGGACAATTTAAGCCTGTGACTGACTCAGGGTAGGAAATCCTCACCTGGCCAGGGGCAGCCCTGCATGGGGCCAACATGTCCCTCTGCCCCCTCTCCACTCTGGCCAGAAGGCAGTGTTCTAGAGCTCAGGCCCCAGGTCAAGCAGGGCCACAACTATGCCAACCACCCCCACAGATTTCCACATGTTCGATGACCAAGCAGAAGCACAGGACCAGGCAGTAAAGCTTTCAACTCTCAACATTCACTCACAGCCTCCACTATGGTTCACTTAGCTTACCGAGCTGTTTCCTGCTATGTTCCTTCTTAGCTTTACAGTAGGAAGAGTTATGTTCTTTTTCAGGGGAAAGACTATTTTCACTGGTTTTAGGGTCCCTTCTTCCTAACATAAAATTGCACAATGAAAATATATATTAAACTTAATCTGTAATGTAATGTAAAGCAGTTAACAAACAAACGAAATTAAAATGTACTCATTAAGTCAAAGTGATCAGCTCTGTACGCACTACTTAGAAATATGCAAAAATTATAATATTCTCAGGCAGAATGCTTTCTGGATTCTGCAGGGATTCCAGAATGACTTTAAGAGTCTAAATATGTTTAACAATGTGATACCCTCACACCCTGTAGTAAAGGCTCATTCATCTCCTTGAGCAGGACACAAGAGGTCCAGTGTCTCACACACCTCGGGTACTGGGCATTTGCCCAAATGAGAACCTACTTAAGCGAGGCAGAATGTTCAGGCAGAGTGCCAGCTTTGCTGGGGAACCCACGGGGAGGTCAGTGCCCGGCTAGCAGGAGGAGAAGACAAGAGTCCACTGAGCTGTTGATAGCTCAGGGAAGCTCAGTGTCAAAAAGCCCATAAATGTCTGGTAATAAAATCTCTTAAGATCATACAAAAGAACCCTAGAGCACAAGCTCACCAGTAAACACAGATGCACATATCAGAAGCAATTAGAAAAGAAGAGCAGATGATACAACTGTCTGCTTAGGAAAGCCAAAAGAATCAACAGAAGAACTACTGGATTAAGAGGCAACAACAGGCCAGGTGTGGTGGCTTACGGCTGTAATCCCAGCACTTTGGGAGGCTGAGGCAGGCGGATCACTTGAGGTCAGGAGTTCAAGACCAGCCTGGCCAACATGGTGAAACCCTGTCTGTACCAAAAATACAAAAAAAATAGCTGGGCGTGGTGGCGCACACATGTAATCCCAGCTACTCAGGAGGCTGAGGCAGGAGAATCACTTGAACCTGGGAGGCGGAGGCTGCAGTGAGCCAAGATTGCGCCACTGCACTCCAGTCTGGCGAGAGTGAGACTCCGTCTCAAAATAAATAAATAAATAAATAAATTAAATAAATAAATAAAATAAAATAAAATAAAATAAACCAGCGAGCAACCACTGTGACCAACAGACACACCCAAGTACATGCAACGTGTTCTCGGAAGAGGGGGACACCTTTACTAAGCTGAAGTTGGAGGTGCCTAATCTTCCTAAACTAATGAAAGCATATATTTAACACAAGTCCAATTAAATTCTGAGACGTTAGTTTATTTTGCAAGAGTGGAATTCTTGAGTCATGAAGTGCTTTTAAAATTCATCCAGAAGAATAAGCAAATAAGATGGCTTAAAACTTTTCAGAAAAGAACAATGATAGGAAACTAATAGTAAAAATAAAAATGTGGAAGTAAAAAACACCACACACAAAAAAGCCCATAACCCAGACTACAAAAGGCATCACAGAGCAGGAGAGAAGCGTTCAATGAATAAGTGATCCTGGAACCACAGATGAATTATTCTGACAAAATAGATTCAGAGCCTCACCTTATACCACAAATTAAAGTAAGAGATAACATAAGAAATTAAGTAAAAAAAAATGTATGATAAAACGCAAATCACCTCTCAAATCTCTGGACAGATTACCAAAAAAAAAGATTAGAGGCCTCAAGCAC
Source organism: Hylobates moloch (assembly GCF_009828535.3). Classification (NCBI taxonomy): domain Eukaryota; kingdom Metazoa; phylum Chordata; class Mammalia; order Primates; family Hylobatidae; genus Hylobates; species Hylobates moloch. The sequence continues at coordinate 3,499,583 of NW_026652276.1, forward strand.
ATAACAATTTAACACTTAGGCAAATCAGAAACCAAACCAAATATAATTAGTAGAACAAACTGAAAAAGAAACACTCATGCAAAAGTTGGCAAATTGGCAGATGTCCTTAACATACAGCACGCACAAGCAAATCAGTAAGAACGCAGACTCCAGAAGCAAGAAGAACCCAGGGAAACCAAAGAACAGGCAGGTCAGAGAAGCCCAAAACACTCACACACGACGACAAGTACCATTTCACTGGTAATCAACGTTTTTGTTTTTCGTCCATCAAAATCAGCAGGCCTTTACAACACTGGAGAAGGTGTGGGGTGAAGGGCCATTAAGGGCACGCAGTAGCCATAATGCCACACCCTTTGTGCCAGCCACTGCGCTTCTGGAAACCCACTCCACAGTGGTCAACCAAAAGACAGCAAAGGCTTCTGGCACTAAGCTGGTCACAAATGCATTACTAATTATTGTGCACACGTGGAACCTACCATCTAAGCCTCCTTTCTAATGGGAAAACTCCCACTACTACATCTTGCCACCCTTCTTTAACTTACACAATTTAGGAAAAGGATGATTTTTCAGAAACCAGCACTGCTCATTCAAAGTAACTTCATACTTCAATGAAAAATAAGCCTCCAACGCCAGTGGCCTCCAACAGGGCTTCCCTGCATTTGCCTGACACTCTTGTGTTAGGCAAGATGATGAGGTACTATCCTTCAGCGGACCGCAGGCCAGGCCTGTACGTTCGGCTTTTAGCATGACTTCCAATCACAATTTCTGCGGTTTTTAAACACATAAACATTATCTGCCTACATGCTCTATGTCCAACCTGCATGAGGATTAAATGCAGACTACCAACGCAAAGGACAGAACTACTGAAATGAAGATGGCTGATAAGTATTTCTGGAAAATGAAAATTTGATCACAACACAGATCTCCAGCAAAGAGGGGCTACTCTGCCCTGATGTCATCAGCTCACACACTTGTGCACACATGCATGTGTAGCAGCCACAAATCTTCATTATTTCCACACACTGTTCATTCCCAGACACAGCAAGTCTGTTTTCCAGACATAGGAGTTCTTTCCTACTAGACATCGGGATTAAGACAAAAAAAAAAAACCCCACTAATATCCATATTTTCAGCTACATATATAAGTTTTGCAGTACCTTCCACTGAATTTTTGGATCGCCGTTTTGATGTTTTTGTTGTCAATGACTTGGATGTTCTAGTGGAAATCTCAGTCTTAAAGAAAAAAGAATGAAAAGAAATTAATTGATGCATTACACAGCAATATCATAAGCAGGCTTACTTTTCAAGCTCTTCTTGAGGAAGAACAAGTATGAAATCCAGCAATAGTGCCCATATGCTTTAAAAACTCAATACCACTAAGGACTCAAAACCTGAGACTGTGAATTACACGGAGGCCAAAACCCTTTTCACGCTATATTTAGAATTCCATCGTTCTGTACAGCCCTAAAAAGGTCAACAATCTGCTCACCACACTTTGAGAAACACTGTCTTATCAGATGTGCTCATGAGGACACCACTTCTGTTGCTATATACTTAATTGCTTACATGCACTTGTAAGCAACTCTGAAGGTAAAAATTTACATGTATTTAAACAGAACACAAATCAAAGGAAACAGCACATCCTATTCCTCCCTCCACTGGCACAGTTCCAGTCTCACCACCTCTCTCCCCTAACTGGCCTCCCAGCCTCTACTCTATGCCTAACCCATCTCCCGTGCAGCCTCCTGAATACCTCTTGAAATGCGAATTGGATTACAAAAGTTGGCTTCAACCTCTCAGTGGCCCCTACTGCTTGGGATGAGTGTAACCTCCACAAGATGGCCCACGTGGAGACGATGAGCTTCTACCATACCCAGCCCCAGAAAATGCATCGTGGAGTCCTGAACAGGCCAACCAGAGGTTGGAGGGGTCCCTCCCACTGGCCCCGTCTGCCTGGTGACTTACGCCGCTTCCAGACTCATCCTGAGTGCCACCTCCCCCTTCTCCCCAAAACGACAACCCTATCACACCACACATCACACTTGTCATATAAAGGCATAAGTAAACCCAGGAGTGCCCCACAGAAAATCAGAGAATACACATACCCATCTATTTTACCAGGAGGTAAAGTATTTAACTCATTACTTTTACAACCAAATAAAATGGACCTATTACAGATAGTCCCAGACCATGTGCTCCTTCCATGCCTCAGTGGACCAGGGGAGCACACAGCATTCACTATTTCAACACAGCTACAAGTTGACATCTCTTAAAGTTATTTTTTAAAGTTTACCTCTGTTTCAGCCTTGGAGTCTTTAAAAGTTCCATCTGACAACTCTTTAGACATCTCCCCTGAGCTTGCTGACTATTAAAAAAAAAAATTCAAACTTTTAGAATTATTCCAATCCGTAATATCTAAAAATATGCCAAGATATTTTCTATAACACTGACCAACAGTGAAATCATTCTTCCCATGAGAACACCACATCGCCAGTCCAGCTCTGATTGCCACAATTGTTACTGCTGCCTGCATTCCCCAAGAGTCTTCCAAGCCAATGGCAGGGAGATCTCTTCCCATAAGAGCAGAGTAGGTGGGCAAGGACTTCAAATACTCCTGCCTCTCAGGAAGCTACACGGAACACGAATCCCTATGCCACACCGAACTTTCTGGAAACACATCGCAGTGAAACCCGGGGATCTGGAAGTGAGGGAGGGAATGAACAATATAAACCTCCAATACCCATGGAGAAACTGCTCCTAGCCACCTCTGCTGATCACAGGCTAACTTTATTAATAGAATGGGGCAATTCTTTTTAAGCAAAGGCTTCAGACTTTAAGTGAGGAAAGCACTCTCATAACATAAACTACATGAAAACTGTAAACACCATCTCATCTCACACCTTAAATCACTTCTCTAGAAGACATATTTCAGAGTAGAAGGAGTAGAACAATTATCTTCATTGAGATTTTCTTCCAGGAAGACTGAAAAGCAAAGAATGCCTGTTCAATATTTCAACAATTCAATGTCCTCATAAGTTAATTATGAAGGTATCAGATTGTATCAGCAGTAATTACCCATGACTGCAAGCTGGGCACTGCACACGTGCTACCCATAAAAGAGGCAGCTAAGGGGGGGCCCAGGACCCCCACATGGCCAGTCTAACCTAGCACCTGGCCTCTCTCAACTGCACTCTTAATTTTCCAAGTGTTTTCATATCTACTATTTCACCTCTTCTTCGCAAAAGCCCATGAGGTAGCCTGGGATCTCATCAGCCTCTCTACTAGACAGAAATAAAACAGGGAAGAGGATAAAGAATGACTGAGGCAGAACCGGGGTTAGAACTTGAGTCTCTTGCCTCCCCAGCGTAGACGTGACTAAGGTACCTGGGAACAGGGGTTCCTTGGGAGGCGCCTCACAGCAGCTCACACCTGCCTGGCACTTTTTACCAGAGGAAAGGATGCAGCTGCCTCCCAGACCTATGCAGCTCAATGAAGAAGCCCCCGATTGTCCACAGAAGAGCCTGGCAAGCAAAACCACCACACGAGATCCACGCAAATCTCACGGCAGCCAAGTAAGCACCAGCCTCGAGTAGGAAAAACTCACTTCACCATGGTCTCAGACGCTTTTAAACAAAACCACCATTATACTTGGCTCTGATATGTTCCCAAATATCAGCCTATAAGAATTTCTTTTTATTGTTGTTGTTATTGTTGTTTGAGATGGAGTCTCACTCTGTCACGCAAGCTGGAGTGCAGTGGCGTGAGTGATGTCAGCTCACTGCAACCTCCGCTTCCCGAGTTCAAACAATTCTCCTGCCTCAGCCTCCTGAGTAGCTGGGACTACAGGCACGCACCACCACACCCAGCTAATTTTTGTATTTTTTTTTTTTTTTTTTTAGTAGAGACAGGTTTTCATCACCGTGTTGGCCAGGATGGTCTCGATCTCTTGACCTCGTGATCCACCTGCCTCAGCCTCCCAAAGTGCTGGGATTACAAGTGTGAGCCACCATGCCCGGCCGAGCCTCTAAGAAATTCTTTGGAATGGTTTCTCTCTACTTAAAAAGCCAGTCACCTCATTAGCAGTTTTAGGGAACATAACGTGGGGACCCTCAATCCGAAGGCCTTGAGAGCTGAGGAAGGTTAGCCCCTTCCTAGGCTGCCTGCATAGCAAAATACACCCGAATACACTGGTGCGTCAGAAAAATCAGGTCCATGAAAAATACTTTTTCTTACACCTCTAAAAAGGAGCAAGAGATGGAGAATGTCTTTGTAATTTCTAAGACTCATAAGGAAAGCCAGGTTATGACACATATCATAGGGTACATTACTCCAGGATGTGCAGTGGAGGGGGAAAGAGTGACATTTTAAATAGTGAAACTCCAAAGTGCCTGTAGAACACTACGTTCAATTACTAACAAAACCACAATCTTGCCCGATAGGCACCCCCATCCCATTGTGACCCACAGATCGCAAAACGAGCTTGTACTGACCCCCACAGGAAAGCCTGGTTTACAGGATTCCCTCAGGGTCAGTCCTGTGGTGCCCACCCCCCTCCCCTGGGCAGGTACACCCTGAGACGCAGTGCCACAAGACAAGATGGCTATCCCAGGAGGAAGAGGCCATGGCACCAGCTCAGGCCCTGCCCCTCACTGCCCGGCTGGATCAACTGGGCAGATCTGGATCCCTTCCCGACCTCAGTGTCCTCCTTCCTAGCAGCTGGAGACAAGATGATTTCCAACAGCTTCGCAGGATGCTTTACAATTTGACATCCCCCAAAGAATGGGTGTCTGGGAAAACGTCCCCAATACACATGGTGGGTCCAGAAACAATTGACACATTTAGAAAACAGTTTGAAACCAATAGGATTTTCTGGCAAACCCTAAATTTACCTGAAAACTTAATTAAACAATAATTACAGTAAACTCAGGTCTTATTGTACTTATCTGCTAATGCCTAAAAGCCCTTGAAAGCAGCCCTAATCCTTAATAACTGAGCAACGTCCATGCTCCTAAAGACACCACATGCACAACTCAGACTGCGCATAAACACTGCTTGCAACGCTAAGGTGGAGGCTGCTCCAAAGCCTTCAGAGCAATACTGAGAGTGACACAAACGACATGCACAGGAGAAGCAACACATCTTAAAACACCTGCGAGACAAGGACAAGAGCAACTTGGCAAATCAGCTCAAACTCTGAAAAATGTTGATTTCTCTACATGCCTGGTGGGGAATCATTAAACCCTAAAAAGAGCAAGCATTTAATATTTTCCTGACTTCCCCTTCAAATTATCTTCCACCACTCCCACATCAAAATTCCATAAAGGGAGACCTCAGGAACCACTATCAATTGATCAATTCCATCCAGTGTTTCATGATCAGAAAAGCCCATCACCCCTTGCCTGGATGCTCAATCCATTCCACCACCAAATATTTACTGCAAAGCTGCTATGTGTCAGACACTCTACCAAACCGGGCATCCAACAGTGAACATGAGTGAAATCTCTGGCTTTTGGTCTTAGGGAGCTTATAATCCAGCAGAATTCTCCCTGGACATGAAGTAGGAAATGGTTAAAAACTCACAGAATAATGCCTTAATAAATGATCGGCTGAACAATAAACTTCTATTAGGGGATGAACAAAAAAACCCAAAACACAACTGACAACAAATAAGTATCTCTTTGGGTTTCTACTGAGAATCCAAGATTGTCATCATTTTAAATAGGCATAAAAGAGAACCAGTTTCCTAGTCATATTGTAAGAAAGATAAAAATCATGTTTGAGACCAGCACAAACTCTTGCTAAGCAAAAGACGAGGTTTTCAGCAAGACTTTACCTTTTTCTCGGGTTTGTCATGCTCTCTGTTCTTCTCCCTGTCCGGGTCCCGGGAGTGCTCCCCGTTTTTCACTCTCCATCTGTCCCTGTCCCTCCCTTTGTCCCGGTCGCGCTCTCGGTCCCTGTCTCTCAGTCTCTCCTTCTCTTTCCCCCCCTCACTCTTTCTCTCTGTTTCCTTCTCGCGCTTGGAGTCTCTGTCCCGCTCCCTGTTGCCTCTGTCTTTCTGTCGCTCGCTGTCTGGCCTGGCCCGGGCTTTAGCTCTCTCTCTCTCCCCTTCTCTGTGTCTGTTTCCACCATTCTCCTTGGCCTTCTCCTTGTCCTTGTCCTTTTCTCTTGGCTTGCTGTCTTCTTTCAATTCTTCCTTCTGTTTTTGATCTCTGCTTGTACTTCTCTCTTTTATTGCAGAGTCTCCTCTATCCTACGAAATAAAAATAAAGTCATTTATGAATGTTTTTACCTAAACTACAAAAAGACTATTTCATTTTCGAAGATGTGCAACTTGGAATTCACCTCTGTATTTTTGTGAACTCTGGACTCTTCTTCTTGCACATTCTTATTATCCAGTTCCTGAGATCTTGAGGTCAGTGAGGCCCGGCCTTTCACTTCTCCCTTCTCTCCAGCTAAAACCCTCCGCACCGCATCGTCACTAGAGAGCTTGTCGTCCAAATGGAAGGAAATGAGGTGTTAGGTGAAATGAGATCCGCACACGTAACAAATAGAACATCGCCATTCAAAGATAGCTTATGAGACAGATTCTCTGTCTACAGTGAAATTCAAAGGATAAAATATTTTTTGAACATGTTATTATCACATACAAAGCACAGCATATCTTGATAACTATTACTTTCAGCACTTTGGTCACTAACAGTAGCGTCCACCCAAGCTAAATGAATCCTGGTTCAAGTCTACCCAAGCTGTCAAATGTGAATGTGTGTGTTCAAGGTCAATAAAGCTGACCCATGCAACTCTACTACAAATACGTTACACTTCTAATGGGATCACACAATCCCAGCCATAAGTGCCTTAAGATTTTATCTAACCACCTCACACCCATTAGGATGGCTGCTCCTAAAAAAAAAAACAAAACAACAAGCATTGGCAAGGATAAGGAGAAATTAAAACTCTCATGCACTGTTGATGGAAATGTAAAATGATGCAGTCATTATGGAAAACAGTATAACAGTTCCTCAAAAAATTAGGCACAGATTTACCATATGACTCAATAATTCCCCTTCTGGGTATTTATCCAAAAAAATGGAAAACAGGGTCTTGAAGAGATATTTGTATACCCATGTTCATAGCAGTATTATTCATAATAGCTAAAATGTGGGAGCAAACTGTACCATTGACAGTTGAGTGGATAAACAAAATATGGTATATCCATTACAACAGAATATTATTCAGCCCTAAAAGGGATGAAATTCTGATACATGCCACAACATGGATAAACCTTGAGAACATTGTACTAAGTGAAATAAGCCAGTCAAAAAAAGGACAAACACTCTATGACCCCACTTATCCGAGGTCCCTACAGTAGTCAGATTCATAGAGACAGAAAGTAGAATGGAGGATGCCAGGGGCCAGGGTACGGGAGAAGAGGAAGTTAGTGTTTCATGGAGACAGAGTCTGTTTTGCAAGAAGAAGAGTCCTGGAGATGGAAGGTGGTGATGGCTGCACATGAATGAATTTACCAGCACTGAAGTGTACACTTCAACATGGTTAAGATGGCAAATTTTATCTTATATGGACTTTAACACAATAATAAAATTATGGGGAAAAAACCACTGATCTGATTCAAGCCCCATCAAATGCAAAAATTCCTTCTCCAGCATCCCTGACAGCCATCCAGAGTGTAGGACAACTCAGTCAGGAGTCCCACTCACTCACTCACTCATTTCACAAGCACACGCTCAGTGACTGCCGCGTGCTAGGCTCCATTTAGGCCAAAGACACAGCATGTACTGGGGACACAGATAAACACAACAATTAAACAACAGCCTATAGGAAGCCTACAGGGGCACCTAAGTCAGCCTGGGAGGGAGGAGAGGCCCAGGCTCAAGGAAGCGCTCACAGACGCCACATTGCTGCCGGGTGAGGCTGGAGGAGGAAGGCAGCTCAGGCACCAAGAAGCCAGCAGGCACCAGGGCAAGAGGCCGACGGGAGACAGCGGGCCAGGGCCGAATGCAGGGGTGCGCGGCGACTGGAATGGAGGGCTAAGGTATGGGAAACGAGAGAAGCATCTGAAGGCAGAGAAGTAGCAGCAGGTCTCCAGGAGCCTCACAAGCTGTGCCATGGAGCTGGCCCAGCCCCGAGGCTACTGGAAGCCGGAGAAGATTCAGCAGAGGAGACAGGAGCCAGATGTGCTTTTTAGAAAGATGAGAAACATAAAGGACCCGGGAAGGGGAGCTGGGGAGCCTAGGGACAGAGGGCAGTGTGCTGGCAAGGTCTGCTTCCAAGTCTCTATGTTTGCATGCTGGACCTGCACTGAGGGGGCCTCCTAGGAGTCGGCCTGATACCACTATGCACCTCCACGACCCACTGTGTTGAGGGGGGTGAAACCTACCTGCTCCCATTTGGGTCACATTTAAGGTTAGCCTCCAGCCAACCACCCACTAGGTATGTGAAAAACTGTATGAATTATACTCTCAATACAAGTCCAACCTGCTCCTCCACGGAGGACTACTCAGCCTTCAAAAGAAGGAAGACCCTGGGGAAAGACCTTCTCCAACATTTGGGCAAACATGGCCCAGGCTGGACCTAACCAGAGAAGCCTGAGGCCTGACACCCAAGTTTCTAGCCCACAGTGAAAAGCTCAAGAAGGAAAAAATCTACTCCCCGTACAACTGAAACAGCAACCGAGAGAGAGAGAAAGGGTGACAGGCAAGCAGACACCAGCAGCTGGAGATGCAGGAAGAGAACAGACTCCCATAAGACCCAGCGAAGAAGAAAAGCAGCTCCTACAGCCACTGCAGCCCTGGCTGGAAGCAGCCACCTGTCCTCAAGGGAGCCTCAGAAAGGAGAAAGCCAGAGGGCATGGAAGCCTGGGCCTGCAGCCTCCAGCCTCCAGCCTCCAGCTGGGCACAGTGTGCCTGCGGGGTTCTCGATTTTCTACTGAAAGCTTGCAGAACTTGCATATTACATACCTTATTTGTTTTATCATTCAGTATTAAATTACTCCTCCTGTGTCTCTGGGGCTCCAGAAGGGGTGGGATCAGATTCAAAGCACAGTGTTTGACAGACGCCACTGAAACTCCTTCCCTAAACTGCCCGCACGTGTGAGTCCCTCACCCCCGACTACTTTTTACTCAAGTACTAAGTAAGTTCAAAATGCCAGGACGGCAGTAGTACCTTGTTGAGACAGCATTTTCCAATTATCTGGAGCAGCTCATTTGTTCTTTCAGGCTCATGCCCCGCCACGATTCGGGCTGGTTTGGCCAACAGTGGCTCTCCCGACACCATTACAACCACGTCTATGGCCTTTTGTAGGAAGCTAATTTTTGCATCTTTATCCTGAAACATTTCCGTTGAAAATACAAATATTACAATACTTTGAAGAGTGTGCATTATCTTCAGTATGTTCAACAGGCATAGGATAGTTTCTGTTTACATACAAAGCTGTTTTTAGATATATAACAAATCTAGAAATACTGACCTTTTACTGACAAAACAAAAACAATTCATTAAAGCCGTTAATTTAGTTAATGGGCTAGCATTAACCTTTGAAATACTAATCCCATTTTTCAGTGAATAAAACTAGCATGACATCCAGTTGCCACAATGAGAAAATGAAATGAGAAAGGGTAGATATATCAATTTATGAATTCACTGACCTTGTATTCCAACCACATGCAACAGAGAAATGACACACGCCACACTACCAGGCCTACAAAAAATTCCATCCGTTAAGGCGAGGAGTCAACAGGAGAAGCCCAACTCAAACCCACCTTCACATTATCAGACTTCATCTCGGCGTCTGTGTAGAGGCCCTTCATGAAACCAGTCATTCTAATCACCTTCAAGAGAGAAAGAAAGGCCACCATGTCACCTCACAGACAGCCTCACAGACAGCCTCATCAGCCTCATCCACTCAACTCCACACTTGGGAGATGTCAGAATTGACTAGCAGCCCAGATTTGAATCATCCACTTACTCAAGAAATATTTGATGTCTACTACATGTGCTGTGCAGGGCAGAAGCCAGCCAGTCCTCTCAGAACTTCGTCTGGCTGTGTGGACAGACGGGTAAAGATGACACCATGCAGGTACTAAGGAAGCACTCAGGCTTCTACCTAATCCACAATCCAGGAGGGGGCAGGAGTGGCAGGGAACCCCTCCTGGAGGAATCATACCTAGATGGGGACCAGGCTTACAGAAGAGTTGGGCAAGGGGACATTTCGGATGCACATGCCAGACATAAAAAAGTCCAACACGGCTGGGCGTGGTGGCTCACACCTGTAATCCCAGCACTTTGGGAGGCTGAGGTGGACAGATCGTGAGGTCAGGAGATCGAGACCATCCTGGCCAACATGGTGAAACCCCGTCTCCACTAAAAATACAAAAATTAGCTGGGTGTGGTGGCGCACGCCTATAGTCCCAACTACTCGGGAGGCTGAGGCAGGAGAATCACTTGAAGCGGGAAGAAGAGACTGCAGGGAGCTGAGTTCGTACCACTGCACTCCAGCCTGGCAACAGAGCCAGACTCCATCTCAAAAAAAAGAAAAAAAAAAAAAAGTCCACACAAGGTCCAGGACCCACAGAGTCCTGTGCAAGAGATCAAAAGAAATGTAGGACGGCAGGAGCCTGAGGCCAGAGAGACACTCGGGGCCTGGTGCAGAGGCCCTGTGAAGCCACTCAGGGACATGAACCGAGCCGAAGGACCACGAGGAGGACCTGGAACAGCATTTTACAAGAGTCCTTCAGGTGCAACGGAGGGAATAGATTCCAAAAAGAAAAGGAACTTTGGTTGGGCACAGTGGCTTACACCTGTAATCCCAGCACTTTGGGAGGCCGAGGCAGGTGGATCACTTGAGGTCAGGCGTTCAAGACCAGCCTGGCCAACATGGTGAAATCCTGTCTCTACTAAAAATACAAAAATTAGCCAAGTGTGGTGGTGGGCACCTGTAATCCCAGCTACTCAGGAGGCTGAGGCAACAGAATTGCTTGAATCCGGGAGGCGGAGGTTGGAGTGAGTTGGAATCGCACCACAGGACTCCAGCCTGGGCAACAGAGTGAGACTCTGTCTCAAAAAAAAAAAAAAAAAAAGAAAGAAAGAGAAGAAAAAAGGAATTTCTCAGCCTAGTTTTCTAAGACTAGAAGTTCTACAAGGGTCTTTCTCCTCACCACGTGTCATTACTCACTTCTTAAGATGGTGGCAGGCTCCACACCTCATTGCTTTGGTTCACTCCCCAATCATCCCTTCCCTCAGGTAACCTGTATCTCCTAAGTAGCCCTAAAACCAGCTTTTAGGGCAATTATTTGTTCTGTTCCTCTCAACCCCCACACCCAGCCAGGGTCCTGGGTTGTCTCAGTGGTAGGTTACTGTAAAATCAATACAATTTGTAGCAACAAGCATTTTGAACAGCCGGGACCCTTACCAGCAAGCTGCATGGTATGTGGTAAGGACAGGTATGCCCATAGCCACATGTTCTAGGTCAGCTAATAAAGCATATTTATTATGGGGAGACGTGTTTTAAAAACAAGACAGTCCCACCCTAATGCCAGCCTCCTCTGAAATCAAGCCACAACTCCTTAATTTGCATCAAGTTAGGTATTAATGAATCTAGGAGTTTTCATTCCACACCACACTATGTAAGAGGTGTGCTACTGTTTTTCTTGAGATGACAGGTAGAATATTAAGAGCATCCTGCATTTAACATTCCTGGAACATTTTCATTTTGTCCCTGTTGAGGTTTTCCCAGGATGCTGGCAGTTAAAATCGTGAGCAACAGGCTGGGTGCAGTAGCTCACACCTGTAATCCCGGCACTTTGGGAGGCCGAGGCAGGCAGATCACCTGAGGTCAGGAGTTCGAGATTAGCCCGGCCAACATGGCGAAACCCCATCTCTACTAAAAATACAAAAATTAGCTGGGCATGGTGGCATGTGCCTGTAGTCCCAGCTACTCAGGAGGCTGAAACAGGAGAATTGCTTGAACCCGGGAGGCGTAAGTTGCAGTGAGTGGAGATTGTGCCACTGCACTCCAGCCTGGGTGACAGAGCAAGACTCCCTCTAAAAAAAAAAAAAAAATTGTGAGCAATAACTGTAAGTGACAAGAGACACTAACGTCACAGGATCCACACTTAGCTTAATGAAACGGGGTGTTTAGTTTAGCTACAGCTAAAATACTAATATAGTGATGTATGTATAATATTCAGGACAGTAAAGCATTTTCATAAGAGGTGCTCCACCTATTATCTGAAAATCCTTTCCAATATGTCAGTCATTCTAACATCTTTATCAAGTAGGTGATCATTTATTTATCTTTACACAGGGAGAGAAATCAACTTTGGCATCAGATGAGGAAGTCTATGGGAGAAGAGCAGACCAGTCGTTCCTAATTGGGAACACGCAACTCGTTCCACACGCCCTATCTACCTGGCCAGGAAGGCAATCCTTTTTTTTTTTTTTTTTTTTTGAGACAGGGTCTTACTCTGTCACCCAGGCTGGAGTGCAGTGGTACAATCACGGCTCACTGCATCCTCAACCTTCCCAGCTCAAGCAATCTTCCCTACTCGGCCTCCTGAGTAGCTGGGATTACAGGTGCACCACCACACTCAGCTAATTTTTGTATTTTCAGTAGAGATGGAGTTTTACCATGTTGGCCAGGCTGGTCTTGAACACCTGGGCTCAAGTGATCTGCCCGCCTTGGCCTCCCAGAGTGCTGGGATTACAGCCGTGGGCCACAGCACCCAGCCCATGTTCCTTCTCCTCTCCCATTAGGATGCCTCTGACCAACTATGCGGTAGTGACTGGACAGCCACCGTGAGCTGAGCGCCACCACTGCCCCACAAGGATAAGGCACACTCCCTGCGCCTACCCCCTAGGGCTCTGCATTTCAGTGGGGCAGACATGACTGGGAGAATAAAGGCTTTGGCAGCCACAGCTGGGCTGTGCTTACACTGGCTCTTGTTCCCTCTGGGTCAGAGGACGGGCATCTGCTTACTTCACGGGACGGTGGTGATGCGGCACACTGTCCCGCTCCCACCGGGCTATCCACACATCAGGTCCCCTCCCCACACACTGTCCAGGACAGGCTGTAAGTGCTGCACCAGCTGGGAGGACATGACCAGGGCTGGCGGTGCCTTGGGATGTGGGTGGATTCGACAGCATTTTTAGGCACTGTTTTAACACAGAGGCACACGCTCCAGGAGACCACACGTTATAAGCTAAGGTAGGAGGGCAGAACCAGTAAAGCAAAGTCTGTGCAAGAATAAGGCACCCAACCTGTTGAAAAGAGTGAGAAACAGAGCTTGAGAACCATCACCAGGTGAGGTCATGAGGCCCTGGAAGTCTGCAAGTCCAACCTGAATCCTAAATCCCAAAACACACCTCTGAGTTCCCACGTGCCCTTGGGTCCATCATGGAAATGGGTGCTGCGCCCGCTTCAGTGACGCTACTGAGAGTTACCAGGGAGTTACCACGAGCTTGACAGGTCCCACTCAATAGGGGATGTTTGTTGTGCAATTTCTACGTACCTTACCCAGTGCAGATCACCAGAGCCATGCTAATAAGCAAGCCAGGTCTCCGTCACTGAGGAGCACACCATTCGCAAGTGGGGAAAAGCTACAGAGACCACCAATCTCAATTTAGGGCAGGGTGTGCAGCTCTGTTACAGTTTTTCCTGCCAAGTCTCCCTACAACCACCTCCACTAAATTCACCCACAGGCATTTATTAAGCACCCAAAATGTGGTATGGAGGGAAACTTTGGGGCAGAAGGGTTGTATAAAAAATATTATTTCCATTCTCCCAGGATTTAGGGAGTGCCTTCCACGTGCTACGTGCTTCAGGGCAAGCGAGAGGGGTTCTGCAGGGTTAGACGAGGCAGGAGTCACAGAAGCAGCTCTGCCAGGAATAATGGAAGATGCACTCTAAGGAGATACACGGGCAGGCAGAGAAGAAGTAAGAATGATCCCCGAGGGCCCGCAGCCTTCCTGTAAGCTGAGGCCCGGAGCCGGGGGAGGGGCAGGACCTCCTCAAGGAGAGCGCCGCGGAATTGGCCTACAGGCCGGGCTCCCGGGCAGGGGCGGCACAGAGCTCTCGCCCCGACCCCGGAACTGACCCCGGCCTCCGACCCGCACCCTGCGCCCGGCCCACACCCGGCCCTGAACCGGTCCCCGACCTGCACCCCGAGCCCGGCCCACACCCGGTTCACACCCGGCCCTGGCCCTGACTCCGGCCCAGCCCCGGCCCCCGACCCGCAGCTAAGCCCGAGCCCGGCTCGCACCCGGCGCCACCCGGCCCGGGCCCTGACCTCGGCGCCCACCGGAATCCCAACCCGCACCTGGCCGGGCCCGGCCCCCGGCGCCCACCTCCGTGATGATGTCGTGCAGGTAGCGGAACGGGGGCTTGCTCAGCAGCTTCTCTGTCAGCGGCGGCCTCCGAATCACCTTCCCCAGCGCCTCCTGCGTCCGCCTCACCACCGCCGCGTTCATGACGGCGTTCGCTGCCCGCTGGCCGCCCGCGCCCCTCAGCCGGCTCGGCCGAGCCTAAGCCCGGGTCCCTGGCCGCCGCCGGCCCCGCCGCCGCCCGGTCCCGCCAGGACGCGCCGCTCCGGTTTCCATCCCACAGTGCACCGGAGCCCACCACAGCGCCTGCGCGGCCGCCGCAGGGCGTTCGGTCACTAAGGCTGCGCGGCCTTAGCAACGGACGCGCCGCGGCGCCCCGCCCCTGCCCGCGGTACCGCCTCCGCGCAGGCAGGACTCGGGGTTCCGCGGGAGGGATTTGCGGGAGGACGGCTGTGCCCGCGCAGGCGGGGCCCGGCGGGGCGGGGGAAGGGGATCTGGGATCGGGCGCCTGGCCCCTCCTCTGCCGACCGACGGCCTCGGGAAGCGGGTGTTCGCTCGCGATAGAGGCTACTGCCTGAGGACTGATTAAGAACAAGGTAACCTCCAAGATCTGTGCCGCCCGCTTCCCAAATCTCAAGGGCTTTCGCAGGCACTGGTTCATCGGAGGGGACGGCACTAAGTTATCCCACAACACGCGGAATAGAAAATACGCTGCCCTGGCTGGTACTTAATAAGGCTTCTTGGGCAAGTCACTTGTCTTCTCTGAGACTCCGCTTCTGTTCCCACAAAGCAGGGCTAGTGTGCCCGCTGCCTAACCCACCTCCCAGGAAGGTAAATGGTGACTAAATGCTGTGTCGGTGCTCTGAAACCGAGACAAAGCCATGCCCCGTTGTCCTACTAGGTGTCTGTGATTCTTTCCCACCTGTCCTCTGTCTATCATGCACACAGCAGGCCCACCGCAGAAATCCTTCCAGCGATCTGAGAGCTCTGGGGTCTGGGGTCTGTAGTTCTAATGAACACGCCGTTATAACTTTTTTTTTGAGACGAAGTCTGACTGTGTCGCCCAGGCTGGAGTGCAGTGGCACGATCTTAGCTCACTGCAACCTCCACCTCCCAGATTCAAGTGATTCTCCTGCCTCAGCCTCATGAGTAGCTGGGACTTCAGGCCCCCGATACCACACCAGCCTCGCTTTTGTATTATTAGTAGAGATGGGGTTTCACCATGTTGGCCAGGCTGGTCTGGAACTCCTGACCTCAGGCAATCCGTCTGCATCGGCCTCCCAAAGTGCTGGTATTACAGGCGTGCGCGCCCGCCCCCATTATAACTTCTAAATTGACCTTCATTGTTACCATTTTCAGGGCTCCTCATTTTTTGTGGAGATCTAAATGGCCATCTGGTGTCATACCCCTCCTGTCTGAAGAACTTCCTTTAATATTTCTTCTAGCACAGTTCAGTTGGTAATGGAAAAGTTATATAGACAACCAATTTCAATGCTAGCCAGGCTGTATGGTTTATCAACAAATACTAAATTGCATTTTTATAGTTTTCCTTCCATGTTCCCCTATAACCACCTCCAATAAATTCAGCCACAAATATTTATTAAGCATAGAAGTATAGAATTCTAGGGTTGGGAGGTCAGGAGTTCGACACCAGCCTAACCAACATGGTGAAACCCCGTCTCTACTTAAAATACAAAATATTAGCCAGGTGTGGAGGCGGGCGCCTGTAATCCCAGCTACTAGGGAGGCTGAGGCAGGAGAATCACTTGAACCCTGGAGACAAAACTTGCAGTGAGCTGAGATCGTGCCACTGCAATCCAGCCTGGGCAACAGAGTGAGACTCCATCTCAAAAAAAAAAAAAAAAAGAATTCTAGGGGTACAGTGGCTCATGCCTGTAATCCCAGCACTTTAGGAGGCTGAGGCAGGCAGATCACTTAAGGTCAGGAGTTCGAGACCAGCCTGGCCAACATGGTGAAACCCTGTCTCTACTAAAAATATAAAAATTAGCTGGGTGTAGTGGTGTGTGCCTGTAACCCCAGCTACTTGGAAGGCTGAGGCACAAGAATCACTTGAACCCAGGGGTCGGAGGTTGCAGTGAGCCAAGATGGCACCACTGCACTCCTGCCTGGGCAACAGAGCAAGACTCTGTCTTTGAAAAACAAAAACAAACAAACAAAAAGAAAAGTGTAGCATTCTAGACTGACTTTTTGTTTTTGTTTTTCAGTACTTTAAGGATGTTACTCCATTGACTTCTGGCTTGCATAGTTTCTGAATAAAAGCCTTCTGTAATTCTTTGTTCTTCTGTCTATTGTTTCTGGCTGCCTTCAAGATTTTATTTTTATTATTGGTTTGCCAGAAGTTTGCACATGGTGTATCTAGATGTGGGGGTCTCTTTTACTTAAAATTTATATTTTATAATTTATATACAATAAAATTCACACATTTTAAGTGTGCAGGTAGATACATTTTGGTAATTATATACAATTATGTTACCACCACCACGATCAAAATATAGAACAGTCCCTGCACCCTAAAACATTTCTTGCTGCTTATTTGCAGCCCATCTCCTTCCCCACCCCAGCCCCAGGCAGCTACTAATCTGGTTTCTGTCATTATAATTTTGCCTCTTCTAGAGTTTCATATAAATGGAATCATACAGTACATAGTCTTTTGTATTTCATTATTTCTCTTATAATATTTTTGAGATTCATTCATATTGTTACACGTATATTAATATGCCATTCCTTTTTGTGGCTGAATGGTATTCCATAGTACAATTTGTTTATTCATCAGTTGATGGACATTTGGGTTGCTTTCAGTTTTTTATTTTTTATGAATAATGCTGCTGGCCAGGCATGGTGGCTCACTCCTATAATCCCAGCACTTCAGGAGGCCAAGGTGGGCAGATCACTTGAGGTCAGGGATTCAGGACCAGCCTGGCCAACATGGTGAAACCCCGTCTCTACTAAAAATACAAAAATTAGCCAGTCGTGGTGGTGTGCATCTGTAATTCCAGCTACTCAGGAGGCTGAGTCACAAGACATGTTTGAATCTGGGAGGCGGAGGTTGCAGTGAGCTGAGATTGTGTTACTGAACTCCAGCTTGTGTGACAGAGTGAGACTCTGTCTCAAAAAAAAAAAAAAAAAAAGCTGCTATGACCATTCACTTACAAATCTTTGTGAAAGTTTTCATTTCTCTTGTACTGGAATTGTTGGGTTGTATGGTAAGAATATGTTTAACTCTGCAAATACTACCATGCTGTTTTTAAAGTGGCTGCATCATCATTCATTCCCACCAGCAATATATTGAATCCCAAGTTACTCCATATCCCTGCCAACATCTGGTGTTGTTAGTCTTTTTGTTTTTGTTTTTCTTCTTTTTTTTTTTTTTGAGATGGAGTGTTGCTCTGTTGCCCAGGCTGGAGTGCAGTGGCATGATCTCAGCTTACTGCAACCTCCATTTCCTGGGTTCAAGTGATTCTCTTGCTTCAACCTCCTGAGTAACTGGGATTACAAGCACCCACCACCACACCCAGCTAATTTTTGTATTGTCAGTAGAGACGGGGTTTCACCATGTTGGCCAGGCTGGTCTCAAACTCCTGACCTTAGGTGATCTGCCTGCCTTGGCCTCCCAAAGTGCTGGGATTACAGGTGTGAGCCATTGCACCCAGCCTGTCAGTCTTCCCACCTGCACCCCTGCCCCACCCCGCAGACAGAGTCTTGCTCTGTCGCCCAGGCTGGAGTGCAGTGGCACCATCCGGGCTCACTGCAAGCTCCGCCTCCCATGTTCATGCCATTCTCCTGCCTCAGCCTCCTGAGTAGCTGGGACTACAGGTGCCTGCCACCACACCCAGATAATTTTTTGTATTTTTTAGTAGAGACAGAGTTTCACCGTGTTGGCCAGGATGGTCTCAATCTCCTGACCTCGTGATCTGCCCACCTCAGCCTCCCAAAGTGCTGGGATTACAGGCGTGAGCCACCGCGCCTGGCCCCTGTCAGTCTTTTTTAACATTCATCTTTCTATGGGTGTGGAATTGTGTCTTGTTATGGTTCCTATTTACATTTCTGTAGTGATTAGTGATTTTGAGCGTATTTCCCTGCCCTTGCTAAATATTCATATATCTCTAGTGAAGATACCACATCAAGTATCATTCAAGCATTTACTGAATCACTGCTATGTATGGATTACTGTCTGAGTGCTGGGAATTTAATGGGGAGTTAAGACCTTCTAGAAGGCACCATCCATGCTGTCCACTGGTCCTAGGAACATCACTCCTCATGCTGCTAACTATATCCAGGACCAAGTGAGCTTTGGTCACCTAGACAGAGACCAGATGAAAGGGGCCAGGGCTCATCTCCTTCTAACTGTCGGCCTTGCTTCCTCCCATACTGCACCTTGTAGGTGGGCTGGCTGTGTGAGACTCAGCCAGAGGCTGAGAGACACCTAAGAGAGAGACAGCCCATGATAGAGGGAATTTAACGACACTCACCATATAGAATCATCCCATGCTCCGTGGGGAAAACAATCCCCCAAAGAGTCGCACCCTCAGAGGGATTCCATCTTGGCTGCTCTCCATTTATAACCCTGCTCCTTGGCCAGAGCACCACCAGCCTCTGACTCCTGCCTCATGAAATCTTCCTGACTCTGGAAACTCCACTCCCAACCCACAGAAGCTTTTGTGATCTTCCATCCATCTCGTTTCTCTCAGCACTACACTTCCCAGAGTATATGGTGTCCGGTCCAGACTCACACCATCCGAAGGACCTCAGCAGGACAGTCCACTGTGACATTTGGCACTGCAGTCCCTTGGAACAGTCCAGGATGACGGTGGACACTGAATCATGGAATCACACTCCTTCTAGGGCTCCCAAATTCCCGTTCTTCTCCTGATTATCCACATGTGTCCTTATCACACACATACCTCCTTCCCAAGAACAAGCATTAATTAAACAGTTCATCAAGCCCCATAAAGAAAAACAAAACAGTTTCCATACTGCCCTGTCATTTGCCAACATCCCCCACCCAGTGAAACTAACACTTCCCATGAACATGGAGAATGCTGTTAGCTCCCTTCATTCCTTCATTCCACCTTTCCTGCCCACCACCCAACCCCTTCTCAGGCCTCCCTGAAAGTTTTAATAGGGGAGGAGCATGGTGAGAATGTGTACTTTTTCGTGGCTGGGCCCTCATTTCGCAGAGGCTGGCCTAAAGCTCTGAAATGATGAAGCCCTTAGACAAGGCTGCAGCAGCCTCCTGCTCCCAGGTGTTAGAGAGAGGGCGGTCATCTTCACAGGACGACAGGGAGGCCCTCAGGGGTGCTTTACCAGATGCAGGTGATGCTGTGGTGGCTGAAAGCGGGAGTGTCTTCCCAAACTGGAGGAAGCCCGGCTGGGCTGCCTTCCCTGATCTGCCCACCATGGCCAAGCTGGGAGCCAAGAGGCTCCTGCAAGGGCCCATCCCTCTCTGAGCTTTGAGCTGGCTGGCGTCAGCCTGAGCAGTGGTGGAAGGAGCACTCAGACCACAAGCGCCCTGCCTTCTGAGCGATGTTCCCAAGAGCAGAGCTCCCCAGCCCCACCCCAGAAAGTCCCATCGGGGCAGTATCCTTCTCTGGGCCTGATGGCCAGAAACCTGCTTGTCTGACAGTGGCCAGCCTGAGTGGTGGGAGAGGTAGGCGTGGCCTGGAGAACCCTTGGGCCCCTGAGGTTCTGCCAAGGACCCTGAGCCAGTGCTGCCCAAAGGGGAAGCTGGTTCCTATCTCTCCCCCAGCCTACGGAGAGCAGGAGCCATGTGGGCCAAGGCCTTGTGGAGGCCTTGAAGACACAGGGCCTGGCTGTTTGGAACTGTGAGCCATCGGAGATCCTCCTGCCCACCTGGGTATCAGGAGCTCTGAGAAGATCTGGGACAAGGGAGCAGAGTCACCCAGTCCCACCGAGATCCTTACGGAGCGGGGGGAGGTGGCCAGGGAGTGGACATGCGTCCCTGGACAGTGCAGTGCTGGAGGAGCATGGACTGTCTTCCATGCCACCCACTGTGTCTCCCGAGGCCCCAACACTGCCTCGAGGTGAGTCCTCACCCTCGGCACAGAGGGGGAGGGTGGATGGGCATGGGGTGCTTGGAAAGCAGGCCTAAGAAGAGGCAGCTAAGGATTCCTGACTCCAAGAAAGAGACCTGCAACCAGGGCCTCCCAGGGCAGGAGGGTGCAGAGGGCAGCCTGAAGCCTCCAGTTCTGAAGGCTCCAGGCCAGGTACCAGGTAGGAGGGACGATGTACCCTAAATTACCCCTAAGCTTCTCAGAGTCCTAAAAGCATCAGAGGGAAAGGCAGAGAACATAAAAAAGAGTCATTCATAAAAAAAAAAAAAAAAGATAATTGATTAAACAACTATAGAAAATCACAGCAAAGAAAGTGTTGGAAACATAAAAGGCTGGCAGGAGATGCTTTTGAAATAAACAGTTTCTGAATGAATGATAACCACGGCCCTGACTCGCTCCAGGAGAGAGAAGCCACAAAGCTTCCAATGTGTCTTCCAGGCCCTGCCTCCCCTCACCAGGAGGCAGACATTCCCAGAGACAAAGGCCTGGGGAGGCTGACTTGGCCCCACCCTGAACTCCATTTCTACCAAGGGCCCAAGATGTGGGTCAGGCTTTGGGAAGGGCTGGGGAGCAGATACCAGGTCAGAGAAGTGCAGAGCTGCGGATGGGCTCACCAGCCCTGGATCCACAAGGGAGTGGGGTGGGGGGTCACTACGGAGCAAATGCATGTCCACTGGCCAGAGAGAGGGGAACTAGGCCCAAGAGGCCCAGCAGAAACGGATTTCCATCACAAGCAGGAAGTCTGCTGTGACTGCCGCATCTGCTTCCCCAGCTTGGGGTACAAAAGAAGGTCCCCCACCTTTCTGAAATCCAGCTCAGATATTCTCACCCCCCATCACTGAATCTTTATGTCTGCCTTGTGCAAGCTGGACGGCCCTCTGGGTCCCACAAAGAGTATGGGGGTGCAATACATAGCGAGCAGACCATAATACTTGGATCTCTCCCCCATGGGCATTCCGAGGGAAAGATTCACTACCCTCCCTCTCACAGGCCCTCAGGCCCCTCCAGGAGGGTCCCATGACTTTGAAGGGGCGGGGGCCTGGGTCCCATCATGCACCAAAGGCCTCTGAGCCACCCATGCCAATTTCCCAACAATCTTAAGCTCTGCTGGTAAGTAGCCACTCCTGGGTGAGGGGTGTAAGATTCTGCCTCCCCAGGCAGCCCAGGACATCCTTCCTTTGGCCCAGTCAATGCGAAGATGACATCAGGAGGGTGGAGCTGGGGAATCCTGCATGCCACAGGCCCCAACCACACCTAAGAAGAGAGACCACCATGGGTAAGAAGATTTCAGGTGTCTCAAGGGAGCCCCTACTTATACTCCTGGCAGATACTCTCCACTCTGATTAAGTTACACAGAGCACATTTTATTATTTTTGTAATTTAGTTTTATATTTTTGCCATGTTATTTATTTTTCCTTCCCCTTCCCTGCAGGTGTACAAAGGTATAATTGGCAAATAAAAATTGTATATATTTACAGTGTACAAAATGATGTTTTGATTTAGGTATCTATTGTGAAATGATTAAAATAAGCAAGTTAATATATCCATTTCCTGTCATCTCTTTGTGCAGTGAGGCCATGTAAGATCTCCCTCGGGAATTGTCAAGCAGATAATGAATACGTTCTCACTAACTACAGTTACCAGGCTATACATTAACCCCCAGGATTTACTCAGCCTGTCCAACTGAAACATTGTACCCTTTAACCACCATATCCGCATTTCACACACACACACACTCCCCAGTCCCTGACAACCACCATTCTACTCTCTGCTTCTATGAGTTCAACTTTGGATTCCACATATGAGTTGAGATCATGCAATATTTGTCTCTTTCTTTCCTAGGGACCAGGGGGATGGGCAGTCAGCAAGGGTGTGGCCGAGCTTTCGAAACTAAAATAAACAAACATGGATGAGCAGGAGGCTGAGAGTGGCTGCCCGAGTCCCCTGCTACAACCCCTTGCCTGGTTTCGGACCTAGAATTCATTGAAAGGCCAGGTTCCCAACATCACTGCCGGTGCAGGGAGCCAAAATCTGCCCCCACGGTCCTTCCCCAAAGAAACGTAAGGCCACTCATTCAAGTAACTATATACACGGAGGGGGAATACAGAAACATTTCAAGGACTATTGCACACAGAATCCTGGGGACATGGCGCATCGTCTTGACTCCTGCTAAAGGGAGGGCATATGGGGTCAGGTGATAGAGCCCTGGCCCAGCTTTGGATTTTGGTAGGTCCACAGGGTCCATGGAGCCACCTGGTGGTCATTTCCCAAGCCCTCAAGTGCAATGATTGAAGTGGACACACTCGGCATATGGGGTAACCCCCATGTTGGCCAGATACTTGGGATTGTGGAATAAGAGCTATAGATGTGGGAAGCTGAGTGGGAATCCCTGACACTGCCCCTCCCCCAATCAAGACAGTAAATAAAAACCAATATTGCACGCTGAAGAGAGTTACAGTAATTATAAGGGACGAATATATTCCACCCTTAAAACCTGAAGGATGCAGGTATACTTTCTCCCCATTATAGAGTCATTTAATTAGTCAAACACCTGCAAAAACCAGATGGATCCTGGGGATTGACAGTGGAATACTGCAAACCCAAACAAATAGGAGCCCCAATTATGGTATCTTTGCTAGAGCAGGTCAACACAGTCTCAAGTCCATGGTAGGAAGCCAATACATTCATTTCCATCCCTACTTAAGAGGAGAACCAGAAGCCGCTTGCATTCATTTAGGATGGATGAGAATACACACTGGCCAGGTGCGGTGGCTCACACCTATAATCCCAGCACTTTGGATCTGAGGTGGGCAGATCATCAGATCACCTGAGGTCATGAGTTTGAGACCAGCCCAGCCAACATGGTGAAACCCCGTCTCTACTAAAAATACAAAAAATTAGCCGGGCGTGGTGGGCGCTCGTAATCCCAGCTACTCAGGAGGCCAAGGCAGGAGAATCGCTTGAACCTGGGAGGCAGAGGTTGCAGTGAGCTGAGATAGCACCACTGCACTCCAGCCTGTGCAACAGATTGAGACTCCGTCTTAAAAAAAAAACAAAACAAAAGAAGAATACACACTGATTGTCTCATCCCAGGGCCATATTAACTCTTTTCCCTCTTTCCTAATATAGTCTGGATGGACCAGACACTCTGTACACTGCTGCATTGGTTCAGTGTACTGATATCATATTAATTAAACTGGAAGACCAGATTGACGAGGGGAAACCTCAGAGGCCCTAGTAAGGTGCGTGTGCTGCAGAGGGTGGGAGAGAAACCCTGTGAAGATCCAGGGGTCTGCTGCATCGGTGAAGTTTTTAGGGGCCCAGTGGTTGGAGCATAACGGGCATCTCCACAGTGAAGGAAGGACTACACTGTGTACTTCCCACCACTAAGAAGGACCACGATGACTGGTTGCCTCTGTGGGTTCTGGAGGCAGCACGTGCCACACTTGGGAATACTGCGTGGTCACATTTACCAGGTGGTGTGAAAGGCTGCCAGCGTGGGGAAGAACTCTGCAGCGGGCACAGGCTATGGTGCTAGCAGCCCAGCAAATTAGGCCAAATGATCTGGGAGATTCTATGGTTCTAGAGATACCTATGGTGGAAAAGATGCCTTGTCGCTTTAAACCTCTGAGTTTGTGATAACTTCATGGCAAAGCCCCAGTGGGAGAATCACAACCTGGATCCTGGGGGTTCTGGAGCAAGGCCACGCTATCTGCAGCAAAGGAAGACAGATGCTGGTATGCCTCTGCACCCTAGCAGAGCGGGAGACACCAAGCGGTGATCACACCACTAGAGCCGCCTGCCTTGAGCCGGGGTCTGCCAGGGCCTCCAGGGCATGGGTCAGGCGTGCTCGACAGAAATCTGTGATAAGATGAAAGGGCACATCCAGCACTGGGCTTATGCAGAGCCAGAGCCACAGATAAACTGCACAAGACCCTCCTATCATCTGCCTCTGTTGCACCACTGGAGGTCCCTCACCTTCATCACTGCTGTGTTGGGTGGTGGTGTCACTTATGACCACCTAATGGAGGAAGAAATAGGCCGAGCTTGGTCCATGCATGGGTTGGCTCAGTGTGGGATGCAAAAAATGCCTAAAAATAGATAGCTGCTGCACTGCAGCCTCACTCAGGAGCCTCCCTGAAAGGCAGTGCTGAGAGACTGCCTCTCCCAATCTCCCCATGGACAGAAACTTGGTGTGTTAGTTCACTGTTGCTGCTGTAACCAATTTCCAAAAACTTGTGAGTTTAAAACAACACAAATCTAATCTCTTACAATTCTGGAGGTCAGAGCTGAAACTGGATCTTACTGGGCTGAAGTCAAGGTGTTGTCAGGGCTGTATTCCTTCCGGAGGCTCTGGGGCAGAATCCATTTCCTTTCCTTTTTCAGCTTCTGGAAGCTACCTGCATTCTCTGGCTCACGCACCCTTTCCAGAAACGGCATCATTTTAACGTCTGTTTCTATGGCCACACCTCCTTCTCGGACTTTGGCCCTCCTGGATCCCTCTTTCACATTTTTTTTTTTTTTTTTTTTGAGATGGAACCCCACTCTGTTGCCCAGGCTGGAGTGCAATGGTGCGATCTTGGCTCACTGCAACCTCCACCTCCCGGGTTCAAGTGATTCTCCTGCCTCAACCTCCCAAGCAGCTGGGATTACAGGTGCCCACCAACACGCCCAGCAAATTTTTTTTGTATTTTTAGTAGAGACAGGGTTTCACTATGTTGTTCAGGCTGGTCTCGAACTCCTGACCTCAGGTGATCCACCCGCCTCAGCCTCTGAAAGTGCTGGGATTACAGGCGTGAGCCACCACACCCGGCCTCCCTCTTTCACTTATAAGGACATTTATGATGACATTGGGCCACCCAGATAATCCAGGATAATGTTCCCATCTCAAGATCCTCAATGTAATGACATCTGCAAAGTCCCTTTTACCCTGTACCAAAACAGACGTACAGGTTCCAGACATGGGCATGTTTGGGGGCCCACCGTTCTGCCCACCATGCTTAGGCAGTACACGTAGCTCTCCATTTTGTGTAGAAAGAGAAGTGGCTTGGCATAGGAATATGTTTAGACCCATGGACAGCGGCAAAAGACTCGGCTGTTGCTGCTCTGGGCCTGGAAAATTCAAAGGTTGGGGACCAGGAGTTTAGTGGAAGGGTCATGCATGCAGCTAGGACCATGGGAGTGGACATGCGTGTGAAGGTCTCTGTATCCCTGCTAACAGCCACCAGAGAGCACTACCACGGAAAAGGCACCCAGCAGCCATGTAGGAAGATGCTTTGACCATTTGGAGTCAGCCTGCCTCTGTCATTGGCCATTCAGTGAGTAGCAGTGGTGGCAGGGAGGTAGGATGGTGTGGGCCCGACAGTATGGCCTCCAACTCACCAAGGCTGAGTTAGTTCCAGCAACTGCCGAACATCCAGCTTAACAGCAAGACACCAAAGCTGAGCTCCCAGCAGAGTGCCACCGGGACGAACTCGACTGGCCACTAGGTGGAAGGTTGATTACATTGGACTTAAACTCAATTATATTGCCCTAAAGGTGAGGCAGTGATTCATTTTGACTGACCTGAGACATATCCCAAGTGTGGATTTGTCTTTCCTGCCCTTACGAACACTATCTGGAGGTTTAGAGAATGTTTGATCGATGGATGTAGAAATACCACATAACATTGCTTTAGACCAAAAAGACTCACTTTACAGCAAAGGAGCTATGGTGTTGGGTACATGACCGTGGGCTCCACTGGGCCCATTCCTTACCATGCCATTCAGATACTGCCAATCTGGGTGAGTGATGGAGTGGTCCTCTTGTTAGCCTGCTGAGGAGAAAATACCCTTTGAGGATGGGATTCCATCCTTTAAGACACAAAATATACCCTAAATCAGTGACCATCATAAATTGCTATCCCCAGCTGATACAATGCATGGGTCTGGGAATCCAGGAGCAGAAGTAGTAACAGCCCCCTAACCATGACCTCCAGGGATCCAGTTGGCGAAATTGAACTTCTCGTCCCCTCCATGTTGTGCTTTGCAGCTCTAGAGGCCTGTTCCCCAGAGGGGGAACACTGCCACCAGGGGACCCAGTGGACAATAAGCTATGGCTGTCACTGGTCACTTCAGGCTCTGTGCCAAAAGACCAGCAAGCAAGGAAAGGAGTCGGTGTCCCAGCAGGGGTGACTGGCTCTGATGTTCAAGAGCAGGAGGGGCTGCTGGAACTGGGGTGGAGGAGAATCACCCTGGCACACAGTTGGCTTCTGGGGCATCACTTGGCACGCTCCTGCCCAATTTTGGTGGGAAATGGACAAGCACAGAAGTTGCAGCCTGAAGAGGGTGTAGTGGCTGGGATGAGGGTCTGTGTCCTCCTGCCAGGTGGGTGGCCAAGTGCAGTAGCGGTGCTAGCAGAGGAAGTGGGGAATCCAGACCGAGCGGTAGATGACAAAAATCAGCTATGGTCATCCCACTAGCCTTCCTCACCTAACCTTACCTAACCCAGCAAAGAGACAAACCAGAATCAGTCCTGGGAGGGGACGCTTCAGATGGGGTCCTGGAAATTTTCCAGGAAGAAAGGACGGGGGAGTTCACTGGAGAGCCATGGCCAAGCTTCTTTCCCACCTGCTAAGACTTCGCCACTTCACTAAAACACAAACCCGGCTCAACTGGTCGCCTATACAAACCCAACAAAGGCTCCGTCGGCTGCAAAAATATTGTTGCTGAAAATGGGTCAGTCTTTTGATGCCAGTGAAAGATGCTGGTCCCTGCTGATAGCACACACACACACACACACTCCACACTGGGCCATGCAGCTGTTGGTACAGAGCTGCCAGGGCTAGAAACAGCTTTTCTGGGTGTCACAGGCCTTGGCACCCTGTCCAGTGCCCTGGAGGGGCAATTCCCAGTAGGAGAAGCTCCACCCACAGGTCTGCAGGGAGCCCTCCCAAGGTGAGGCAGCAAATGCCACAGCACTCTGTTGGCCGACATAAGATGTCCTAAGGAAAGTCATCTCTGGAGTTAGATAAATATGGCCTGAAACCTTTATATCCTGAATATTGGGGAGAGGGAGGAGAAATGGGGAGAAAAGAGTAAAAACAACCGTAACAAGCCTTGGACAGGATCAGGTGAAGTGCATCCTTGGGAGAAGGGGGAAATGATTCTTACTTCGAGTGAGTTCTGAACTGCCATGGGGAGAAGCCCTAAACCTGTAGCCCAAGATGACAAGAACTTAATTCCTAGAAATAAAAAAGCCTCCACTATCCCTGTCATGGGATGCCATCAAAAGTTGCCTGGGAGGGACAGTTGTGTGATGAGTTTTGAGTTTTTGAGAACTCAGGAGTCCTGAGCAGGCGCATGGAGATGACAAAGAAGAATGGGAGTTGGAAAACCGGAGTGGGAGGCACCATGAGACCCAAGTCGCTGATCTCAGGCACTAGCAGGAAGTGAACACTGGGGACGCAGGAAGTGAACACTGGGGACGCAGGAAGTGAATGCTGGGGACTCAGGAAGTGAATGCTGGGGACAGGGGAAGTCGTTTCTCATCCCATGAGGGCCAGGATGCTAATAAGTCCAGCACAGATGGATGTCCTGGTGGCAGGACTTAGTGTCTGCACTGGGTGACACACAGGGCCCAGCCTCATCTTCATCAATAGGAAACCATGAGCTCTGGTGGGGCAGCCCCACATTCAAACCTGGGTGCCTCTGGGCATCAAAGGAGGAAGGGCCTAAACCACCTGAACAAGCACTTGCCCCAGAGGGCACAATGACCTGGCTGGGGGCGACATCCAGAGTCCTGAGCAGGAGCAGGGCCCCCTCCACACTGCCCCAGCGGTTCTGGGAAGAGCCTCACTGCCACGTCTCAGAGATACACGGCCTTTAAGCAGACACTCCTAGGGAGTTGTTGTGACTGGGTGCAGTGGCTCACGCCTGTAACCCCAGCACTACGGAAGGCCGAGGCGGGCGGATAACGAGGTCAAGAGAGGCCGAGGCGGGCGGATAACAAGGTCAAGAGATTGAGACCATCCTGGCCAACATAGTGAAACCCCATCTCTACTAAAACTACAAAAATTAGCTGGATGTGGTGGCACGCACCTGTAGTCCCAGCTATTCGAGAGGCTGAGGCAGGAGAATCACTTGAACCTGGGAGGCAGAGGTTGCAGTAAACCGAGATCATGCCACTGCACTCCAACCTGGCAGCAGAGCGAGACTCCGTCTCAAAAAAAAAAAAAAAAAGTTGTTGTTATTGTTTTTAATCCAAGTAAGAAAGAGCACGGGAGTCCACCTGAGCACAGCAGGAAGACCATGTGGAGAGCTGAGAAAACAAGCCAGGAAGACACATTCCTCCTTCCACCCCAGCGGAAATAGACACTTCACATTTCCCCTTCCGGGGCTTTCCATTGGCACCTTCTTTTCTATGGCTGTCAGAATAGGGTATTGGCCGAGAAAGCACATGTTTTGCTTTGTCTTTTAGCAATATTGCCACCTCTGCCTTCTTTTGCTTCACAGATATACCCATGCCCGTTATTTTATGTTTTACCTTTCTGTAGCATTTTTGTGCGGATTTGACTGAAAAGCCCTCAAATATTGAATATCTTCAATCCCATCTAAGTGCTCACGGCTCCTATGTTAGCTATTTGTTGCCCTCACAGTCATGCCTGGTCTGTATCTGTTGAATTGCTTTCTGTGGTTTATTTGTCTTCACCATCTGAATTTTGCTCTATAGACTACTTTATTTGTTTACAATCTCTACAGAGGTTCGGATGATAAACATAAGCCTGGTAAACCTCCAGCAACAGTCGTTCAAAATAGCATGAAACTCATATCTAATTACTGAAGACAAAGACTGGAAATGAATAGACTCAAATAAAAATAACTCACAATACAAACAATTTAATGCTTTTGCTGTTTACGGTACAGATTCTCCATCTCTATTAACAAAGCAAAGCCATTTTAAGCCGAATACCCTGCTCAAAATAAATTTCTTATTTTATATTTAACAGTCTATAGCATTTCCATATTTATGCTTTCTAATTATAAAATGTTTATCATATATAAAAGTCTATTACATATAATTTATAATTTATGTAAATTATTGTAAATGCTTATTATAGAATATATGAAACATACTGAAATATATAAAGAGGAAAACTAATGTCACCCATATTCTACCACCCAGAGGAAAGCACTATGAAAGTGTGGGCATTCCTTCACGTTTTTCTTCCAGGTATACACTGACATGAAGGCACACCCCTAAAAACCTATCTGTTAACTCATGCACCTCCTGTATAAGGTAAGTTCATTTTTTTTTTTGAGACTGAGTTTCGCTGTTATTGCCCAAGCTGCAGTGCAATGGCACGACCTTGGCTCACTGCAACCTCTGCCTCCCAAGGTCAAGTAATTCTCCTGCCTCAGCCTCCCAAGTAGCTGGGATTACAGGTGCGCACCACCACACCCAGCTAATTTTTTTGTATTTTTAGTAGACATGGGGTTTCATCATGTTAGCCAGGCTGGTCTCGAACTCCTGACCCCAGGTGATCTGCCCACCTCAGCTTCTCAAAGTGCTGGGATTACAGGCGTGAGCCACTGTGCCCGGTCCGTAAGTTCATATTTTTCAAACCAAATTGCAAATCTTGGTTTCTCAGGCCAACATGCGGCACAAAGATCAGCAGGGTCTCAACGCCCAGCAAGTCCATGGCTGACAACGCTCACCCTTCCTGCATCCAGGAAACAATCGGGAACAGTGCAAACCATTCCCAGATTTCCTGGGACCTCCTCTTGGCCTTTGACCCCAAGAGTTGGAATAAGTTGGGGACTAAAATGCTGAGGTCAGCCTGGACTTCTGGCTCTCCTCACTCAGACAGAACCTGCATCTTCCACTGGAACCTTAATGATTTACATCAATATGTGGGAGAGTTACGCTGCCCCACCCAGGCCCTCACTCAGCAGACAACAGCCTCCTTTGTATTGATGGTAGATTTTAAGGCCACGAAGAGGAGGAGTGGCTTAACACAGAAAGGCCAGTCCCTATCACAAACAATGTCTCAATAGCAATGATTACACATCCAAAATTATCATTTTTGTGGCTGGCTTCCAACATGAACTGACTTACAGCAAAAGGAGTTTATAAGAAGCCATAGGTCTTAATAACCTTGAGAAATATCTTACAATGGACACTTTATTGAGATTTGGTAAGAACAGCCCCTTTTAAAATCTTCTAACAAAGAGTTTAGAAGAATAGTCTTCTAGATGTCGAACTTTGGGAGCTCCATTTCTCCTTGTAACTGGGCAGATCAAAAATCTATTTTCTAAGGAATCACTTAGGTTGGCCGTGTTGGCCTGAACCCAGGGCAAGCAGGGTGGGCTTCTTCTTTCCATGCACGTGGCCTTAGATGCATCATCACTTTCACAGGGGGTCATGGTGGTAGCTTGAAATTGGCCATATGGGCATATCTGTGTCACAGAAATAGATAAATGCTACGTATTTTTTCTTTCTTTTTTTAATTTTTCCAGAGAGCCAATTGTTAAACATTAACTAGCACACCACTGGAGTCAGCCCAACAAATGATTGGAATCAGTTCCTGGTGTCCTTGCCAAAGTATCATGTTTTAAATCACAGATGACTGCCCCTGTGCCAATGGATTCTTCTCCAGCCACCCATCTGGCGTTACGCTCCTCCGCCACCACACTGGGAAGAACCAGCGTCACCTGTGTTCCTTCAGCTCCTGCTGGCACACATTAGCTTTGCAATTCCTTTGGAGAATAGGACAGTTCTGACCAGACCTGAGCATATGCCTCTCTGCTCTAGCTATGGTGAAGCCTGCCCCTGGATGTTGGCATCAAGGAGCAGTGGTGAGGGCAGGTCTTGAGAACAAACACCTCGCAGGACACCTACCACAGGTAAGGTATTCCGTAAGAACGACCTGTTCTCTGGCAGGGAGGAAGTAATTGCTTCTGGTGGCTTGGAGGCTTCTGAGAATTTGGGGGTTTGAGATTCTCAGCTTATCTACTCAGTAGTCCAAAGTCGTGGTCCCAGGACCATTCACTATCTGGCTCCTGACTGATGTAGCAGACCTGTCAAAGCTATGACTTTAGTCTCCTTTGTAGCTTTCAACCCTTAGCAAATTTGAGGTCTTCTTTTCTTTTTTTTTTGGAGATGGAGTCTCACTTTGTTGCCCAGGCTGGAGTGCAGTGGCGTGATCTCGACTCACTGCAACGTCTGCCTCCTTCCTGGGTTCAAGCGATTCTCCTGCCTCAGCGTCCCGAGTAGCTGGGATTACAAGCACGCACTACCACGCCTGGCTAGCTTTTGTATTTTTAGTAGAGAGAGGGATTTTGCTCATGTTAGTCAGGCTGTTCTCTGACTCCTGACCTCAAGTGATCTGCCCCCATCGGCCTCCCAAAATGCTGGGATTACAGGCGTGAGCCACTGTGCCTGGCCGATTTGCAACAGTGATTTCTCCTACCCAGATGTAAATCTCCTGAGCTGCCAATGAGGCCCTTGGGCGTTCAAAGTTTGTCTTAGGTTGGCAATGAACTCTCCCGAGCCCACCGTTTCCTTTCTTCTGAGCGTTCAGCTCCAACATAAGAAGGCACCACCCTTCTGCATAATCATGATCGTTATCATTGTCTCCCACTCAGGAAGCACCACCCAATGCCTTGCTCTCTGGCTGCACCCATCATAACTGACTACAGGTGAAAACTCCAGTAATCATAATGCCACTGTGTGATGAACGGTCACCAGCGGTCAGCAAACTTTTTCTGTAAAAGGACAGATAGTAAGTAATTCAGGCCTTGTGGGCCTTGTGTGATATCTGCAGCATATTGTCTGACTTTTCCCCCTCCCTTTCGCTTTAGCCCACAAGCCATGGAAGAACAGGCCATAGTTTGCTGACTCCTGGTCATTACAATCCCACTTACCAGAGGTATGGAGACCCTGTGACTCTGAAACAGGTGGGAAGATAGATTCCAACATGAAGCCTTGAGTGAGGGTCTGCTTTGTCAAACCATTTTCAGTATCCAGTGTCTTAGTTTAGGTTCCCTAGAAAACAGAGCCAGGGAACAGGCTTAAGAACAAAAGCTCTGGCTGGGCACAATGGCTCACGCCTGTAATCCCAGCACTCTAGGGGGACAAGGCAGGCGGATCACGAGGTCAGGAGATCGAGACCGTCCTGGCTAACATGGTGAAACCCCGTTTCTACTAAAAATACAAAAAATTAGCCAGGTGTGGTGGTGGGCACCTGTAGTCCCAGCTACTCGGGAGGCTGAGGCAGGAGAATGGGGTGAACCCAGGAGGCGGAGCTTGCAGTGAGCCGAGATCATGCCACTGCACTCCAGCCTGGGCGACAGAGCCAGACTCCGCATCAAAAAAAAAAACAAAAGAACAAAAGCTTTATTGGGAGGTACAATCCCAGGGCAGGGAGAGTGGAGAAAAAAGGAAGAAAAGGCAAGGTGAGGCATCCCCATGCTGGCTGCTGCTTCCTGATGAGCCACACGAGGCAAGCCAGACACTCAGCATGTCCTCATGCAGCTTGTGAACGCCAATGCCCTGGCCCAGTGGAAAACCATGCCTTGGATTTTGGCCCAACAGAGGGCAAAGGGTAAGGTATTATCCCCTGGCTCTCTCCTGCCTCCCACTGAAAGGTTTTTGGCAGAGCCCTGGCAGCACCTATGGCAGTGGCCTTTCTTGGGCCAGCAGTGACAGCCACCCAGGCTACCGTGTCTAGCAAGCCCAGGACTATCTGGGCCCCCTTCTGTTTCCAGCATCTGTGGTCTGGGGCACACAGTCTGCCACCACCCTGCAGGGAGCTCGGGGAACAGGGTCCCATTCCTCATCTTCCTGTGGTTTGGAAGACTCAAACAGGGTGTAGGGAAGCCCAGATCAAGGCGAACCTCACAGGGTGGACCCTAGCGTTACAAGAGTGCTCTTTAGGAATCCCATTTCAATCGTGTCTTCACTCACCCCGAGTCCCTTCTCAGAGGATTCAGAGGCCCTGCGGGGTGGACCAGGCGGTGACAATGCAAGGCTCTGGTGTCAAAGCTCCCTGCCTGGGGGATTCCTGGCCCTAGGCTCCTGCCTGTGCTCCTCCTCTTGATAGCTTCTCCAGTTTTCACACTATTCTTCCAGCACCTTCTCCATGCAGTGCCTTTCCTACCGAGAGCCCCTTTCCTTTGTCATTTCTCCTGGTCCTCTCGCCTTCCTTGGTTTAGGGTTTGGCTGGCCGCAGAGCGTGGGGGTGGATGTGTGGGGTGGATGTGGTGGGAGGTCTGCATTGGCAGTGCAGCCTCAGGTCCTCCCTGTTCTTTGCTCCTCGTTCCTGTCTCAAGTAGAGATCTGAACCACTTTTGGGGGTTATTTCTGACTCTTCCTTTGGGGCCAGTCACACACCAGCCTGGAAAAACTGCTCCCGCCCGGCAGTGCCCAGAGGAATCAAGCTGAAGATGTCCCCCACGAGGAGGGCCCTGCCTGCCATGAACCATTCAGCACTTTCTGAGTCCAGAGTGTGGTGCTGGCAGGGAGTCTCTCTGCATTCTCATCAACCACATGAGCCCAGCAAGCTCTTCCAGAGGGGCTGCAGCCTCGGTGGGGATGCCTGGGTTTATGCTCAAGGTCTCAGGGAACCCCCCCGGGGCCGCCACGCCGTGGTCATCAAGGACCCACTGCGAGAAGTGCCCGGGAATGTCTGCCGGTGTCCATGGTCACAGGGCACACGACGGACTCTGCAGCAGGGGTTCCGTGTGGATCCCCCGACCCACCATTTGCTTCATTCAGCAGCACGTGTCACCCCTCATCATGCAAACAAACCATCCGTGCTTTCAAAGAGTTTCAAGGAGTTCCCCGGGTGTGGGTGGCCAGAGGGAGCCCTTTTTTCCTCTGTGCACCCCAACAGTCCACCTACACATGGCTTCCTCCCTGTAACAAAGCTCCCCAGCTTCAGTGGCGGCCTGGGGAGTGGTAGGGTGCCTCCCAATTTCCCTCCATCTGTTGAGGAGGAGTGAGAAGATGAGTACACGGGAAGTCTTCGCTCCCAGCTGCTTTTCACAATGGAACCACCACAGATCAGGTCCCACGATCACTGCTGTCACAGGTCTAAGTCACTTGGGCTCCTGCCTCTGCCCTCAGCCAGGAAAGCCATCACCCACCGCTCGAGGGGATGCCTCCACCCTGAGGTAACCCAATCAGACCCCTTTGCCTGTCTCATACCTGTAATCCCAGAGCTTTGGATGAGGCAGGGGGACCATTTGAGGCCAGGGATTTGAGGCTTCACTGAGCTATGATCGCACCAATGCACTCCAGCAAGACCTCTTCTCTAAAAGAAGAAGAAGGAGAAGAAGAAGGAGGAGAAGGAGAAGGAGAAGGAGAAGAGAAACAACAACAACTTTGTTGCTTCCAACCAACAAGACTCCGTTTAGGGACAAGCGATGTTTTTCCCATGTTGGGCACCAGGGAGAAGCCAGCAGGAGAGAACAAACACCCAAACACCAAAGGAAACACTCTGTGAGCCACAGAAGCAGTGCTTGCTGCAGGCAGAGGGCAAGGCAGGTGCACAGGCCTGAGCCTTCACCCTCCCAAAGAGGACACTGTGAGCTGGCATCGCTGGTGGGCTGGTGATCCCCAAGACGGACCTGCATCCCAGCCATCCCCACCTGTGAGCACTTATGAACTCAGAGGGGAGTTATATCAATAGAATGCAGGGAGCATCTGCATTCGCCAAGTCACAGAGGAGCTTTTGGGTGGGGAGAATGTTTGGAGAACGAGAGGCACGTTGGAGCTTGGACTTTGGTCGCTCCTGACTTTGCAGCCTTGCCTGCTGAGCCAGCTGGTTCTCAGGCTTCACAGGGGCAGGGTGGTGAGGGTGGCCATGAGATCTTTCTGCAGACAAAGGTGGTTTCTCCTTGATGACATAAAACACAGACACACAGGATTCCTTTGGCGTCGTGGTGTCGAGAACGTCTTTTGCAAAGCGGCAGTGGAACCCAGGTACATGTCTTACAGAGTGGTGAGGATGAAAGAAGAGAATGTGTGCCAAGCGCCAAGCGTGATGGCTAAACACAACAAGCACGTGCTCCATCACAGCTGGTTTACAGGCCATGGGGGGGGCCCGAGGGCCATACTCATGTATGAATGCGAAGCCCCAAACTCAGGCTCCTGCATTCTTCTTAGTGTCACCCAGGATCAGGGACCCTAATGACAGCAGGCCTTGTTGGTCCCCAGAGCATGCAAGGCCCCCTCGTTCCTGACTCCAAGATGTCCATGGTTGGAGGTGTCAGCTACCCCTCAGTGACACCCCCAGGAATGCTGGCAGAACCACACTGAGGCAACAGCCCTGCAGGACGCACACTAGACAGAGAGGAACAGAGCCAGGGAGGCTGCTGCGGGGGCCTGCCGGGGCAAGGTCCATGGCCCAGAAGGCCAGCAGGATGACACCCTGACCGATGAGAGGCCCTCCACCTGGGAAGGAAGAGACGCCTCGGACGTGGAGGATCACCTTGAACACGGGTATCATCTCAGACAGGGGGCATCACCTTGGGTGTGGGGGGGATCAGCTCAGACAGGGCAGGCATTTTTGGCAAGTTGCCTCTCCTTGGGCTCCTTCAGGACAGTGAAGGGTACTGGAAAGAAACTCAAGCTGCCTGAGACCAGAAAGCCTGATCTACAAATTAGTCCACAAGTTCCAGAGGCAGAGACTTGACCTGCAACTCAAACCAGGAGCGCCATACAGCATCACCTACCCACTGCTACCCCCTCCCCACCAAAGGGCACAGCTTTCATCTCAGTTAAATCCTTGGTTTTTCTTTTTTCTTTTTTCTTTTTCTTTTCTTTTTTTTTTTTTTTTTTTTTTTTTTTGAGACAGAGTCTTGCTGTGTCACCCAGGCTGAAGTGCAGTGGCATGATCTCGGCTCACTGCAGCCTCTGCCTCCTGGGTTCCAGCAATTCTCCTGCCTCAGCCTCCTGAGTAGCTGGGATTATAGACATGCGCCACCACGCCCAGCTAATTTTTGTATTTTTAGTAGAAAAGGAGTTTCACCATGTTGGCCAGGCTGGTCTCGAACTCCTGACCTCAGGTGATCTGCCTGCCTCAGCCTCCCAAATCTTTGGTTTTTCTTAATGGCCTTAATGACCAGAAAGTTTGAAGTTTTATTCCTTTTTCAAGTGACATGATAGCAAATTGTTTCTTGGCTTTGGTTAAAAGCATGCCTTTTATTTGCAAAACTGATAATAAGAGAAGTCACTTGGGTACACATTTCATCACTGAATTCCTGTAGCAATAAAGAGGACATGTATAACATTAAAAAGACAGACTCTTCAGGTACTAATTATTTTATTCATTTATATTTTTTGTCTTAGGACACAATAATGAAGTAAACAAGTCTATACAGAGTATTGTATAGCAGAGACAAAGCTATGGCAATTCAAATTATTTGCAGATCTGCAAAAAAGAAAAGATTAGATGTATTTTGGAGAGGTATTCTTGAAGTAATAACTATTGCCATGGATTAAAAGCCCACTGCACCTATGTATGATGAAAAAAAGAAAAAGCAAAACAAGGCTGGGAGCGGTGTCTCACGCCTGTAATCCCAGCACTTTGGGAGGCCGAGGCAGGTGGATCACGAGGTCAGGAGTTCGAGACCAGCCTGACCAACATGATGAAACCCTGTCTCTGCTAAAAATACAAAAATTAGTTGGGTGTGGTGACGTGCGCCTGTAATCCAAGCTACTCAGAAGGCTGAGGCAGGAGAATCGCTTGAACCCAGGAAGCGGAGGTTGCAGTGAGCCGAGATCATGCCACTGCACTCCAGTCTGGGCGAAAGAACGAGACTCCGTCTTAAAAAAGAAAAAAAAAAGAAAAACAAACAAAAATCTTAGCGAATTAGAATATATGGCAATGGACATCTATAAAAAAACAAACATCTAAGGCTCATCATACCTGGTGGTGAAATACTGAACACTTTCTCCTCCAGGGTGGAATGGGGCAAGGATGCCCACTCTCACCATTCTATACCACATCAAATGCGGGTCCTAGCTTGTGCCACCAGCTCTGTGATCTCTAGGGCATCCTTTGCAAAGGAGCCATTGGGACATGGATGCTTACATTCCAGGCTCCAAGCAAGCTCCTTTCCCCAGGCTCTTCTCCGGGGTGAGGCGAAGAAAGATGGGGACTGCACACCCAGCGTGGATGGCTCAATCTTCTGACTTCCTTGGGGAAGACATATGAGAACATGTGTGCGCATATCACACCCACATGTCTCCCCCAAACAAAGAACAGCCTCCCCGGATCCATATTTAGTTTAAAAATCAAAAAGCCTTCTCAGTAGGTAGCTAGCATGATAAAGATGCCTTCTTTTTTTAAAAAGATAGGGTCTCAGTCTTGCTCTGTTGCCCAGCCTGGAGTGCAGTGATGCAATCACAGTTCACTGCAACCTCGAACTCCTGGCCTCAAGGGATCCTCCTGCCTCAGCCTCCCAAGTGGCTGGGACCACAGAAGCATGCCATCATGCCTGGCTTTCTTATTTTTTGTAGAGACAGGGTCTCATTATGTTGCCCAGGCTGTTCTCAAACTCCTGGGTTCAAGAAATCCTCCCACCTCGGCCTCCCAAAGAGCTGGAAGATACTTTCTTTATACTGGTCCACAAACCACCTCATGTCCAGGGATAGGCACCTGCCCTCGGGTCACTAGAGGCAAGTAGTCCTTATCTCACCCTGAGACCCTGGACGCAGGTGCCTGCGCCCTTGAGGTCACCTCTGTGAGCTGGCTGAGGGTCTCACTGCCAGGAGCTGCCACCATGCCAAGCTGGGGTCAGCCATAGGTCAGCGCTGGGTTCAAGGGAGGCTGGAGAGTAAGGGTTGGGCATTACCGTCTCCAATGTCCCTAGACCCAAGAAAGGGGCTCCAGCACTAGAGTGCCAGAAAGCTTGACAGTGTCCCCTCCATCTCTTTAGAGAGGACTTTGCTGGCCACCACCTCCTCCATTTGCAGAGGGAATTCTCTTCCTAGCCACCTGTCCTTTGGCCCTCCAGCTAGCCAACCCACAAACCATGCCACCTACAATGAGAGGAAGCAGTGATCAGCACAGTTGCCTGGTACATAGTAGTTGCTCAGTAAACAATTGGCTGGGTGCATGAGCGAATGAGAGGGCAAGTGAGTGGACTGGCAAGGGCATGGAGACCCGGGTGCAGAGAGGCCCTACAGGCAGGCCCAGACGTAGATGGGTAGGCCGACTTGGGCCAGGCTTACTGGTGGACACAGGCTGGTGGGAGTGGCTGGGGCAGGAGCCAAGCAGCCTTTAGCTGGGAGGCCAGCTCCTCCCACTGGCAGCATTCCCAAGGTAGGTGGGGACCCTGGCTTACCACCCCACCTCCATCCCCAACTAAAGGACTAGCTTTCTCCTAGCCAGCCTGCCTCCCACAGTGTCAACGGCAATTCCCCTATCCAAGAGCTCTGAGCTCCGTGCTGGAGGTGACAGCTGGCCAGTGTGGGCTGGCTAGGAAAGGGTTCATCCCCCTTCCTTCTCCAATCTGACTGCCCCAATTTGCACTCTCTCTTTCTCTCTCTCTCTCTGTCACCATCTTGGTTCAGCAAGAATGGCATCCATGCACTTGGCCTGATTGTAGGAGCTCATCCCCTGAGCGCTCTCCTCTGTTGGAGCTGGGATGGAGGCTTCTGTCCATGGCTGTCCTATTCCCTCAGGACCTACACACCGCATCTTAGACAAAATTGCCTCTGAGTCTGCCTCCTCCCCCCCTTCTACATCACCAACTCCTTACAAGCAGGGATGCAGTGAGATGTATTTTTGCATGCCCCTCAATACTCAGGTGTCAACAAGTATTTGTGGAGTGTACAAAAATTTCCAATAATAGGAAAGAAGAAACTGGCTGTGAATCACTGAAAATAGATGAGATTCTGAAGAGTCCTAGAGCCCAAAGCACTTGATAATTTCTAAAAGAATTGATTTCAATATCTTCCTACCAGATTTATTGGTGGAAATAAAAAAGGCTACATTTAGGGAGGAAATGTGACATCAGGTAGCAGGCTGAATATGGAGCAAGACCCAGCAAAAGCGTGAAGAAGAATCTCGGTAAGGTATAGATGAGCTGTCTGTTTACTCTTGTTTCCAGAACAATGGAGCTCCCCATTGACGTCAGTGGGAGGGAAGAAACAAAAGAGCGTTTGGGTGTGTGCAGGGCACAGCAGCCGGGCCTGGGTTTGCTTGGCATTTGTGTGTGTATGTGTTAGAGGGGGCGGGGAGCGTGTCGAGGTGTCAGTGTCAGAGGAACAGGAGGAGGGGCCACCTGACTGTGTGAACAGCCTGCAGGCCTCCCAGGGCTTCTGTGGGAAGGGCTGCCCCGATGAACTTGGTATTTGCCTTGGTTTGCATCTGAGAAGTTGCACACACACCTTGTCAAGTAGAAGGGAAGGAGTTATCACACTCAGGAATTCCTGATGTGGGTTCATAGCTTTTCCTTCTGTCCCATCCCTGGTCCCCAGGTGAGTCCAGGTAAAGAAGAACAAGAAGAGTAAAGAGAGATACGGCGGCCTCCAGCTTCCTGGACAATCTCGCCTTCCCCATGAGAGCCTACACTTTCAGAGCCTGCTGCGTGGGAGCCTGAAAGCTCCTTCCTGTCCTGTAAGTCTCAGGCTTCTACCCAGACCAGGGGAAATTGTACTCTCTCTCCTGACACTTTAAATGGAAGTTTAGAGGCTCCACGTGCCCAAACAATGCTTACGGAAACAGCAAACACTCAGACAAGGTGATGCAGGGTCCCGCGCTGTCTCCCGGGACAACCTCCCACCCCTGGCTCCTGCGTCTCTACGGCTTGCACCGTTGTAAGGCTTCCCTTTCTCAGGGCCCATCCTACCCGCCCTGGAAGTGCTGCCTTTCTCACGGAGCCTGTGGGGATAGCTCTGGTTAATTTATAGCCCACATCGCCCAATTTAGCATTTGATTAAGTTTCCTTTTTATGAGACAGTCCTTTCTCCCTAGTGATGCGCTTGGGGGCAGGGACAACATCATTTCTTTCTTTTGTACCTCCCTAGAGTAACAATGACTCCATTTCCTGAACCAAAAATTGCAACACGTGGTCTCAAAAATAAGAAAGGTCACTTGGTAGCTGCCGGGACAAGTGTCGACCACAGGCACCTCGGAGGCCCGGGTGGGCGTGCCCCGGGATCTGCTGCAGGGCGGTGCTGCCACCTTCTCTTGGGCTTCTCCGGGGCCCGGCGATGAATGAGTGAGTGAATGAATAAATGAATGAATGTGAATGCGTGAATGAAGCATGCCGCGCGGACTTTCCCGCGGCCCAGGCCGCTGAGGGCGCGCCTCTGGCCGGAGGTGGAGATCTCCCTAGTCCGGCTTAGGCGCGCCGGGTCTGTCAGGCCGGCCGGAGGTGCGCAAGAGCCCGGCGCCCAGCTCCCCTGCCCGCAATGGTACGCGCCACTCCGCGCTCCCAGAGCTAGCGGACTTGAGGACGTCGTGAATGGAAGAGGCCGACGCCGGAAGTGGATGAGACCACTAGGGAGGACGACGGGGAGCACGAACGCGCCGGGTCTCCATTGAGGAACCGACGAGGTGAACATGGAGTTCCATGTGCGTCTTATGTAAAAAGAGCGACGGGCGCCGCCACCAATGGGCGCGCGGCGCTCGCAGGCCCCGCCCCTCATGTATACAGATGAGACGGAGTCGCGGCCAATGGCGGACGCCGGGGGCGGGCGCGGCGAGCGCGGTCACGTTTTCCACTATGTGACAGCGGCGACTCGGCCGCGGCGGAGGCGGCGGCGCCTGGGGGCTACGTGCAGCTGTGGGCGGCGGCGGCAGCGGGCGCGGGGCCGGGCGGACAGAGCTGCGAGTCGGCGGAGGAACCGGCGGACGGGCTGACGCGGGCGCAGCCGGGCGGTAAGTGGCGCGGCGCGGCCCCGCTGCGGCTTATGTAACCGCCGCCGGCGCGGGCCTCGGGCAGGTCGGGGTCCGAGCGCCGGCTCGGGCCGCGGAGGCGCCGCCGGGAGTTCCCTGGGCTGCTGGACTCCTCGGCTTGAAACGGCGCCGGCGTGGGGGCGTGTGCCCTTGGCCCTGTCCCAGGTGGAGGGTGGTCGACCCGCGCGCAGGGTGCGCTCGTTTGAACTACGCTGACACCGCGGGTTGGGGACTCGAACCTCCGCTTCGCAGCTCAGGAGCCTAAGGTCCGAAAGGTGAGGCAGCGTGTGTAGGGCACCCAGCTACCGAGTGACTGCGCGCAGGCTGCCGTTCCGTGGGCGATTCTCTTTTGGGAACCCTCCCTCCCCTCGCATGGGGAAGGCCAAGGAAACCAAGGGTCAGCGCAGCCGGCCCTGGGATCTGGAGGACCCTCGGGGAGCTGACTGCCTCCTCCGAGGCCACAGGGCCAAGTCCTGGGCTGGGGAAGGGCCATGGAGGGGCGCTGATCTAGGAGCTTTTCTGGACACCCACGGGTCTCCTGGAATGGGTGATCAGAGGGACAAGGAAGTCCCTGTGCCAAGCCAGGCCTGGGAACCTGAGGGCAGGGAGACTGCCTAATGTTCGCCCCTTTGCCTCCCCTGGACCACCCTGTATTAATTCCCTTTCCCCGGACTGGATAGAAGGGAATGGGGGTGTCCACTCTTTGGTGCAGCAGTCACACCTACCTTCTGGGATGTACTTTGGCTGCCAAGTCCCAGACATAGACCAGGGGGTGGGAGGTGGCCTGCTTCCCCCTTCAGGAAGGCCAGGGTAAGGGATGACGAGTTGGTTGCCAGGGTTTCTGTAACCTACACAGAAGGAACCCGTTTGGAAAGCTGATTCATACAGAACAACAGAGCCAGAAGGCACCCTGAAAATCACCCAGAGTAACCCCTCAGCCTGACAGATGAGCAAACTGAGGCCCAGGCCCAGGCTTTCTGCAGGATCTTCCCATCGTACTGGGGCAGAATGAGTTTCAGAGGTTCAGTGATGCCCTCAACTTGCGTGCTGAATCCTGGGTGGGCTGGAATTTGGGAGGAAGGGCCTTAAGTCCGGGAAATGTGTTAAGAACCCCACACCATGGCCAAAGCCCCACATGGACACCTGTCACCTGTATATGGCACAGCAGGACCGCTAGACGTGGCTTCAGAGGGGAGATGCCCACCCTCTCCCCCCACCTGGGGCTTCTGGTCCCAGGCTGGGTGTGCCTGAGAAGAAAACAGGACTCTACCTGAAGGCTTTATTTGGAAATTGAGTTTTAAAATACAAAGTGAATTGATTTTTGTGTGCTATATGACTATAATGAAGAAAGGGACTCCGTTTTTTTTAAGTGGAAGCTGTGTGGTGTGCCAGCACGGGGATGGTACCGTGGGTGTTTGCAGTTATCTGTCACTGTCGCCTTGGTATGATTCATTGGTACAGAACTAACGCAGCCCTGGCTTTCTGTGGAGACTGGAGTGCCAGGTGTGAAGGGGGAGCCCTGTGTCAGCCAGCTGGCTGCTGCTGGGAGCCTTGGCTCCCAGTCTGGGCCTCAGTTTTCTCGTTTGTTTGGAGGGGCTCAGATTGGGCAGTCTCAGAGGTCTACTTTAATTCCCAGGTTTTTGGTTTTCTGTTACCCTACGGATGATTTTTCCCAGGTTTCTCGCAGGAGACAGAGGCTTCTGATGTGCTCTTGCCTTTGGGCCACGTAATGTTCTCCTGTGAGCCACGTCTGCAGTGCTTACAAGGAACAAGGAAAGATTCCTCTCCTGTGCACTACTTCTCATACCCACTGAACTTTCTCAGAGAAATACTGGTAGTCACACTGCTGTTTTTAAGCGGTGATGTAACTTCACCAGGACTCGGCAAACCACGGCTCTTGTCAGGTCATTGAACAGCTGGCAGGGCCACTCGGCATTTAGTCAGAAGAAATACAGGCTCTGGGTATGCTTTTACCTTTTGAAAACTACTCTGTTTGGCAGAGTGAGCCAGAAACATACAATTCCATAAGCTTGGCAGAGACTGTCCCCACACTTCTGGAAAGCTGGCCCACCTTGGGAACCAAGGTAGAATTAGACAGTCTAGAGGGGGCCTCTGATGGACCCCTCCCCAAGCCCATGCACTCCCCCCTAGGAACCAGGCCCTCCTTTCAACTCATTATGCTCATCGTGTACACATCTGTAACAAGTTTGTTACCATATTTCCAAGTCTAGAGCAAATTAGAAGCAGTAAATGAACAGCAGTGACCGATGACAGGAGTCAAGGCCACTTGGTTTTCAGACACTGGTAGTTCCCAAGACAGAGTGAGCTGCTGTGCTGAACCCTCACCAGCCTCGAAGGGTTCCTGGTGCTCTTCCTGGGGTGACATAGAGGAATCAGAATCCACTCTTTAAGAAACCAGGTACAGGAGGAGCAGATGCCTGAGCTTCCCGCAATTCAGAGTAGCTCAGTCCCTGACCACTGGGGAGCTAGGAGGCTGACACTTTTGCCTTTCTTACTGCTTTAAAGTCTTGTAGTTCTAAAAATGTAGGGATTTAAAAGTCTGAATTGAGAGCATTGAAGGTGTCCTAGTGAGGCCAAGACAATGCCTCCCCAGTGCACCTCCTTCCCTCCATATTTGGATGGCTGCGGTCACATTTTCCTCAGTTACCCAACCGTTGCCATGGAGATCACGGCTGTTTATTTAGCAGGACAAACATTTTCTCAGGATTACAGCAGGCTGGCCTCAGGGAGTTGGCTCCTACCAGGAAGTAGAAAACATGTTATAATATTCGGGGTTGTAAAATCCTGCAGGGCTTGCAGAGACAGTACATGCTGTATGATCCCTATTATGTAAAGTTCAAAAACAGGCAGAATTCACTAGGCTGTGAGAAGCCAAGCTAGTGGGTCCCTGCGGGGTAGATGGTGGCTGGGAGGGCCACCAGGAGCCTCTGGGGGGCTGGCACTGTCCTGCCTCTGGTGACACGTGACATGGCATGTTATTTGTGGATATACATCAAGCTGTGACCTCATGAGGTGGGACTCCTCTGGTGATTGAACACTGATTTCTGATTTCCACAAAAAATGC
The DNA here is from genome assembly GCF_009828535.3 of Hylobates moloch. NCBI lineage: Eukaryota > Metazoa > Chordata > Mammalia > Primates > Hylobatidae > Hylobates > Hylobates moloch. The sequence goes on from NW_026652276.1 coordinate 3,543,987, forward strand.
TTTTCTTAGGTGTGCAGGTATTGAGTACAGTAAGACTTTACCAGTCCTTGGCAGTGGCAGTGGAGGCTGGAACTGGGTACCAGGCTTGCTTTTGTTCCTAATTTTTAAACACTATTATGGAAAGTATGAGTATCTCTGAAAGTGGGGAAGATAGGGTAACAAACCCCTGCGACCCCGCCAGCCAGTAGTTTCTGCTCCTGGCCCCTCTCCTTCCCCACCCCCACCAGCTGCTTTTCTTCCTGATCCTAGGCTCTCTGTTCTTGTGGCAGACTGCACTTTCTGAATGGTGCTCTGTCAAGTTGAGGCAACCCAGCTACCAAAAATGTGGCCAAGTGACCTGGTCAGGGGTCCGAGCTTAACCTCTTTCTTTGAGTCTGACTGTTCTTAGGGGCAGAGCCAGTGGGTGGACATGCAAAGCTGGCCTCAAGGGCAGGTTCATGCCCAGAGGCTCATGTTGGCTTTTGGCAGCCCCTTTTCAACCGGGCTGTCATTTTCCCTCCTGGGCTTTGGCACCCTGAGCACATAAGTGCGTGCCCACCCTTCCTCCCCCTACCCGCCTTGAGGTAGAAACAGGTTTCCTAGGAGCTCCCCAGGAACAGCTGGTCCAGCCGGCTCTGGGCACACATCTGTGGAGGGCAGGAGGCAAAGTCCACTTTGACAGGGACGTTGGTTTTGCCAGCTTTTCAAAATGAGGTTGGTCTATTAGAGCCGCTGGGGCTGAGAGACGCATATTCTGGAATGACGAAGTTTCTGATGATTTGGCTTTCACATTTCTGCCAAGCTTACTCTGCCCTCTTTGCAAAAATACTTATCTTCCACCTAAGGTAATGTCGGGGCACCAGTGAATCGTATTTAGACAGGCTCACAGGGGATGGACTCAGGGGTGAAAACCAGGAGCTAAGTGCAAAAACAGTGAAAACCAGGAGAGCTACGTGCAAAGCGCCCAGTGCCCAGACAGCACGGTGGCTTCAGATACCTGATGCTCCTCCAAGGACTGCCTGGGCTGGGGGTGGCACTGAGTTCTTAGTCCTTTAAATATAAGAATACAAGCCAGAGACAGCTACCATGACAATTCACTCTCTCTCTTCCAAAATTACTTTTGTTACCCGTCTGTTTTTCTTTTTCTCTTTGTTTTCTCTCTCTCTCTTTTTTTATGCTCTCACCACAACGCCTGGCTAATTTTTGTATTTTTAGTAGAGACAGGGTTTCACCATATTGGTCTGGGTTGTCGCGAACTCCTTACCTCGGGTGATCCACCGCCTCAGCCTCCCAAGGTGCTGGGATTACAGGTGTGAGCCCCCATCTGTTTTTCTGTAGTGATTAGCAGTGATAATACAAGCTAATATTACATTCCAGATACCTTGCATGGGTTGTGTCATTTAATCCTTCTGACAACCAGTAGGAGGCAGGAACTACTGTTATCCCCATCTCACGAATGAGGACACAAGGCTCAGGGAGGTTAAGGAACTTGTCCGAGATCACACAGTTAGGAAGTGGTGGAACCCAGCTGAAACCCAGGCCATCCAGGACCTGTGCCCTTAACCACTCTGCTGCTGCCTCTGATCACCTTAATGACTCACTCAGAGCAGAAAGAACCAGCTGCTTATCTGGGGGAGGGCGGTGGGGATGAGACTGGTGGTGTCCAGGGTGTTGGGGAGTCAGGAGTGAGAGAATGCCCTTGGTACCCTGTACGGCCCCTTGGCAGCTCCACTGAACCATGGCAAGAGCCGCCTGAGAGGTCTCCTTGCTTCCACCTTGCCTCACCCCTGCAACTCCATTGAAATGTAAGTCAGATCTTGTTGCACAGAACTCTCCACGGTTCCCTTTCGGAGTTCTGACTGCCCCCGCAAGGCACTCTGTGATCCGGCCTTGCTGCCGCCCTCCTACCCCTGCCCGCTCTGCTCCAGCCTCATGCACCTTCCTCAGACAGGTCAGGTGCTCGCCTGCCGCAGGGCCTTTGTGTGTGCTGTCCCCCTGCCTAGAGTGTTCTTCCTCTGGTAGCTCACTCTCCACTCTCTTCAGGTCTGCCTTCAGGCTCTCTTGAGAATGGAGTCTGAGGTGAGCACTTTACTGGGAATTGCAGGTCCCAGGGTAGCAGTAGAAAAGGAAAAGGGAGGTAAGGAAGAAAAGTCTGGAAAGCACACACAAGACGACACCCTGCTGAGATGAGGCTCTGCCTTACAGAGACACCCAGCTGGGTGCTCACCCCCTTGGCACCTCTTCAGAAAGGCTGTCCCAAAAAAGGAAGGAAGGAAAGAAAGACAGCTTCAAAACGGTCCATTTGAGGGAGAGAGGGAGGGGGCATTTTCTGCCAGCTCCTCCTTGCCTCCTGCCCAGCGAGCGAGCTCTCCCTCCTGTCCAGCTGCCTCATCAGACCCTTTGGCAGCAGCTGGGACAGTGAGGGGCAGCAAGGGCCCCCACAGTGGTGTAGCACGTCGTCCGAGTCCACACAGGGCAGACAGAGCCAGAGACGCCCAGTGCCAGCCTCAGGTGTGAAGCCAGAAGGACCTGCTGGAGCATGTGGCTGCAAGCCTGAGAGAGCGAAGCCCAGGGACTCTGAGTCAGTTCACACACGAGGGCTCATGCGCAAGGTCCTCGTCAAATGCCACCTACACCTGGGGCCACCCTCACTGAGATGTCACTCCCAGCCCCTCTATTCCCACTTGCTAGTTGCCAGTTGTACTGTATATTCTAGTTTCTTGTTTATTGTCTGTTTCCCCCAATGTAAGCTCCCTGAGGGCAAGAAAGATGTCCGATCTGTTGTCTGCCCCAGTGCCAGCCCTCAGTGCTAAGCGAGTCAGGGCAAGTCAGTCAGTGAGAAACTGCTGGCACCGGGCGGGCCCTGCCTGAGTGCCATCTGCCCTTTTTGTAGTTGTTGTTATTTATTGTTCTTGGACTTGTTCATCTGTGTGTGAGACTCTCCCCACATCAGTCTTTCTGGACTCTACACTTTTAGTGAGTGTATAGTATTTATAGCATGGATGTCGCAGGTTTGTGTCTTCAACAGTACGTGCCAGGCCCTGGGGATCCAGCAGTGACCACCTCAAACCCCTGTCCCCATGGAGCTTAGGTCCCAGAGGGGAGGCAGGCAGTAAACAGCCCAGCCCCTCAGTGCTGGCGAGGAAAGCCCACAGAGCAGGGGTGGAGGCACGGAGAAGGAGCTGGTGGGGAGGCGGTGCTGTTCGTGCAGGCTGCCCAGGGCATCTGCAGGAAGAGGGCTGTGGGTACGAGGGAGCAGCGAGTGCAGAGTCCCTGTGGTCAGAGCACACAGGGCTGGGGCTGAGGGGTGGGCAGTTAACAGGACATGCCCAGGAGATTGCAGGAGCTAGACTTGCAGAGCCTTTGGCCCTCGTGCCCACTAGAGTTGTGCTCTGAACAAGGGTCTGAGCACAGGCCGGACGTAAGCTGAGCCCCTTCACCGGGATCGCTCCAGATGCTGGTTAACCATAGCAAGGCTAGGTGGAGGCAGGGGACCAGTTTGGAATTGGAGGCTGGCTGTTGGCCAGGATGATCGTGGACAGGCTGCGTAGCCTCCCTGTTGATGGTTCTTTCCAGGTTTTTATATTCAATGCTCACACATCTCTGTGCACATAAATAAGCACTTCTCTGCAATGGATTCCTGGAAGTGGGAAGAGTATGCAGATTATAAATGTTGCTGGGAACTCAAATTTCTCTCCAGAAATACCCTATTACTACACCACCACACACAAGAGCCACCCTTCTCCACCTGACCAATGCTGTGTGTGATCAGTCCTGTTAATTTTTGGCAACCTAATGGGCAAGATAACCTCATCCTTTGCATTTTCCTGATGTTAATGAGGTTGAGCCTCTTTCTACAGGTTCACAAATCTTTGGTGTTTCTCTTTGTGGGAATGGCCTAGGCAGTCTTCGTGCTTAGTCTCTCTGTTCCCAAAAGGTATTACCATTCATCTTTCATTGAATTTGCTAGAACTGCCATAAAATGTAAAAAAAAAAAAAAAAAAAAAAAAGACTAGAATAACAGATTTACTTATTTTGTTGCTGACTTTCAGTGGAATGATGCTGGCATTTTGGGTTTTATATAACTCAGGATGTTGATAAAACCAGCTGTGTAACCCACAATCAAGTATCTTGTAATTGAGATTTCCTCCTTTTGACCATAAGCTTTTCCTCTCAAAGCTATTAATATATGTAGGTGGCCGGGCGTGATGGCTCACGCCTGTAATCCCAGCACTTTGGGAGGCCGAGGCGGGTGGATCATGAGGTCAAGAGATCGAGACCATCCTGGCCAGCATGGTGAAACCCCGTCTCTACTAAAAATACAAAAATTAGCTAGGCATGGTGGCGAGTGCCTGTAATCTCAGCTACTCGGGAGGCTGAGGCAGGAGAATTGCTTGAACCCAGGAGGCGGAGGTTGCCATGAGCCGAGATTGCGCCACTGCACTCCAGCCTGGTGACTGAGCGAGACTCCCTCTCAAAAAAAAAAAAGTGTAGACATTGTCTTCTGGAAATGTAATATTGCTGAAGAGATATCCAAGACTAGTGTGATTTTTTTCATCCTTTATGGGTAACTTGTTTGTTCTCTGTGGATGTTGGTAGGACTTTCTTTATCCTTGAAGATGCCGTTTGTCATCTGGATGCAGTTAGGCGTTGCACTCTTGTCCTTTGATTGGCAGATTCAGATCTGTCTGTGGTTCGGGATGGTTCTCTTTATGTGTCTCGCTCATTATGGTTTCTGTTGATTGTTCCCGTCTCTTTCAGGAAGAGCTGTAATCCATAGATCAAACCCGGCTCTCCTCCATCTCTCTTCTCTTCTCCCTTTGCATTTTAAAAGTGTCATGCATCTCCTCCCTATCACTGAAGCCGTTTTCTTTTTATTGACTCTGAACTTTGTCCTTTCTAGTTTTCCATTCTAATGTGGCATTTTCATCTCAGTCTGTGGCCCTATCTCATCTCTCATTACTTGTTTCATTGAATCCATCATTTCTTGAATTCTTAGGATGAAAAGTAGATGCTGTCTTAATTTGCTGCTGCTTCTGTGGCATAAGGGTTGTGTTCAGTTGTCTTTGCTGTGTGTGTTTTCCACAGCCCCGTGCTGGCTTTCTTCTGTTGATTAGTTTGTGAACAAGGCAAGGTCTAGTCGGCCCTGCTGTTCTCCAGACACTGATGTGGGTGGACTCTCCGTGAGCCCTGCCTCTCACCAGGCTGTCCTGGAGTGGCTCACCCGCGAATGGACTCGACCTGGGGAAGGGGATGCTGAAGGCTCTTGTTGGAGCTTAGCCATTCAGTTCCTGGGGCCAGCTGTTGGAATCCGGCTCCCTGTGTGTGTAGCCCTCAGTATTGCTGGCTAGTTTCGAGCCCTTTCTTAGAGTTGCCCTGTGGGGGAGGGCACCTGGGGGTGTTCAGTGGGTGAAGCGTCTCCAGGAGAACCTCTCCTTCCCCCAGGCTTTCTGTTCCTGTGTCCGTTCTTCTCCCACAGCTTCCTCACGAAGCATCTTCCTGGTGGTAGAGCTCTTGACTCTCCAGCCTTGGCCGTGGCTCGGGCCGTCTCCTTCCATGGCCGGGGGTAGCAGGGATCTCAGCACTAGCCACTTCCTCAGGGGGATTTGGACTCCAGTGCACTCTTCATGCTCCTTCCATCTGAGCGACAAGCAGCAGGACGCACCTTCACTTTGTGGCAAATGATTGGGACCCTTCGGGACTTCTAGGGCTGCTGAAAATGATCCCTCCCCCTGACCAATTGTATGATCCTTGCTCATTTCACGTGGGTACTGGTGGGAAGGAGGTGGAAGGCGAGGCTCTCCCAGAGCTAGATGGGAACTGGAGCATAAGATGTTTCACAAGATTTGGGGTCTGGAATCCAGAAACCCTTCTCTCCCTTTGTTCCACCTGCCCTGGGAAGGGCCAAACGGATGCCATGCAGAAGTGGCAGTGCCACACTGGGCCAGAGTTGGGGCCGAGCACAGTGCAGTGGCAGGAAGCAGGAGGTCCCCACACAGCTGAACCTGGGTGTAGGGTGGGGGTTCCGTCTTCAGATGCCGGCAGGCCTGGAATCCAGGGCTGTCATCTGCTACTGTGTGGCCTGGGGTGAGCTACCCACCCCTGTTGGCTCCTCCGTAGAACGATCTCCTGTGTATCATGTAGACAGTGATACGGAGTTGCTGGGAAGGCTGTGTGTTGGGTGCTTAGCGTCGTCTGTAGTCAGCAGCATCACCCCAGAGCCTCACAGCTGTGTTCATTAAGCATGACCACTTGTGTCAAGCAGGGCCTTCATCTGGCTCTCTCCAGTGCCCTGCTTGAGTGGGTGCCTGCATCCTGCTGGGACCCTGCTGAAAACGCTGTCCTGGGGATGGGGAGACATCATTGGGTGAAGAAGGGAGGACCCAGGATGGCATTTTGGCCTCCCACCTGCTAATCAGTCCCACCCCTCCCTACTCCCTGTCTTTGCTCACCCCCTCAGTTTGTGTCCAGGATGATCGCTGGACTGTCTCTAATTTGAGCCACTCCACCCACCTACCCCAAAGTGCAGAGGTAAAGTTTCTGTCCAGCGCAGCAGTGCAAGCCTGTCCAAGTGCAAGCTGAGTTCCGTGGGCCTGGCACTCAGAGTGCGTCAGCAGCTCCCAGCCATTCCCAGTAAATGTGAAGCCACATTGTCCTGGCCCCTCCCCATCCTACTTGTACATGCCTGTGGGGCCTGGGATCCCCGAGCTGCTGGGAGGGTTCCACACCTGCCAGGCCCCTCTGCCCTCTTTACCCGGCAAGCCCTGTCTGTCCCCATGTCTCCTGCTAGCCTTGGCTCCTCCTCCTGTAACTGTGCCGTGCAGTAATGGCCAAGATTTCTGAACCCGGCTCCCCCACCCCACCATCATCTGGGGAAATTTATAAAAGGCAGATCACCTATTCAGAGGGACTGTGTGTTTTTCCCAGCACTCCACAGGCTGGGTAGTGATTATCAATGCTCTTGTCTGCCTTCTGATGAGGCCTTCAGCAGCTCTGTGTCACGGGCTGAGGCTGCCTCATTCAACCATCTTCCTAATCCATGGCAGATAGGAACTCTGTCAATAAGAACAAATAAGTGATGTGATGAACTAATATGCGTGTGATTGATCCCGATGAAAGGGCAGCTTTGGCTAGGTGCGGTTGGCCTGTAATCTCAACATTTTGGGAGGCTGAGGCGGGCAGATTGCTTGACTTCAGGAGTTCGAGACCAGTCTGGGCAACATGGCAAAACCCTGTCTCTACCAAAAATACAAAAAATTAGCCAGGCATGGTGGTGAGTGCCTGTGGTTCCAGCTACCCTGGAGGCTGAGGTGGGAGGATCGCTTGAGCTCAGGCACTGCATTCCCTGGGCAACAGAGCCAGACTCTGTCCCCAAAAAAGAAAGAGAGAGAGAGAGAAAAGAAAGAAAGAGACTGCAGTTTCATTAGTAACAGAAAGAGTCAAACGGATGCTCTACCTGATGGCTGCAGCGCCACTTGTGCATGTGCTTGTTAATGAGTGATAGCATCCCTCTGTTTGCCAGCTTCATTCCAGAGCCCAACATGAATGGATACGCGGAATTTCCACCCAGCCCCAGTAACCCCACCAAGGAGCCCATGGAGCCCCAGCCCAGCCAGGTCCCACTGCAGGAAGATGTGGACATGAGCAGTGGCTCCAGCGGACACGAGACCAATGAAAACTGCTCCACAGGGCGGGACTCGCAGGGCAGTGACTGTGATGACAGTGGGAAGGAGCTGGGGATGCTAGTGGAGCCACCGGACGCCCACCAGAGGTGAGTTCAGCCTCTGGCCAGATGGAGGCTGGGCAGGTTGTTTTCTCAGTGGCTCATTTCTGCTGTGATTTGATTGCTTTTGCAATCTTTAAATCATGATGACCAAGTTTTTCAAGATTTTTGAAAATGACTAAAATGTGCCAGTGTCTGTCCTTCCCATAATGAGGCCCTGTCGATTTCGCAGATCCAGTTGCCAACAGACAGGTACTGGGTAGTGTAAGGAGATCTTGCGAGGTAGCAGTGGTGGGTAACCCAGCCAGCGGCTGCTTATACAACACTGGGCGGTTTATAGAAAAGGAACTGGCTCCTGTTGTCATGTGTTTCTATGTCCTGGTACTTAGTTTTTCTGATGTCTGAAGGTTTTATGTTCCAGTTTTATCTTAACCTTGCATTTTTAAAAAATTGTCTTACCATGGTATTATTATCTAGCCTGTTATCACTGGTAGGATGGCAGGGGAAGATGTGTCTGGAGCATACAGTTGTCTAAATTTTGCTTTTATTTCTTGTTATCATAGTCCAGATGCCTTTAGCCTGATGATGGCAAAATCTGAACACAACCCATCTACAAGTGGCTGCAGGTAAGGCCAATTAGAACTTCATACATAGAGTTTTTAGAGAAATTGAAAGACTTATTGGAGGTTAGTTTTTTGGGAGTGACGTGGCTTTTTTTAAGCTCTGCTAAAGCCCATCTGTGTGGCTGTGTGGGTATGAACCCAGCCTCACTCTGGCCTTTCAGACACTGACTGTGTCCCCTCACCATCCAGAGCCCCCAGGATGTCGCTCCAGTACCTGTAGCTCCTCCCAGCTTTACTCGAAGCCAACTTTGCCTGCGTCTTGGGCATTTTCATCTGGAACATTCTTCACCCTTTGTAGGTGTTTGTAGCAAACTTACCTACCCTATGTCAATTTTCATGTCACCTCGGGAGCAGAACCCGGCTCCTTATCCAGGGCATGTGGGCACTTTGCATTGCCTGAGAAACCTTGATTTCCATCATTCCTTCTGTACCCTCTGTTCCAAACAGGCCCATCTTTATCAGCCAGTGCCCCGCTGTCCTGTCGCTCTAACATCTCTGTATCCTCAATTAATGTTTGAAGACCCTTTTCCACAATCCCCTTTTCTCTGTGTTCATGGCTCACTTTTATGTCCCAGGAAGTCACTTTGCTGTCCTCTATAATCCCATCACTCAGTCCTTCTTTACCTGGGGCAGGGAAGAAGGGCCCAGCTCAGTGCACAGTGCACTGCACCAGACTGTGGGTCGACCAGTATCCTTTCCTGAGCAAAGCCTAGCTCTAACCCTTGAGGGAAAAGAACACAGTTGGAGGGACTTCTCCAGCATTCACTTGGGTTAGAGCGGTGACTCTTGACCAGGAACAATTTGTCTCCCAGCAAGAATCATCTGGCAATGTCTGTTGACAGCTCTGATTGTCATACCTGGCTAGGGTCTTCCTGGTCTATTGTGGGTGAGGCCAGGGATGCTGCTAAATGTCCTGCAGAGCCCCACACAGGACCACCCAGACCAAAACGTCTGTAGAGCCGAGGCTGAGAAAATGGACAAGAGGCACGTTTCTTCAGGAAAGGACACCTAGGAAGCTAACATTTGGCTTCCTCTTTCTTGAATCCTGCAGTAGCGACCAGTCTTCGAAAGTGGACACACACAAAGAGCTGATAAAAACACTAAAGGAGCTGAAGGTCCACCTCCCTGCAGACAAGAAGGCCAAGGGTAAGGCCAGTACGCTGGCCACCCTGAAGTACGCCCTCAGGAGCGTGAAGCAGGTGAAAGGTACGTCTGCCTCGCCCATCTGCTCCAAACCTATAGAAATATGTTTTAAATCCCCCCAAATTATAGCTTAGATTGTGCTGACTTTCTAAAACTCGAGGCTCATTGCAGCTCACTGCAGCCTTGACTTCCAGGCTTAAGCAATTCTCCTGCCACAGCCTCCTGAGTAGCTGGAACCACAGATGTGTACCACCACGCCCAGCTAATTTTTGTATTTTTTGTAGAGATGGGGTCTCACTGTGTTGCCCAGGCTGGTCTCAAACTCCTGGACCCAAGCAGTCCTCCCACTTCAGCCTCCCAAAGTTCTGGGATTACAGGTGTGAGCCACCGTGCCTGGCCTGGCCTTTTTTCTTTGGAGTGGAAACTACCAGCTCCAGAACTTTGAAGAATTCCTTAGCTGTGTTGGTCTGTTGTGATGAGCAGGCAGAGACCATCAGTGTCAGTCAGGGTGGGGAAGGAAGGTGGCCTGCAGAGCATCTTCATACCTCCTGCCAGCTGGTGTGTGAGCACCTCCCGACTCTGTGGAGCTGTGCCTTTTCATGCGTTGTGCACATGCACTAAGGGGCTGGTAGATCTTGTACATTAAAAACATGCATAAAAATAGAAAAATCTGAAAGGCTTAAAGGTGAAGCAGTAGCTGTATTCTATTATCAGTCGTTTCAAAGCACAGCATACAGTTAGAGCAAAATTCTTCACTAGTAATCGTGGGTATAAACTCGTATTTCAAGCAGTCTTCATATTTTTTAATGTTTGGGTAATTTTTCATCAGCAGTGAGCAGGTCATCAGCACTAGTCTCTGGGGTCCCTTGAGCCAGGTGTGGAAGGGTTGCTCCGCCACATGCTAGCTTGGACCCTTGCAGTTTTGGGTGTTGTCTTTGGGTGTCCTCTGAGTTTCTCTGCAGTCCTCTGAGTTTCTCCTCCCTAATCCCATTGTCCATTTTGTGAGGGTTGATATACACACAACAAGGTGCCTAGGCTACTCGTCAGTGCTGGTCAGGTCTAAAGATACTGCATGGAAATCTGGTGCCCCTGGGATGAGCACCCCACCATGGAGGGCACCGCTCTGGGCCTGCGTGCCTTTGGAGGCCCCCTTTTCCGGAAGGAGGAGCTGGAAGGGAAAGTTCATTCTGATCAGTTGGGCTGCTCTGTTCTCAAGTGATTATGTCCATTTAGGGTGTTTCCCTGTTGGCCTCTGCAGTAACTTCAGAGCTCAGAAGCTCTGCCACATGGACATTTTCCACACTTCCCAGCAGTTTATATCTTGATTTCAGAGCATACTCAGAAATGTGCCTGTTTCTGAAATTACTGAAGGTGGCAAAACTGAAAGCAGTTGAGACCCAGCTGTGGGTCCAAAGGTCTTCTCACCACCTTGCGGGAAGCACATGCGTGGCAGAATCCTGGGTCAGACTCCTAACGCAGCCTCAGGTTTCATGTGTCCGGGGCCTGTTGAGCCCTGAGGGCAAGTGGCAGCCTCGAGCTGGCCCCTTTGCTCCTGCCCGGAGTGAGGGCCACTGTGGCCATGAGCACCGACACCCAGAGACAGGCTTGTCACCCCAGAGCCCGCTGGATACGCCCAGGATGACGTGGGAACTCAGATGGAGTGGCCCTTCAGATTCTATTTTGAAAACTTTCTTTCAGATGTTTCTTGTGCCTATTATTTTTTTAAGCAGTCAATTCTGCCTGGATGGGGGTGTCTGATGGCATTACCCAGGGAGTCAGATGTGCAGGGGTGGCCATGTGGTCCTGTGTGGAAACGTGGATATACCATCATGATTAAAGACTTTCTGGGGGCCAGGCGTGGTGGCTCATGCCTGTAATCCCAGCACTTTGGGAGGCCGAGGTGGGCAGATCACGAGGTCAAGAGATCGAGACCATCCTGGCCAACATGGTGAAACCCCGTCTCTATTAAAAATACAAAAATTAGCTGGGCGTGGTGGCACGCGCCTGTAGTCCCAGCTACTCGGGAGGCTGAGGCAGGAGAATTGCTTGAACCGCCGGGAGGTGGAGGTTGCAGTGAGCTGAGATCATGCCACTGCACTCCAGCCTGGTGACAGAGCAAGGCTCCATCTCAAAACAAAACAAAAAAGAATAATTAACTGGGTGTGGTGGTGGGTTCCTGTAATCCCAGCTACTTGGGAGGCTGAGGCAAGAGAATTGCTTGAACCCGGGAGGTGGAAGTTGCAGTGAGCTGAGATTGCGCCATTGCACTCTAGCCTGGGTAACAAAAGCAAAACTCCATCTCAAAAAAAAAAAAAAAAAAAAAAAGCACCTTCTGGAGAATGTGAGAGGTGGCTGGAACTCTGCGACTGTATTACCTTAAATAATGTAGTTGCCACTTTAAAAAATTTTATAATCAAATGCCTTCTGATGTTTCAGGGAAAAATATCGCGATTTGTTTGTGAGTTTGTTTTGCCTTCACGTTTCCATGTGTTCTGTGTCCCAGGAAGACGAGATTTATATCCTACCTTTTCATTTGAGAAAAGTAGAGCCCCCAGTTCGTAAGAGCTAGTGACTGTCTCCGGCCAAGCGCCGGGTTCTGCCCACTGAGTGTGAACACTGTCTCTCCTGCAGCTAATGAAGAGTATTACCAGCTGCTGATGTCCAGCGAGGGTCACCCCTGTGGAGCAGACGTGCCCTCCTACACCGTGGAGGAGATGGAGGGCGTTACCTCTGAGCATATTGTGAAGAATGCCGTAAGCGCCTTCCCGCAAAGTTTCTTTCTAAACGGCAGGAGTTCCTCCGGCAGGCGAGCTAGCTCAGCGCTGCTGCCGGTGGCTGTAAGGCAGGAGCGTTTGGGGTTTCAGCAGATAAGTTCCTACCTTTAAAAGGAAGAATGTGAAGTCAGTGAATCTGGAAGTGGCATTCATGTTCTGGACTTCTGCCTTCTGTGAGACTGTCTTCCTCGTCCCTGGCCAACTTTGTTCTGTAGCTCATGGGTGTAAGGGCAAACCCAGTGTGACTGAACTGGGGGGCTCTGGGTTTTCATGTCCTCAAGGTGAGGAGACACACTTGGTGACAGTCAGTTCACTTGTCCAGGGCTTTGCGGTCATGAGGGGGAGCTGGGATTTGAGACTCCAAAGCCCGTGCATTTTTAAGCACACCCAAAGGTGGGCCCCTTGGAGGGCACATGGGCCACATACACACACACCTACTCTACCACTCCGAGTTCTCAGCCGGTGAGAACAGATGTGAGGGCCAGTGGGGACCCCGCATGTGCTGGGACCATCATGAAGCTGGCCTCATAACAGGGCTCCCTAATCCTTCCCATCTTCTTCCTCCAGCGTAACCCCCAGGCAGCCCCCAACCCTGAGCCCAGAGGCCCAGCCAGCAGGTAGAGTGCCCATGGTGGGCTGGAGGGGCCCACCGAGAGGCCTCTCCTCCCCAGGAAGCCTCTAGAACCCTGGGAGACAGCAAGGCTGGTGGAGGTTGTTGGGGCAGGCCAAGTGAGCAGAGGGTCCCCCACCTCCCAGTCACCCAGCCTGGACACCAGGTGCCATGTCCAAGACAGCAGGGTGAGTGGCGCCTCCCAGCGGGTGGAGACAGCTGGGGTTTCTTCCAGCCATAGAGCCCTGATGTGTTGTTTCAAATAATATCATGCTGGACCACCCCCCCCCCAGTATCTGTAACAGGTGTAAGAGTTAAAGAGGAAAGAAACATGAAACGCAGCTTGGCAGTCAAAGACAGGTTTTCTTTAGTTAAAACCTGAGAGGTACTCCTGGCCGATTTTGGTCAGGAGTGCTTTCTCTTACAGACTGAGAGTATATGTTGGTTTTAGGGTGAGGGCTTATCACAAGCTTGGAATGTTTGTGTGTGGAGAAGTTTATGGCGGGGCTGGAATCTCTCTGGGAGGAGGAGAGGTTAACTTGGGGCAGGCATCTTTCCGGCCCGGATTGGGGTTATCTTGGGGCTAGTATGTCTCTGGTTGGGGAGGAGCTTGGAATGTTTCTGGTTGGAGATGTTATTTGTGGTTTATGGTCACGTTGACCTTAGCCATGAGGCTGATGCCCTGTGGATATAGGCCATTTTTCATTAAGGTGAACTTTAGAATGAGGGGCTTGTCCGAGATGCTGGTGCTCCTGCTCTGTCAACAGGCAAGATAGGAGTTTTTGGTGAGGGCTAGACAAGGGGCTCCGAGAGCCTCCCACCTCCGACGCTCCTGGTGGGCGGCTCCCTCCAGCCTGCCTGCCTGAGTCGGATGTGGCGTCCAACCCCATCTGACCTTGTCACCAGAGCCCTACTCTTCCTTTTCAGGATATGTTTGCCGTGGCCGTGTCCCTGGTGTCTGGGAAGATCCTGTACATCTCTGACCAGGTTGCATCCATATTTCACTGTAAAAGAGATGCCTTCAGCGATGCCAAGTTTGTGGAGTTCCTGGCACCTCACGATGTGGGCGTGTTCCACAGTTTCACCTCTCCGTACAAGCTTCCCTTGTGGAGCGTGTGCAGCGGAGCAGGTGAGGTCATCGAGGTAGTGCCTTGTTCCCTCTGGGATCGGGAAAGGGGCCAGGAGCTGGGCCCACCCCAGATGTAGTGCAGGCGCCCTGCCTCACCTTTCAGAGCCCACCTGTGGGGGCCACCAGCTGCCTGCTCTGGCAAAGGTAAAGGATAAGCAGTTGTTCGTCCCTTCAGAATACATTTAGAGAAAAAAATAGGCTTTCCATACATTTCAGAGAGAGAAAACCGTTAGGCATTTTAGAAATGAAGTTGTTTGGAAAAGCTGGAATCTTGCTGCGATTGCAGTCGTGGGAGGCCGGGTTGAGGGGGGGCAGTGGGGAGCATGAGCAAGGCACCCTGCTCCCTGCACACAGGCATCCCCTACCACCTTGGCAGCTGTAACCAGTGAGTGGGTCATGTCCCAGAGTGACTTCCTGAGGGTTCTTTGCCTTGACCAGGGCTGGCTTTGGGTATATAGACTGTGAGGTCCCTGGGCAGATGCCGCTGGCCCCCGAGGCACTGCAGGCCAAGTGTGCTGCACTGTGGATGGCAGCCTTCCTGGCTGCCAGGCCTGCCCCTGTAGCCACCGTCTACCCTGCCTCATTTCCAGGCTCCGCTCCCCAGCCAGGCCCTTCCAGCCGGGTCTGGTCCAGTCCCTGGAGCCAGCTGGGGGTGTGCCTGCCTCTGGGCCTCTGCCGGTGCCTCCGACCCCCGCTCTCCTTAAGGCCTCCTGTGCCCCAGCTCCTCCCTGCCCAGCTAAGTCAAGGACCAGGTGAATTCTCAGGGGCCTTTCCAAGCTGCTGGTTTTATATCATTTTCTGTAACTAGTCATTGCTTCTACTTTCCTAATTTCTTTTGAGTAGACGAAATGTTGTATGAAAGACCTAGATCTAAGATTTTTTTTAGTTTAGATTCCCACGAAAGCAGAGATTTCTTTTTTTTAAATCCCTTTCAACTATTAGGGAAACACCTCTTCCTTCATTTCTGATGAGGTTGCCCGATTGATTTCATATTTTCACTAGACATTTCACATTTTAAAGGAAGTTACTAGTTTACCAAAATACCAATGTAAGCCTTGAATGCCAAGTTGTTTCTGTTAGAACTGACTGTCCCAAAAATATGTAGCACGAAATGTTTGGGGCTTCTGTTTCGCTGTGGCCAGGCCTCTGCACACCTACCCCAAAGTCTGAGGCAGCTGAGAGGCCAAAGAAAGAGGCTGACAAATTCAGTTTCTTAGAAAGAAATATTTAACAGGGACTTAAGAACAGAAGCTGTGCATGTTGTGGGTGGCGATGAGACAAGACTGGATCCCAGTCTTGCCATTCCCCCAGACCCAGGGCTTCTGTGGGACTGGCACACCGCCTTCAGAGGGAACCCGTAGGAATTTGCCCTGAGGGCAGCATTTACCTTAAGTACCTGCTCTTATTCAGGGACAGTAGGTAAATGAAATCTCCGAGGCGTTCCCAGAAGTGGGGTTAATCAAAAATCAGCATGGAGGCTTAGCTTCCAAGATGTAGCTGCCGTGGCCTCCACAGCTTTCTTTGTCAATGTTCTGGACATCCGTGAGTGTGCTTAGTTGTAAGTT
>NW_026652276.1:3559932-3678600 GCF_009828535.3 Hylobates moloch
TTGGTGTGTTTGCAGCAGTGCACCATGAGCGTGCTCGGTTGTAGGTTAGTTGGTGTGTTTGCAGCAGTGCACCATGAGCGTGCCCGGTTGTAGGTTAGTTGGTGTGTTTGCAGCAGTGCACCATGAGTGTGCTGGGTTGTTAGTTGGTGTGTTTGCAGCAGCATCATATACCGTTTTGAAAATGTAAGCCTCCTGGTGCTAGAATTTTAGCACTGCATAATTTGGAATGCACCACACTCATGAAGTGTTATGTAATTTTAGTCAAAAATGTAATAGAAGGTTTCTCAACTAAAGGATTTACTTTGTGCTTCCATAAATTTTCAGTTTTCACCTTGAATCTTGCTTGATTCCACTGCTCCTCTTTTGTTTGTGAGAAATGAGGAACACTGTATTTAGTTGTTGATTTCGTTGAATGACTTTGGGCTCTCTCTTCTAGATTCTTTTACTCAAGAATGCATGGAGGAGAAATCTTTCTTTTGCCGTGTCAGGTAAGCCTGGTTCCCAGTTTTCTTAAATTAGAAAACCGTATAAACATTTCACCCCAGCGCTGCTCCGCTTGAGGCTGGGGGGCGTGAGCCCTGCCCGCAGGGACTCAGCATGCCTGTTTCTGAAGTCTACCAGAAAACACAGTCAGTTACATTTTAAATGTGTACAGGTTGCTAAGAATGCGGCCAGCAGTGGAGTGATTTAACCTGCCCCTCATGGAAAATGGTGGCCAGGGGACCACTTTCTCTCTGTCTCCTGCAAAGGCCTGTACCCCAGGGTTGACAGAGTTTCCGAAAGCACTGCATCTTTTGGTTGTCTGTGCGTTCTTCTGGGGAGAGACCCATAGCTTTCCCGACAAGGGTCTTGGTCCAAACCAGGGTGACTGATTGAGCATCCAGCTGCACTGTCAGGAGTGACCCTAAGCCAGACCCTGGCACCCTCAGGAGTCAGGGCCGAGGACCCCTGGCGGGAGCAGCACCCCTTTTCTGTCTGCTTTACCAACCCAGAGTGCAGGCTGCTCCAGAGAAGGGCTGTGGAGCACTCCCACTGGTGGGGGTGTCAACTCTGATTTGCCCTTCGGTATGATGGGACTGCGGGAGGGACTGAAGAGGGCAGGGGGGCAGGCCCAGCTCCTCAGGCAGAGCAGAGGTACACATCACCTGCAGCGTGGCATGGGGCCCAGGTGTGGAGGAAACAGAACGGGACTGTTCCTGTATCACAGTTCCAAACTTTGAGCGTGGCTCTTCTCCACAGTGTCGGGAAAAGCCACGAGAATGAGATCCGCTACCACCCCTTCCGCATGACGCCCTACCTGGTCAAGGTGCAGGACCAACAAGGTGCTGAGAGTCAGCTTTGCTGCCTTCTGCTGGCAGAGAGAGTGCACTCTGGTTATGAAGGTAACAGCCAAGCCCAGGGCGAGGGCAGACGTTGTCTCTGGCTCCCCCTCAGTTACTCCTGTGGTTCACACATAACATCTGTACAACGGACTCCCAGCTGCGGTTCCCCAGCCTTGGCCTCTCCACCTCACCTCGGGCAGGGTCCCCATCTTTCTGGAGACTCAGCACACCCTGCTTGTCATGCGGCCCTCCCCACGGCAGATCACGGCATCTGGGTGCCAGCATCTCTCACCCCTGTCCACACCAGTGCTGTGACCCCTTCTCCCCTTTCCCTGGCTGCTCTGCCTTTTGTCCACAAAGTGGGAACAGCCCCGACAGGTCTGGGGCCCCACATCCTTCCCATCCTCATCCCCTGCCCCATGCCTCAGCCTAATGGGCCCCTCTGAAGGGCACTGATGTCGCTGCCTGCTCCAGAACCCCAAACAGTTCCTCAGCCCCCAAGAAATGAAGTGCTGGGCATCCCTCCCTCCCCACCTTGTCCCATCCTAACTTTTCCTGGGATTTCCCTTCCTCCCAGACAGACATGCACTGACATGACTCTCCAGGTGAATCAGCCTCCATACAAGGCTTGCTGTGCCTCTGTATGCCCAGCATTCGGGACCACAGTCTCTGCTCCTGTTGCCACCTCACTCACAGAATCCAGCTCACCTCACCATGACCCTCTTGGTCCATTAGCTCTTCTGGCTACCCCACCCCCAAAATAATATCTGGGCTCTTCTCTTGAAGCTCGAGGATACAAGGCATTGTGCCACCTTGATGGGTCCTTCCTGTGGTCCCTCTTAAGAGCCCGCTTTGTGGCATCTTGGTCCTTGTATTGGCCGAAATCCCTGGCCGGGAACTGTAGGTGCTCACCATGGCTGCTGAGCGAGTCACATGATCTCCAGATTCTCTGAAGGCAGGTGCATTCTGCAACTGCTGAACCCGGGGAAGCCAGCTGAGTCTGCTCTGCTGTGCTCACCACCTTCTCTGTGGTGAATGACAGCTTTTTAATTTTTTTTAAGAGACGGAGTCTTGCTCTTTCTCCTAGGCTGGAGTGCAGTGGTGCTATCTCAGCTCACTGCAACCTCCGCCTCCCGGATTCTAGCAATTCTCCTGCCTCAGCCTCCCGAGTACCTGGGACTACAGGTGGATGCTGCCACACCCAACAAATTTTTTTTTTTTTGGTATTTTAGTAGAGACGGGGTTTCACTGTGTTGCCCAGGCTGGTCTCGAACTCCTGAGCTCAGACAATCCACCTGTCTCGGCCTCCCAAAATGTGGGATTACAGGCGCGAGCCACTGCACCCAGCCAAATGACAGCCTTCTTAAAAGTGATAGAAATATTTTAAGTATGTGACTCTCTCTACAATGTTTGATGTGTTCCTGCGTGTATTACAGAATGTTCTTTTCCAAATAGTAAGGTTTAGAGAGGGTACATAGAGTTCAACAAGTTATTCCCCCAAATTACCAGTCTCCTTCAAGAATGAAAAATGTTGGAATTTTGAATGTTTTGTCCATGAATTGAGGAAAATTTTGGATATATGACTCACTTTATGCAAATTATTCTATCACCTTTGTCCACCTTTGTCAAGTTTCTAAACTGTGAAGTTCTCCAGTACAGTGACATTTGCTAAGAAATCTGAATCCAGACCAGGTGCAGTGGCTCATGCTGGTGGTCTGGCACTTTGGGAGGCTGAGGTGGGAGGATCTCTTGAGCCTGGGCATTTGAGACCATCCTGGGCAACATAGTGAGACCCTGTCTCATTAAAAAAAAAAAAAAAAATTTGAATCCAAGTATGTAACTCATTTTCCTAAAAATAATGTGTCAGATCACTGTAGTTTCATCTTAAACATCATAAAGATGGGGCCGGGCGCAGTGGCTCATGCCTGTAATCCCAGCACTTTGGGTGGCCAGGGTGGGTGGATCACGAGGTCAGGAGATCAAGACCATCCTGGCTAACACCGTGAAACCCTGTCTCAACTAAAAATACAAAAAATTAGCCGGGCGTGGTGGCACGCGCCTGTAGTCCCAACTACTGGGGAGGCTGAGGCAGGATAATCGCTTGAACCCGGGAGGCAGAGGTTGCAATGAGCCGAGATCGTGCCACTGCACCCCGGCCTGGGCGATGAAGCAAGACTCCGTCTCAAAAAAAAAAAAAAAAAAAATCGTAAAGATGGCCTTCCAGCCTTATTTTGCTAAGAGTAGTCTTTACGTGGTCTGTGTGGTTTTGTTAACATGGCAGTTTCGATTTACTAGACTAAAACTAGCATGCAAAGAAGCTAAGAAGGCTGGCCAGTGATCCCATAACCAGCGTTAAGGTTCTCAGTGTGGCAGGCTCTGTTGTTCAGAGTCCATGTTTTAATTTTTTCTTTAGCTGCTCATTACTCTGAATCTACAGGGTGTTTTCTGGTACTTTTAATATAACATTAAATATGCAGTTCTCAGGATCACAAATGTGTGCAATATTCTATTCTTTCAGCCCCTAGAATTCCTCCTGAAAAGAGAATTTTTACAACCACCCATACGCCAAATTGTTTGTTCCAGGATGTGGACGAAAGGTACGTGGTCTTGACCCACCCCCTTTTTCGTGTTTTTGATATAAAAGCTATTTAGCCAAAGCCAAGACTGCATCTTGGTTTTATAATTACATGATAATGGACAAAAACATGTAATTATATACAAGCAATGAAATAATTATGGAATTACACTGAAAACTTCCTAAGGTATGCACATGGTGTAATTGAGGCTTTCTGGAGAGCTGTTGATTGTTCTAATTGAGCCTGTCTTAATTCTCCCATGTAAACCCATTCGGAGTAGACGATGGTCCAGACAGAGGCGCTGTTGCCTGGGACCAGTGTCAGGGTGGAAGCCAGAGATGCCATTGGCTGGATCCCAGCCTGTGTGCTAGAGGCTTCTCCAGGAGACAGGATTTTCTTCATGCCTCAGAGCCCCACTTGGGTCCCTCTGTCTGGGTCTCCCCCTCAGGGTGCTGTAGCAGGTGCAAACGGTCTCAGTGAGATTTGGGAGCACCCATGTTCTGAGTGGCTTCTGCCCCCACCATGCATCTTCTCCCAGCTCCTCCACAAATGCATGAAGACTCCGAAAACACTTGGGCCGGCTGGGTGCAGTAGCTCACACTTACAAGCCTAGCACTCTGAGAAGCTGAGATAGGAGGATCACTTGAGGCCAGGAGTTTGAAACCAGCCTGTTTGAAACCAGGAGTTCAAAACATAGCAAGACCCTGTCTCTGCAAAATAAAAATAAAAATTAGCTGGGTGTGGTGTTGTGCACCTGTAGTCCCAGCTACTCAGAGGCTGAGGCAGGGGGAATCACTGAGCATAGGAGTTCAAGGCTACGGTGAGCTATGATTGCACCACTGCACTCCAGCCTAGGTCACAGCAAAAGACCCTGTCTCAAAAAAAAAAAGAAAAAAATGCGTGGGTTGCTGGCAGTAGTCACAGAAAAGTGACCTCAAGATACCACAGGAAGTGGACCAAGAAGCACCAGTGTGCTGGGTTCCTAAAATTAACCAGGTCACCTCCTAGAAGCTGGAGGATCAAGGCCTCTCCCTCCTCTGCTCTTGGCCCAGGGACACAGGCCCTCATCCTTGGAGTCAGGGCCACACAGCCTCCTTGGGAGGCTCTGTGGGTAAGAAGGGATCCGTCACTTCCAGCTCCAGGTTACTCAGGTGTGTCCGCGGGGCTGCCTGGGGCAGAGCCAGTTTGCAGATGCAGGCTTCTGGACACCACCCTGCCCTGCAGAACCAGGATCTTGGAGGGCAGGGCCTGGGGCCATATATGTAAAGCAGCCTCGGGAGACTTTTCTTCCTTCAGAGATCTGAGAACTGTCTGTAATCCACTCCCGTGCCAACTTGGTGTCCAGCTCAGCCCTGGGCAGGGAGGTTGGCAGACAGGTGCACCTGGCATGATGGGCCACAGCCTGCAGGCTCTCCTTGTTGAAGTTTTATGTGCGGCCTAGCTCACAAAACCCAAGGCCAGCCAGAGCAGGTGGCCAGGGCTCCCCCTCCTCCTCCCCTCCTTCTTTTCATCCTCCACCCCCTTTCTGCTCCCTCCTCTTCCTCCTCCCCCTCTTTTTCCTTCCTGTTCCCCCGCTCTTCTCCTCTTCCTTCCTCCTCTTCCTCCTTCAGCAAGGCCTTGATGGGACGGATGCCAGATGCCAGGAACATTCTGTATGTCCTGTCCAAAGGAAAACATGAGGCCTGAAGAGAGAGCCTCAGACAAGAAGGAGGAAATCAAAGAATAATGCCAGGCCCGTGAGAAAGTTCTGCACCATGGTCTAAAGATTCACAGGGAAAATCCTTCCACACAAGCAGCAGAATTTGAGGAAACATTGGTTTGGATGCAACAAGTGTTAAGAGGCAGCTGGGGAGAAGAAACGGTCGGTGGAGCCGGCAGAGGGCGCTGGGCGCAAACAGAAGCGGAAGGTGCTGCTGAAGTTCAGCTCCGTCCTGCAACGGAGCAAAGCCACAGCTCCAGGACGAGGCATGAGTGCACAGGGCAGAGGCCCAGCCAGCCACCGAGACTCCAGAGAAGCCACAGTAAACCAACTGGACGCTGAGGCCAAAGTCACATGAGACCAGGCTGGAAAAGAAGCACATACAAAGGGTTTTCCGAGGCCCAGGCGAAACTTGTTAAGCAAAAATCCATGCCAGGTCACATGTGGCCAAACTAATGAATGACACCGAAAAAGAAAAAGATGCTGGAAGGAAGAAAACAAAAGCATGATCATGACTTACCTTTCGGGAGGTGAAACGCAGAGCTGAACTCAGGCCCCAGCAGAGGGAGCCTCCTTCGGCGTCCTGGACAGTGAACCTTCATTTGCTATTGATTGAAAGTCTAACTGGTTCTGTTAGTCCAACTTTTGATGGGGGGGGGGGGGGGGGGTGGGGTTTGGAGTGTATCTTCTCTTTCCAGGGAATAAGATGGTTCTTAGTGACAGTCTCCTCCGCTGTTTGGACGCCGATCCTAGCGTGTGTCTGCTTGCCTTCCAGGGCGGTCCCTCTCCTGGGCTACCTACCTCAGGACCTGATTGAAACCCCAGTGCTCGTGCAGCTCCACCCTAGTGACAGGCCCTTGATGCTGGCCATCCACAAAAAGAGTAGGTCCCCTTTTCACGGTACATCCTGAAGTGTTTGGCGGAAGTTCGTGTGTCCTTGGGGCTGCTTCTTGGGACCAGTCTAGCTCTGACGGGTCAGATCAGCTAAGGACAACCAGGTGGTAGACGCCTGCCTCGCCACCTCACTCCTGGCACTGCAGTGCCCAGTGGAGTCGAGAGAGAGGGGTAAACTCATGTGAGTTCCTTTGTGGCCAGTTGTTTCTCATTCCGTGGCCAGAGTCCGTGGCATCTCATGTTTACTGTTGGCTTCAGTGGCGCATGGGAGGAGGGGAGACCAGTTCATCTGTGGCTAGGAAGGTTCTCACCAGGCCAGGGGAGTGACAGTGCATGTCCTCACCAAGCCCAGCCCTCACAGACGCAAGTGACACTAGCAGAGGTGAAACATGGGATGAAACAGCTCCTGCTGGAAACAGCCTCCTGGTAATCTACAGCAAAAACGAGAGGTTGAAAGCAGTGGCTTTGAAGAAGTGTTCATATCCCTACAGTTTGCAAATGATCCCGGGCCTGAGTGAATCTTGACTTGTCTCTCTCTACTGTAAATCCTGTTTGCTCCCCTTTTCCCCTGAATGCTGGCTTTTGCTCTTCTAGTCCTGCAGTCAGGCGGGCAGCCTTTCGACTATTCTCCCATTCGGTTTCGCGCCCGGAACGGGGAGTACATCACGCTGGACACCAGCTGGTCCAGCTTCATCAACCCATGGAGCAGGAAAATCTCCTTCATCATTGGGAGACACAAAGTCAGGGTGTGAGTGCTCCAAGGGCCCGAGGTGGCTCAGGGGTCTCGGGTGGGGATCTCGGGCTGTCCTCACCTCCCAGCAACAGATGGCATAGGGAGGGGCTGAGAGGCCAAGATCGAAACCTTGCCTCCTGCCACCAATCTGGAGCCCCAGGCTGGTAGGCAGGGGTGACCTGTCCTCTGACCCCAGGTGGGAGGGACCTCATTCGGCAGAGTAGGGAGTGGACAGGCAGAAGCCTGGGGGGCTGCAGGGGAGAGGCAGAGGGCCCGCCCAGGCAGGCAGCATGTAGTGGCTATACAGTCACGCCAGAGAGGTCCCCCTGTGGGGCCCCATCTAACAAGATGAATTAAAACCACGCAGGGGCCCTTTGAATGAGGACGTGTTTGCAGCCCACCCCTGCACAGAGGAGAAGGCCCTGCACCCCAGCATTCAGGAGCTCACGGAGCAGATCCACCGGCTCCTGCTGCAGGTGGGTGTGGCGCCTGCATGCCCTCCTCCCAGGTAGCAGCCTGAGCACCCCCTGTGGAGGACATGGGCTCTGAACCCTGGTCCTGGCACACCCACTCAGACAGCTTCATCTGTCATTCTCTGAACATCCCCCAGGGGACAGTTTGGGCATAGACTGTGCTAGTCCAAGACAGTCCATAGTACCCTTGGCTCTCTCCAGCCTTGCATTCGACCTTGTCTGAACTGCAGCCCTGAGTGAGTAGCTGAAGGACATGTGCAGACCCCGTGATCTGACACAGGCTGCATAGTCCCAGAGTGACCTCTCAGTGGTGCAGGGGCTCATTCTAATCCAGAGCAGTGGGACTTAGGGAAGGGACATTGTACTCAAGGTCCCTAAAAAAATCAGGCCCACTGCAGTCAACCCCTCGCCTGAGTAGGCGTCCGCCTGTCAGTTCCCGGAGGCTGTGGCGTGAAGCTGTCATCACATCTTGTTTGTTTTAAACCCCTCCATAGAGGCGTGGCTGGCTGCAGCCATGCGTTGATGAGCGGGTTGGACACATTCCTTTGGTGCCGTCTCCTCGGTGACTGCATGTCTGGGTCTGGGTCGGCGCACCGCGGCTGGAGGCTGGGAGTCTACCTCTGGAACTGACCCTGGGGTTTAAACCTCAGCTCCCCTGGTCTTTGCCATGTAGCCTTAGGCAGGTCACCATCCTCTCTGTGAAACAGGGTGTGTGGGCAGGGGGCCACATGCGCAGCTCAGCAGCCCTGGCTGTGTCTGTAGCGCTGTCTGCTGTCTCCCCAGCCCGTCCCCCACAGCGGCTCCAGTGGCTACGGGAGTCTGGGCAGCAACGGGTCCCATGAGCACCTTATGAGCCAGACCTCCTCCAGCGACAGCAACGGCCATGAGGACTCACGCCAGAGGAGAGCCGTACGTCCCCTTCCATTCTCCCTGAGAAGATGAGTTTGTGGATGTCCCTCCAGAGTTAAAAAGCGCACTCAAGACAACCTTTGGCAGTTAGGAGAGAGGCTTCATGATCGCAGCTGTTTCTGCTTCCTTCCTAAACTTTGTTCACTTGGGACTTTTTAATCTCTTAAGAGTTGAAAGAGCTAGAAACCATAGCTAAGTGTTGGTTGAAAATTATTTAAAACAGACAAGCAAAAGTGAAGATTTAACTAGGATAGAAAGAAGAAAATGTGGGCTGGGTGCGGTGATTCACGCCTGTAATCCCAGCACTTTGGGAGGCCGAGGCAGGCGTATCACCTAAGGTCAGGAGTTCAAGAACAGCCTGAGCAACATGGTGAAACCCCGTCTCTACTAAAAATACAAAAATTAGCCAGGCATGGTGCTCCTGTAATCCCAGCTCCTGGGGAGGCTGAGGCAGGAGAATGGCTTGAACCCAGGAGGCAGAGGTTGTGGAGAGACAAGATTGCGTCACTGCACTCCAGCCTGGGTGACAGAGCAAGACTCTGTCTTAAAAAAGAAAAGAAAAGAAAATGTAATGTGCCGTTTTGCTTTATTTTTTATTATTATTTAGGATCATCAAAGAGGTTTTATCTAGCTCCACACCTGTCAAATTTGTCATTCACAATTTCCTTCTGTGTTGCTGAAATTATTTCAGCCATCCTCTGTTCTCACTTTGCGGGACAGACTGAAGGAGGTCTCCTAGAATGAATAACGTGTTCATTTTGTTTTTCTTCAAGGAAATTTGTAAAAATGGTAACAAGACCAAAAATAGAAGTCATTATTCTCACGAATCTGGAGAACAAAAGAAAAAATCCGTTACAGGTAAAAAAAAAAATTCAGCATTTCCTTACTGAAACTAGAGAATGGCCACATGAGAAGAGGGAACCTGGGTTGAATGCTGACTCTGGCTGGCAGGGAGTCTACCTTGTAGCCGTGCCACACCCCCTTCTGTGTTCAGCACAGTCTGCAGCTTCCAAGAGGCGAGAGCAGCCCAGTCCTGCACGCCGCCAGTGCAGGCACTGATGTCCACACTGGGCACCTGATGCTCTGCAGGCCTGGCGGGTGTGGCTAGGTGTGCAGGCCTGGGGAGCTGTGGCCAGCTGTGCCTTCCTGCACCGTGGCCTGCCCTCTGGGTGTGCCTGGGAGCCACGGCCTGGGCCGCTCGTTCTTGCTGTACAGAGTGGCTATATGGCTGTATGTTTACACTTGCAAACCCTTCACTCACACACACACACACAACTGCCGATGGTTTGGCCAGCATCCACCTACACTCAAACCAAACCTGTCTGAAGTGGAGAGTGCCACTCAGGGGCTGCCGACCCACCCCCATTGCAGCAGCCCTTTCCTACCACAGCGCCACACTTCCCAGGCAGCTTCACACTGTCATGCGTGGGTTCAGATTCATGCTGCTCCTCTGTCCTGCATGTATTTCTCACAGCATGCACCCAGACACGTGTGTGCACACATGCATGCATCCCAGTCCCCTCCCCGTGGTGGGCCCTTGCTCATTGTCTGTGCTCAGGCCGAAGCCTCCTGTGGGGAGCACCAGCCAGACACTGCTAGGACTTTTGGCCTTGGGGATGTGTTGGTGGACATGCTGCCTGCTGGACTCTGTGCTGGGTGTTGGGGACACACTAATGAGCTAGACACAGCTCTGTGCTCGAGGGCCCCTGGGGGACAGGCATGTGATGAACGTCATTGGGGCAAGAGTCGAATCTGCAGCACAGTGAGGAGGCAGTTGCCATCATAATTGTTACTAGCAGGGATCACCTTGAAAACACTGGCCTGGCCCAGGAGGAGCATAAAGTACGTGGGTTCTCATTGGCCCTGAAAGTTTAAGAGTTAAGTGAGAACTGCTGTCTCCCACTGCTGAGTCCCTGACCCCTGGGCACAGCCTAGACCCCAGAGAGAAGCAGACACCAGGCTGGGCAGCGGCTCCCTCCCAGGTCTCTCTGTGGACGGCACTGTGGTGCTTGTGCCCACAGGGCTGCCAGATGCCAGGCTGTCCCCAGGCTTCCATACCCATGAAGCAGAATCTGAGTCCCCAGCCCTGTCTTCAGGTAGAACGAAAATGCTTTCTAAATGCACAGTGTTTTCTTTGGGAGAAAAATAAATGAAAGAACAATTTTGCCATTCCTTCAGAAATGCAAACTAATCCCCCAGCTGAGATGAAAGCTGCCCCTGCCGTGGAAAAGGACAGCCTGGGGGTCAGCTTCCCCGAGGAGTTGGCCTGCAAGGACCAGCCCACCTGCTCCTACCAGCAGATCAGCTGCTTGGACAGCGTCATCAGGTACACCGGCATTTCCAGCCGAGTCTCCACCATCTCACGCACCTTCCCGCCTCTCATGTCGTGTGGCCTCACCAGTGGTTCATGCCTTCACACAGGTACTTGGAGAGCTGCAACGAGGCTGCCACCCTGAAGAGGAAGTGCGAGTTCCCAGCAAACGTCCCAGCGCTAAGGTCCAGTGATAAGCGGAAGGCCACAGTCAGCCCAGGGCCACATGCCGGAGGTATCTAATCTGTGTAGAGCCATGTACGTGTGAAATAATGTACATCCTCTGGAGTAGACTCAGATGTCCCCATGGCTTCTGTGGACACAGTGTAAGGGTGTAGGCTGTTTTTCAAATGATGAAAGTAGTTCAAAAGTCAGCACCCTTCTTAGGAGCTAGAGGCAAAGATGGTTCTGTCAGAGCCTTGGCTTTGAGAACAGGAACCCAGTGGGTCTGCTGGAGGCCTGGGGCCGTCCCCTGACCCCCCTCATGCAGCCACACTGCGGGGACATCTGATCCCCTCATGCAGCCACACTGCGGGGACATCTGATCCCCTTCATGCTGCCACACTGAGGGGCCGTCTGCTGACCCCCTCATGCAGCCACACTGGTCTCAAGTTGTCAGTCTAGGGCAGGCCTTCTTTCCAGTGCGTCTCAGAGGGGCCCTTGTGCCTGAATGTTAACATGCCCCATAAATCACATTAAATCCCAGGCTGCTTAACACAATGCCATCAGTGTTGCTGGTGTTCACCACCAGGATTAGAAATGGTACCCTGGCCGGGCGCGGTGGCTCACGCCTGTAATCCCAACAGTTTGGGAGGCCGAGGTGGGTGGATCACTTGAGGTCGGAGTTCAAGACCAGCCTGGCCAACGTGGCGAAACCCCATCTCTACTAAAAATACAAAAATTAGCTGGGCCTCATGGCGCATGCCTGTAATCCTAGCTACTTGGGAGGCTGAGGCAGGAGAATCGCTTGAACCTGGCAGGCGAAGGTTGCAGTGAGCCAAGATTGCATCACTGCACTCCAGCCTGGGTGACAGAGCGAGACTCCATCTCAGAAAAGAAAAAAGAGAGAAACGGTATCCCAGATTATGGTTGGCTCCTGACTGTCGGAAAAGCCCCTCCCCACAGGCCTGCAGAAAGGCTGCCTGGCTGCAGGCAAGAGCCCCTCACCAAGCGTTCCCTGCAGCTACCAAGCTGCTGCGCCTCCCCGCAGAGGACTCGGGATTTAAGTGTGTAACTGCTCCCATTTCAGAACTTTCTCTTTTCCACTATTCTCCTATGAATAAACATTGGGGACAAATCATCCCATGCCCGGGCCAGAGCATCTGTGGGATGGGATGGGATGGGTTGTGTGCACCCTGGTGTGGAAGCTGTATGGGCACTCCGGTGTCGGTTTCTCAGCTGCACAGTGCATTGTAATGACACGCTAATGTTTGTTCCCCCCTTCCTCTCATGAAGAGGCAGAGCCGCCCTCCAGGGTGAACAGCCGCACGGGAGTAGGCACACACCTGACGTCGCTGGCACTGCCGGGCAAGGCAGAGAGTGTGGCGTCGCTCACCAGCCAGTGCAGCTACAGCAGCACCATCGTCCATGTGGGAGACAAGAAGCCGCAGCCGGAGTTAGGTGCGACCATGGGCTCTTGGATCGGAGAGCAGTCTGATTTTTAAACATGAAAACAAGAAGTTTGCCATCTTAATTTCTTTTTCTAAGTGCAGAAGAACCCCACCATAGCCCGATAGGGGGGGCGTTTCAGGAAATCCAGTTACGTAAAATGCAGGGTGGAGTGCAACCAGCCAGGGCCCAGGCAGCAACCTGTCCAGGTCCCTGCTGCCTTGTGGTGCCCCCCAGTGGCAGTTGTCTGTTCTGGCATCAAGGCAGGAGGGTCGATTGTGGTGCAAGATCTTATCCCCTTTAATTGGTGCAGAGAGAGCACTGGGAGCGAGGTCCCACCTCCCTCTTCCCTGGGCGGGCCTGGGGTTCTTTCCTCTGCCCAGCAGAAGGTGCGACCGTTAGCCCACCCTGTTTGTGGACAGGAGCCAGTACAGGTGGTAAATAGATTTACAACGAACGCATTGGTGGCTGAGTGTTCTTATTCTTTAGAATATTATGATTAAAATGAATCCTGAATTTGTTCTTTACTAAGAAGAGGGAGATGATGAGGAAAAAGTGTATGTCCAAGATCCAGTCCCCAAGCCCTCCCTTTCAGGATGGTCAGTGGCCCTGCCTGTCCCCCGTCTTGTCTGCCCCGTGGACCCATAGGGTCCCATCTGTTACCATGCCTGGTCCCAAACCCGGAAGGACTCAGCACGTTGACCCAAGTTTCTGATGTTCTGAAAGCTAAGGACAGCCCAGGGATATCTTCAGCAGCAGAGCTGAAGCCCAGGGTTCGCCACGTTTCCGTTTGTTCAGGCCCAGGTTGCTGAGCACCTGGCTGTCAGGGCTGGCCTGCCCTGCTTCCTGCCTGTTGCCATGAACTTTCTCAGAAAGCTAAATGAAAACATTGTAGTTTCATCCTCATGCCACAGGCATCATGAAATCACTTTATATGTGAATGATTTGTCTTGTTCGTGAATATAGTGTGGCCTTAAAATAATAAACAGGGCACGTGTGGACCAGAGCCCTGGGTTCTTGTGTTACAGAGATGGTGGAAGATGCTGCGAGTGGGCCAGAATCCCTGGACTGCCTGGCGGGCCCTGCCCTGGCCTGTGGTCTCAGCCAAGAGAAGGAGCCCTTCAAGAAGCTGGGCCTCACCAAGGAGGTACTTGCTGCACACACACAGAAGGAGGAGCAGAGCTTCCTGCAGAAGTTCAAAGAAATAAGAAAACTCAGCATTTTCCAGTCCCACTGCCATTACTACTTACAAGAAAGATCCAAGGGGCAGCCAAGTGAACGAAGTAAGTGATACCCAAATTAAAAGTGGGTTTTAAAAGACTTCATTCCTGTTGGTACTGAGTCCAGTGCTGGTTTCAAAATGTGAAATGTGTCCAGTTTCAGAAGCATTAACATGTGAGACAGCTGTTGGAACTTCCCCGGCAACGCCATCTGTTTCTGTAGAACTTCCCATCGGGGGAGTGCTCTCAGGATGTCAGCTTGCATTCCCGGGGAATAGTCCCAGTCTAGTGCCTGGGGAGGGCAGAACCATGGCAGGGCAGTGCTGCTATGCCCACATTTCTTGCCTGAGTAACCATGTGGGCAGGGGCCCCACCTGGACGGGACCTCCAGAGAATCAGCTAATTCAACTTCAAGATAGTGGGCATGTGGTGCTGGGCACATGAGGAAGGAGGGGTGTACCATTCCTGGCGCCCTTCTCCCCAGGAGATGCACCCTCCTGACTGGGCCAGCCTCAGGGCTGGGCTTTGGACTCCAAAGTCAGGCAGAGTCCATGGTCATGGTGTGGGAAGCTGCTCTGTAGGCCAGGTGCCACTCGGGGGGTTGAAGGTCAAGGGATGAAGTAAAATAGATGAGCTTCTTCACCCCTTTCCTGGCTCAGGAGTCTGGCTCCTGATCCCCCAGTTCCTTCCCATACTCCCAGACACTTGTTAGAGATGCTGCCTCTTCCCTTCCCCCTGGGACACTGGCACAGGGGTCAGAGCCAGTGAGCCCGGGAAGGCACTCACCACAAGGACCCAGCTCCCCCGGGTCTCTGGGCAGACGCACCAAGGGAAATGTGTAAGAAATTAAGCTCACAGCTTCCTTGAGGATTATGTCTTCTCCACTCTTTCCTTTCTCTCCTTCTTCCCCAGATTCAAGAGTTACTGCCAGCCCATAGAGAACCTCTGTAGAAATTAGAAAAAGGTGCACTCCATGGCCCTGAGCAGACCCACCCCATGGGACCAGCCTAGTGCAGAGTTCCCGCTCTTGCTTGCCCCCTAGACAACTCTGTAGCCTTATGCAGGGCACAGACTACAGAGCTGTCTAGGGCAGCCCTGCCAGACCCAGACATGATAACCCAGGAACCCAGTGCTTTAGCCACTGTTCCCACCAGGGGACAGATTTCTTGTGAAAAGAACACCAGATAGGCTGAATTGCAAAACCTCCATTTACATAGGAGTTTGCCTTGGACTAGCCCATTTCCCTTCAGCACATCCCAAAGGCATGGGACCGCCTTGGCACAGCTAACAGGAGATGTCCCAGACACCTGCTGCAAGAGCCCCAAGTCACTCTGCGTGATGTGAGAGGAAAACCAAAGTTCCCTGGATCCCCCCCCCACTCCCCAGGGAGGCCATGGGGACATACCCAGAGTCCCTCCTTCACCAGTTGAGCCCCTCCATGTTCCTGAAGAAAGCCTTACTCAACAGCACTGTCATTGCAGAGGAAGAATTTGGTTGCAAGGCAATGCTCCCCTCTGATCTTGCTCAGGCTGTTTGACAGGTGAAAGAGGAAACTTCCCTCTTTAAGGAACAGTAGTGACAGTGCTTATAAATTGAAAAATAGAGGAGGTCAGTGGCTCTACGGTTCAGATTTCACAAACCAATTTTTCCCCCAAATACTGGGGAACAGCAGAGATGTGACAGATTTTTTTCTACTTAAGAAACAGAACTTTCTATTACCACTTATCATATTAGCATTTCATAAAAGAAAGGACATTTAATACCAGAAGAAAATAAGGAATGTGATCCTGCAATTAAGAGCTTGTCCTTTAAGTTGATTCAGTTTAGTTTTATGGAAAAACCTGATGTTTTGCCCTGATTTTTCTCCCTTCACTGAGGATCAGGGAAAACCACTTGGTGGACCAGGCAGGCCATGGGCCAGCATTTGGAAACCCAGGACTGTTGAACGAAGAGGTGTCTTCAAATTTGGAGTTAAAATTTTAACTCCAAGTATTTGTTTTTCTGCATTAGCTGCCCCTGGACTAAGAAATACTTCCGGAGTAGATTCACCTTGGAAAAAAACAGGAAAGAACAGAAAATTGAAGTCCAAGCGGATCAAACCTCGAGACTCATCTGAGAGCACTGGATCTGGGGGGCCCGTGTCTGCCCGGCCCCCGCTGGTGGGCTTGAACGCCACAGCCTGGTCACCCTCGGACACGTCCCAGTCCAGCTGCCCGGCCGTGCCCTTTCCCACTCCAGTGCCAGCAGCTTATTCGCTGCCCGTGTTTCCAGCGCCAGGGACTGTGGCGGCACCCCCTGCACCTCCCCACACCAGCTTCGCAGTGCCTGCTGTGCCCGTGGACCTCCAGCACCAGTTTGCAGTCCAGCCCCCACCTTTCCCTGCCCCTTTGGCCCCTGTTATGGCGTTCATGCTACCCAGTTATTCCTTCCCCTCGGGGACCCCAAACCTGCCCCAGGCCTTCTTCCCCAGCCAGCCTCAGTTTCCAAGCCACCCCACACTCACATCCGAGATGGCCTCTGCCTCGCAGCCTGAGTTCCCCAGCCGGACCTTGATCCCCAGACAGCCATGTGCTTGTCCAGCCACCCGGGCCACCCCACCATCGGCCATGGGTAGGGCCTCCCCGCCTCTCTTCCAGTCCCGCAGCAGCTCGCCCCTGCAGCTCAACCTGCTGCAGCTGGAGGAAGCCCCTGAGGGTGGCACTGGGGCCACGGGGACCACAGGGGCCACAGAGACAGCAGCTGTGGGGGCGGACTGCAAACCTGGCACTTCTCGGGACCAGCAGCCGAAGGCGCCTCTGACCGTAAGGATTTTCTGATGCTCTTTCCCCAAAGCAGGCAGCAAACAGCACACCTGGCAGGCCGGCCGCACATGCTCAGTTCAGACATGGGGGTTACAGGATTGAGGTTTCCACCAAACCCTGTAGATTGCCATGAATGTGTGTGCCAGAAATTCATGCTTCCCACTTCATCCTATCAGAGTAGATGATTCGAAGCCTCTTATTGTCGTGGAATCTGAATGAAGGAGGAGAGATTGTGGTACAGACTCCAGAAAGAAGCATGTGACTTGACAGTATTTATGGGCTTCGAATGTTTAAATGACTCTTCAAAGATAAAGCACAGTCAGGTTAAATACCAGAGCTAGGGCTCCTCAGGGTGTGGCGCCAGAGCCTGGCTCAGGTGGCCCCGGTGAAGGCGGAGAAGGAGGGGGACACAGCCCTAAAACCAGCGTGACCTCAGTTTCCATCCTCTGCAGGCGTAGGGACACTGTGTGGGATTCTTAACCAGTTAATGAAATGGTAGCTGTATTTGCAGTTAAACACTTGTGTTTCTGAACGAGCTCAAGTGTGTGGGAACACCAGCAGCAGTGCAGTCTGTAGGCCTCAGGCGATTCCCTGCCTTGGCCGGGGGACCCAGGGCTCCCGGGTGAGGAAGTGCAAGCATGTAGATCTATGGAGCTTCTCCCAGTCCTCCCGCCACCTCTGGGCTCCTGCTTCTGGAGTCCTGGGCCTACAGTCTGGGTTTCCAAGGAAAGGAGAGTCAGGGATGCTCCCCAGGCCAGGCCCCACCCTCACTCCCAAGGCAGCCCCCACATGGGGTGCTGTGAGAGGCGTTTTCCCCATCCATGTCTGCTGCATGCGAGGAGGGGGCTGTGGCCAAGGAGCAGCCTGAGGCTTTCCCCCCTGGAGCCCAGGTATTGCCGTCTTCCATGTGACTCTTCCAAAATTAAATGTAACTAGACGGTATCCATAGAGCATCAGTGGAATTTGCACCGTAAGCCTGGTGGTGATGCGTGGTCTGCTCGTTAGGCCCTCCCTGGCCGTGAACCTCGCAGCCGCTCCACAGCGCCCCTCCACCCTCACCCCACTCATGCCCCCCACCCCCACCCCGCCGCGTGTGCTGTGTCCTGACTGAGCCCCTGAACAGCAGTGTCTGCTTCCTGTCCCTAAAGCGTGATGAACCCTCAGACACGCAGAACAGTGATGCCCTTTCCACATCAAGCGGCCTCCTAGACCTCCTGCTGAATGAGGACCTCTGCTCGGCCTCGGGCTCTGCTGCTTCGGAGTCTCTGGGCTCTGGCTCACTGGGCTGCGACGCCTCCCCACGTGGGGCAGGTATGTTGGCCCTGGCGGGGTGTTAGGCACTTGGGAGGTTCTCGCAGGATGCACTGCCCCAGAGCCACAGGCCGGCCTCTGTGCTCAGAACAGGGATCACCGGCACTCCCCAAGCAGCTGTCAGAGCCCATGCAGACACCCACACAGACACACTCTCCCTGTTCAGCATGGCCGGCCCTAGCTAGTCAGAATTCCACATGCTCCCTGTTTGCTTCTGATTTCGGTGCCTACAGGCCTCACACCCTGGTTCCTTGTGGGACCAGCCCTCTGACTCCCCAGATAGTGGTTTGCCTTCTTGCATTAGTTCCACTTGGTGAACTGAGGGTGTGGAGCACCTGCAAGCCTCTACCCGCTGGGATCTTTCACATGTGATTTGGAATCTCAGTCACCAGAAATGCACGCACTCTCCACAAAATTGAAGCTCCCCTACTTCTCTGGAGTGAGCTTTCACCTCGCCTCCCTTCGCAGGCCTGCTGCACAGGTGAGGCTGGCTAGGGAGCGCTCCAGGCCAGCTACCTCCCCTTGTGGGAAACTGCAGTGCCCTGTGGTCCGCATGAGTGAGATGGTGAGAGCTTGGGAGAGGTGGTCAAGGCTTCTAACACGCAGCTCTACCTGAGCTGCTCAGGGCTTCACAGGAAAGAATCGCCTGCGTGGCACTAGCAGAGATCCTGTTTCCCAATTACCCAGAGCATTCAAGAAGTGGGAAGAGAAGGGGAACATGCACCGGCACAGATAGCCAATACCTAAGAAGGCGCTGGGCTCTCTCAAATCATTCTGACTTTGAGGAAGCACATTATGCAAGGTTTAATTTCATATGTCGAGGTTTTGACGCACCACGTTTTTTGTTTTTAAAGGCAGTAGTGACACAAGTCATACCAGCAAATATTTTGGAAGCATTGACTCCTCAGAGAATAATCACAAAGCAAAAATGAACACTGGCATGGAAGAAAGTGAGCGTTTCATTAAGTGCGTCCTGCAGGATCCCATCTGGCTGCTGATGGCAGATGCGGACAGCAGTGTCATGATGACATACCAGCTGCCTTCCCGGTAACCACCCAGCGTTTTCCTAGGCACCTGGGGAGGGATGGGGTTCAGGAGTTGCCAGAAACAAGGTCAAGGTCATTCAGATGGGGCGAGACGTCCCTCCGAAAGACTTAGATCTAGTTGAGTGTAGCAGAGAAGCAGGCTTACCTCTGGACAATTCTGCCAGGCTAGTACAGGATGACCCTGGCCCTGCAGTGTGGCCAGGGTAAGCCGGGGCCGTGTGGATTCACACCCTACAGCCTTCGAGGAAGACAGGCCCCTGGTGCCTCCTTCACAGTGCCACGCTCGACTTTTACAAAGCATTGGTGCCAGCATGTCTTGCTTTGTTGCCCAGTAACCCTGTGAGGTAAATGGGGTGTGTCTGGCTGTCTGACTTAGAGTTGAAGGAACCAAGTGTCAGAGCAGGTGACCAGCCCAGGGAGCGGGCTGCTCTGCAGTGACCCGAGGGCTCTGTGTCCACATCAGGCTGCCATAGGGAACTGCATGTGGTCCCTTCCCCTGCGGAGCACCCGCTTGGCATGGGAAGCTGGGAGGAAAGAAAAGAAGGAAAAATGAACCCTGTGTGAGTCTGTTTCCACACTGCTGTAAAGAAATACCTGAGACTGGGTAATTTATAAAGGAAAGAGGTTTAGTTAACTCACAGTCCTGCAGGGCCAGGGAATCCTCAGGAAACTTACAGTCATGGTGGAAGGGAGGAGAAGCAGGAGAAGCAAGCACCTTCTTCACAAGGCGGCAGCAAAAGAGCACAAGCGAAGGAGGAACTGCCAAATACTTATAAACCCATCAGATCGCGTCACAACTCACTATCACCGGGACAGGGTGGGGGAACCGCCCCCATGATCCAGTCACCCCTCACCAGGTCCCTCCCTCAACATGTGGGTATTACAGTTCCAGATGAGACTTGGGTGGGGAGACAGAGCCAAACCATATCAAACCCCTAAGTCCTCTGGTCAGCTAGTGGATATGGGGGCTCCATCCCCAGGGCAGCTGTAGTCCAGCCCAGCACTGGCCAGTGGCAGGGGAATGCCATCCTGCTGGCAAGAATCTCCCAGATGAACCATTCCTGTGTGGACCCGAGCCCCAGGGGACAAGGTTACACCTGCAGATACCCAGCTCCCAGGCCTATTGTAAGATATAGTAAAATTAAATCTTGACCAGAATCATCATTTTCACAGAAAAACTATGGGTTCTGTACTAGGGAGATTAAGTTACCTTAAATGGAAATTTTTTTAAAGAAAAGGAAATTTGCATTAAACAAAATCATCTAAAACTACATTATTTATTCTGAAAGAATAAAAACAGAAACCCTTAAGACATTTGAAAGCTTACCAATTTCTAAATATCTTGCGAAGAAATTTAGACGCGGTTTTGAAGGAGGACAGAGAGAAGCTGAAGCTCCTGCAGAAACTCCAGCCCAGGTTCACGGACAGTCAGAAGCAGGAGCTGCGCGAGGTCCACCAATGGATGCAGACGGGCAGCCTACCCGCAGCCATCGACGTGGCAGTAAGCTCACGGGACTCAATTTCTGATATGGCTCTGAAAGGCTCTGTGATGGGGATTCTCTGTACTATCTTTGCAACTTTTCTGTCAATTTAAAACTTCTAAAATTAGGCTGAGCGTGGTGGCTCAAGCCTGTAATCCCAGCACTTTGGGAGGCCGAAGCGGGTGGATCACGAGGTCAGGAGATCGAGACCATCCTGGCTAACACGGTGAAAGCCCGTCTCTACTAAAACTACAAAAAATTAGCCGAGCGTGGTGGCGGGCGTCTGTAGTCCCAGCTACTCCGGAGGCTGAGGCAGGAGAATGGCATGAACCCGGGAGGCAGAGCTTGCAGTGAGCCGAGATCGTGCCACTGCACTCCAGCCTGGGCGACAGAGAGAGACTCCGTTTCAAAAAAAAAAAAAAATTATAAAATTAAAGGTTTATTTTTTTAAAGGCACAACACTATATCTACTTCAAAGAACTTTCTTCCAGTGGCTTTTCAACGTTGTTTCCAAAAAGGTTGAAAAATCTAATCTCAGTCACTTGCTGAAATCTGTTTTTCCTTTCTTTCAATTCTGTTTTCTATTTTACAAAAAAAACCTCTCCTATCACAAATCCTCAGTGTCCATGGAGAACATTAAATAATGGTGGAAAAAACAAGTTCCTGTTGGTGTGCTCTCCAGGCACGTGTCCTTCCAGCGGCCTGTGGGCACTCCACCCCCTCTCTCCTGCTCTCTGCTGACCCCTCCCTCCCACACACCATGGAAGCTGTGCTCGTCAAGGTCTCAAGTTCTCCAGCAGCCGAACACAGTGTCACTTCTCTGTCCTCGTCCCAGGGACCATTGGCAGCAGTGAGCGGCTCTCTCCAGGGAGCTCTTGCTACGCTTGGTCTCCAGGCCCTGTGCTCTTCAGGCTGTCCCTCTGACCTCTTGGCCTCCCCACAGGCTCTTCCTCTTCTCCCCACCCTCGGGCTCAGTGTCTACACCTCTTTTCCCCGCCTGCATCCTGCAAGCTCTGGAGGCATCCCGGGCTCTACTTCTCAGGCCCCAGCCAGTGGGTTGGCAAATTGTCTGGGTTCAACCTTGAAGATAGAAGCCCATCACTTAGTGCCTCCAGCATCACCACACAGGTCCAAGTCATGAGGATGCTTCCATGGCATGAGCCCTGGATGTCAGAGTGGCGTCGAAGCTGCACTCACTGCTCCCTGTGTCACCTCCGGTCAGATTCTGTCCCCCACAGTTCAGATCCCTGCCAGTGCTGTGCCACCTCAATCAGAATAAATGGTTGCAAAGCCATACACATCTGACCGCCTGTCCACATCCTCTACCTCATCTCCCATTTCTGCTCTCCTTCCCTCCTCTCCAGCTACACTGGCCCCTTAGCTGTTTCCCAGACTACCCTGGCAGGCCCCTGCCATGGGATCTTCACACGTGCCCAGCCCTTTGCTTGGAATCCTTTTTCCTCAGATAGACCCGTGGCTCACCCTGGCTGCCTTAGAGTCTGTTTTCCACCCGCTGCTGCATTAGTAATCTATTGCTGCACGGCAGATGGCCCCAACACTTAGTGATTTCAACAGTAAACGTGTATTACCTTGCACGGTCTCTTTGGGTCAGGAATTTGAGAGCGGCTTAGCTGGGTACTTCTAGTTCAGGGTCGTTCCTGATGTTGATGGTGAGATACTGGTGGGGGCTTCTGTCACCTGCCAGCTGGAGGACCAGCTTCCAGGAGCCTCACTTGCAGGCCTCTCACACACTGCTGGCTCTTGGCAGAGGCCTCAGCTCCTTGCCCTGGGGACCTCTCCATAGGGCTGCCTGGATGTCCTCACAGTGTGGCAGGTGACTTCCCCAGAGAGGAAAAGAGGAAGCCAAGGTGCCTTTTAGGACCTAGAATCAGAAGTCAGGTACTCTTTGTTGGAGGCAAATGCCTAAGTCCAGCTAAGGTTTAAGGAGAAAGGAATTAGGCCCCACCTTTTGAGGGAGGAGTGGCAAAGAGTGCGGATGCGTTTCAAAACCATTGTGTCACCTTTTCTGTGGCCTGCTGTGAATGTCCAGTTGAAAATCACAGATGTCCTCCATATACCCTATGCCTCTGGAGCCTTCCTTAGTTATTGTCCCTCTCTGCTACTAGAGTGCCAGCTCCTGGGACAGGGATTTTGGCCTTTGCTGCCAGCTGCCTCCTGGCTGACACCTGGTCACCTGCACCTTACTCAGTTTGAATGACTTTTTTTTTTTTGGGCGGGGGGCGGACAGAGTCTCACTCTGTCGCCCAGGCTGGAGTGCAGTGGCGTGATCTCTGCTCACTGCAAGCTCCGCCTCCAGGGTTCAAGTGATTCTCCTGCCTCAGCCTCCCGAGTAGCTGGGATTACAGGCACCCACCACCACGCCCAGCTAATTTTTTGTATTATTAGTAGAGACGGGGTTTCACTGTGTTAGCCAGGAAGGTCTCGATCTCCTGATGTCATGATCTGCCTGCCTCGGCCTCCCAAAGTGCTGGGGTTACAGGCGTGAGCCACCGCGCCCCGCCAGTTCGAATGACTTTCCTAACAACTCAGATCTCAAGTTTGTTACTGATCTCTCTTTTTTTTCTTTTAAGGAATGTGTTTACTGTGAAAACAAGGAAAAAGGTAATATTTGCATACCATATGAAGAAGATACTCCTTCTCTGGGACTCAGCGAAGTGTCGGACACCAAAGAAGACGAAAATGGATCCCCCTTGAATCACAGGATCGAAGAGCAAACGTTACTAACCCCTGCCCCACCTCAGCCCGGCAGCCAGCAAGGTACACCAGGTGGTGCTTGGAAGAGATGAAAGATCTTCATGGCTGTTTCCACTGAAATGGACACATATGCTCATGTTGCTTTTTTTGTTTAAAAAAAAAAAACAAAAAAACATAGTTTTCTGAAGGGGTGACTTAAAACTGTGGCGAGTGGGGAGGGTTTGGAAAGAAATATGTTTTTATATATAAAATATATATGTGGAGTTCTGTGGGATGGGGAAGAGATTTTAGTTGTTATTTAACTTGAGAAAGACTAAACGCCTCTTAGTGTCAGGGAAGTTGCCTCAGTGCTCCCAGAAGTCCTGTGACTGACGAGACCTCTGTCTGCTGCACCAGCTGGGGACTCTGGCTTCCAGAGCTTTCCCCGGGTGTTTGGATCAGATCAGATTTTGTCCTCTCTTGGGGACTGCTTTTTATCTTAATTATCATTTAGTCAAGGTAGAGTTTTTTTTTTTATACATAACAAATGGAGATAGCCTCTCCTAGTTTTATTTCAAAACGTTTCACATTAAATGGTGTGAAGCATTGTTTGGCAAACCAACAGCTTTGGCTTCTGGTGTGGTCAGTATTTCAGTCTGACATAGCTTTTGTTTGTAGTGAACAAAGTTGAAACATTTGCTCTGGACTAAAGAAGCCTAGTGGTTTGTGTGGCCAGCTCCATCGGATGAATGCACACGCAGACGCTCTGTATATTTCTGCGTCGTTCTTGTCTCCTTTTCAGACCGTGATGGCCAATATGGAGATTAAAATATGTCATCAGTCATCTCTTTATGGTGACTTCCCTCTGCAAACCAGGCTGTGACCAACACATGTGAGACCCCGTGCTGTTTGGTCTTCTTCCGTTGGAGCCACCCAGACATCTGCTTCCACCCAGCCAAGCCCACATCGCATCTCCTGGCTGAGGGCAGCCACTGCTACTCAGTCCCACAGCTTGCGACTGCATCTGTATTTTCAGGGGTGCAGTGAGCTCACCTCTCCCACTGCACCCTGGGTTGGGTGCCCAGCCCTCATTCTTTTCATGAGCCCGACCTCTCTCGGAGCAGCTTCAGGCCTCTACCAGTGTCCCCAGCACTTTTAGGTCATTTGGACACTTGGGGAAAAGTCAGGCCAGTCTGCCCAGCTTTTTACAAAACCTCATGTTGCATTGTATATTCCAAAGATGGTTCAGAAAATTTAATATTGGTCCCTGGTGGGAATTCAGAGTTATCACTGAAGAACAGTTGACTTAAAATTGGACCAAGACTATGAGGCTTAAAAGGGACAAGGGTTTTCTTTTTTTTTTTTTTTTTTTTTTAGATGGAGCGCAGTGGCGCCATCTTGGCTCACTGCAACGTCTGCCTCCCAGGTTCAAGCGATTCTCCTGCCTCAGCCTCCTGAGCAGCTGGGACTACAGGCGACTGCCACCACACCCAGCTAATTTTTTGTATTTTTAGTAGAGACAGGGTTTCACCATGTTGGCCAGGCTGGTCTCGAACTCCTGACCTCAAGTGATCCACCCACCTCGGCTTCCCAAAGTGCTGGGATTACAGGCGTGAGCCACCACGCCCGACTGGGACCAGGGTTTTCTGTTTTTTGATGGAGGTGAAATATCTTGGTAATCCACTAGGTTTACATCGTAAAACCATCTTATGCCTGACTATTAAACCTATTTTTCATAAACACAAGAACACTTTAATTTTTTGTTAATTTACCAAGTAACATCACCTGCCTATGCCTACGATAAGGTGGCAGTCTGCATTCTTAGGGCAATTAGATGTTACAAACTCCTTGCCTCTAAAGTCAGATCATGAAGGGATAGATGTTAATCTAAGGTTACAGTTATGTTACCGAAACACAAAACTGCCAAAATCTTACTCTGCTGTTCTGAATGTTTACCATCAGCGTTGTTTTATTATTTAATATATGCTCGTTGATTGTTAACTGTAGCTTCAGCGTGTGCCAAGCAGTTGACTTCATAGGATCATCTTGTGAATTTGTTTCCATGATGCCAAGCATCAAGTCATGTTTCCTTTAGTGTGTGCTTACACAGGTGTTAAACACTTTTTCTCTATTTTCAACTGAGCCACCTTTTTAATATATTCCTCAAGAGATATGTAAATAAGCTCTCAGAGTTTGTGTGATGATTTGTTGAGCCTTGCCGGACAAGTGGTTTGTTTGTGTGCAAACCAAACTTTCTTTACCCAGTGCAATAGATCTGTTTGACTGCTTGTGTCTTTTTATGACCTGTTTGCCTTTTAGAAAATTGGTAAATAAAGCAAGTATATTTTTATTTTTACTTGTATGTATTTTTCACATAGCACAAAAGAAAACCTGAATAGA
Source organism: Hylobates moloch (assembly GCF_009828535.3). Classification (NCBI taxonomy): domain Eukaryota; kingdom Metazoa; phylum Chordata; class Mammalia; order Primates; family Hylobatidae; genus Hylobates; species Hylobates moloch. The sequence goes on from NW_026652276.1 coordinate 3,585,411, forward strand.
GATCAAAGATTATTTTTTAAAATTTTTTTTAAAAGAACTCCAGGAATTCTGCATTAAAGAATCTTACATCCCAAAGGCCTCCTGGTGGTCAGCTCCCTTATAGCGTTTGCTTCTTGCTGGTTCCCTTTCTTCCTGTGCATGTCACACACACACCCTCCTGCAGGCTGCAGGAGTGAACTCTGTGTAATGCACACCTAATCGTGTCATGCTCCTGTCTTTTCACTTTCAACTGGAGGGGTGCAGCTGTCTGGCTCAGCCCCAGAGTGCCCCCAGCTCTGCCTCCACGCACCTCTGTCTTCCCTGCATCCCTGCCCTGGGTTACCTGGCCTTTCCAGGCTGGCTGCCTGTCTTCTGGTCATGGGGCTAGGTAGGGCTAAAGGTGGGGCGGTCAGGAAGCTCCACCAGAAAGGTCACATGTCTCCATTGCGAATGATACGGGCAGGGCAGCATAGTCCCCTGACCCCAGCCCTTCTTTCACAGTGATGAATGAAGCCTTGTGAGGCCAAAACTGTGGAAGCCCGAAGAGTTGCTCCCCATCCCTCCCACTCTTCAAACCATGACCCTGGGGGTGGGAGCAGAGAGCTGAATGGATCCTGAACCCAATGCCCAGCCTCTGAGAAGCTCCCTGAGCAGAAGGGAGGGGCTCTCCTCTGCCTGCTAGCCTGGCTGCCTAACGCCAAGTGTTGGTGGGATAAAAGGCAAAGTCCTCCTAGCGAGCACAGAGGCCTCTGCAAACTGCTCTAAATGGCCAGATATGGTTGTTTCACTGAACCTGAGTGCTTTTGGAAGACTCTTAATTATATTTTTATTTACTATATAACCCCAAGGGTTTTATTTCCAAACCAAACGGAGATTCTCTGAGTCTCCTGGGCAGATTGCCCACAAGGGTCCTGGACAGTCTGCAGGCCGCAGCTGCCTTTGTTCCCCCAGGGATTTATGGCCTGCCACCCCCACCGCTAACGGGTACCCCCGCAGCAACCACCGCCCTGCCTAGCCTCTGCTGGCCTCTGTTTCTGGCTGTAGGGGGATCAAAGGGCTCAAATGCTCAGGAAGTCCATACTCAGGCAGCAGGACTGGCCCAAGGGACAAATGGCAGGAAGTGTTGGCTAGGGGAGGCTGCTGTGAAGGAGGGAGGGAGGGCTTCGTGACCCCAAGATAGGCCAGGCTTCTGGGACAAAAAGGCCATGCCAGCTGGCCAGTGCATGCTAAAGGGAATTGAAGCTGGCCTTGCAGAGGGGACCTTGGGCAACTTCCAGTCCAACCAAGAAGGATTTTGCTGATGTACAGCCTTCTCTACTTAAGCTCTTTTCCCTGAAGGGTCCTCGGTCACACTGTGGCATATCCCAGTGCTTAATTTCTCCTTCCCTCAACTCTAGACAGCATTCCTCAACCCCCACCCACTCCACTGTCAGACAAGGCTTTTGAGGTCCCTAGTCCTCCCTTTAGCCTACTCTGTCATAACTCCTATCACCTGTCCTTTTGTTTTTACAAGGTCAACTTTATATCATGTCCCATAACCATAAACAATCCTTCCTTGCCTTCTGTATAGATTAATTCTAAATGTTAAAACCCTATGAACAGTGTTACATTGTTGTGACTGTGAAAATTGTTGTCTCCTGAGCCAAGTAATGTGCTAGGATTACATTTCTTGGGAAGCAGTTTGTTTTTCCTAGAGTTCCTAGTTGGTTTTCATTTATTTATTTATTTATTTATTTTTTGCTTGCACCATTTGCCTTTATCATGTCCTCCTTGTCCCTCAAATCCAGTTCCCCATCCAATCAAGTGTTCAGTCAGTCTTTACCCAAAGTCCTCCTTTGGGGCCCTGATCATCCTGTTGCAATATAAATTGCCTAACATAAAGCAGATGTTTTAGGATGAGAGCATCCTAAAACATCTTCTCGGCCTTGTTCGTTTGGATAATGAGAGGAGTGTTAATCAGTTTGCAAACTTGGGACTACAGGAAATATCAGTGAGTTTATTTTTCCCTATCACAGTTTCTCAAAGTAGTGGAAATGTCATTGTAGTTACTTGGGGGAGCGCGGGTTCTCCTTCCCTGGGGTGACGTCTAAGTGGTGAAGGAGAGTAAAGTCACAGGCCAGTAATCCACTTCCTTGGGATCCACCACTCTAGCCCCACCCTGCCAGCCCCACTACTGGGCAGGTGGGGAGTGTGTGAAGTAAAGGGGTAGTTTCACACCCAGGTGAGTGATGCTGGGCTGGGGCAAATCTCAGGACCCTGCTCATAGAGCAACCAAGAGCCAGAGCAGGGACAGTTGGGAGCGGGCGGGAGGGGGTTCCAGGTAATTACAGAGGTCAGTGAGGTGACTTTGGGAGCTTTCAAACCTCTCACCAAACTCACCCAGCGGGAAGCCTGCAGGGGTCCCTCTGGTGGAGAGGTGGAAGTAAAGGGGCCGTGGGAGGCCTGTCAGACCTCTCTAGGGGCAGTGGGGCGGTCGGTCTGCAGCCTAGTCCTGCCGCTCCGCTCAGCTGCTGCGGTCCCATGACGTTCCCCTCCCACGCGGCCTTCCAGCCCATCCTGCCAGGGACACCCCTCACCTTCCCTACCTACCAGCGCTTCTGTGAGGCCAGGCTCTGCTGGGGGTGCGGGGAGGTGGACAGGGGGTCCTAGGTCAGACTGTGCCCTTGTCCAGGGACGCTTATAGCCTGGAGGGGCTCAGAACAGACCCTGACGATCCCAGCCCGGGTGAGTAGTGGGGACTGAGGAAGGCAGGTGCTGTGCGGGGCAGGCTGGTGGTCGGCCGGCTGGGGTCCGAGAAGGCGTCTCCGCGTTCCGGCTCCTCCACGCAGCGTCTGGACTGACGCCGGGGCAGGAGCTGGGCAGGGGTCCCCAGGGCGCTGCCCGAGGGCGCGGCTCCACCGCTCATGCACCCCGCCCGCGGCCAAGGGGAACCCAGCAGATGGGCGGCCCGCCGCGATGGGGGGGTCGCGGGCGTCTGGCCCGGACAAGCGCCCGCCGCCTGCCCGCGGGACAAAGCGCGCGAGACAAAGGCGCGGCCAACACCTGTCGCTCTTGGCGCGGCCGCCGCTTTTCTCCGCCGAAGCGGCCGCAGCTGCCAACTGTCACGGGCATCAAGTTACGGGACCAGACGGCAGCTTCGGCGGGCCTGGGGGGCGGGGCGCGGAGGACGAGGAGGGGAGGAGGGAGGCGGGCGGGGGGCAGGGGAAGGGAAGGAGGGGGCCCCGGGGGCCAAAGGGGACTAGGGGGAGATGGGGGAGCTCAGAGGGGGGCGGGGGTGGTGACCCGCAGAGCCCAGGGGGAGAGCGGCGCGGGCGGGAGCACCCGGGACCCCGCCCCACTAGGACTCCAGTGCTGGCGGAGGGCGGCGTCGGGGGTCTGGCCCGGCGTCTGGACGAGTCCGGAAGAAACTCAGGGGCCGCCTTGCCACCGCTGCCCAGTGGACCCTGCCTCCCCGGGGCTTGGCAGCCACCCCAGCCAGGACCTGAAACCCCTCTAGGTCCAGAGACCGCGGACTTGACTGTGGCTCTGCACACCAGGGACGCATCTCCTGGGGCCAGTGGCCCGAGCGCTCAGCTCTGGAGGCGCCATCGGTGAAAGAGGGAAATGAATGAATTAATGCGTGAATGAACGAGTGGACGGACGGACGGACGGGTGGACGCCTGGTCGCACGCGCGGCAGATCAGTGGTCCTAGAGCAGCAGACGGAGAGAAACAAGCGCAGGCAGGGCCGCAGCTCCCCGGGGTCGCCGCCCCGGTGCCGTCCCCGCGGGGGTCTCGGGAAGGCCGGGCAGGGGGCCCAGCCTAGCTCAGCCAGCTGCCCGCCCGCCAGAGCCGCGGGGCCGCACAAAGCGCGCTGCCCCGATTGGCTGCAGCGCGCCTCGCGGTCGGCCGCCCCGGGCCCGCGCGGCCAATCGGCGCATTTAAATGCAAATAAATGGCTATAAAAGGGGCGGGACAGTGGCGGGCCGGAAGCCGCGAGGAGCGCGGACGGCTTGGCTGCTGCTGGGCGGCCGCGGGGCAGCGGAGGGCGCCGGCGCTCCCCGTCCCCGCTGCTCCCAGTCCCCGCCACGTCCCCGGCGGAGCGGGCATGGCGCCACCTGCGGCGCCCGGCCGGGACCGTGTGGGCCGTGAGGATGAGGACGGCTGGGAGACGAGAGGGGACCGCAAGGTGCGGGCCGGGGCCGTGGGCGAGCAAGCGGGTGGGAGGCCGTGCGGAGCTGGGACTCAGTACCCCGCTCCCCGCAGGCCCGGAAGCCCCTGGTGGAGAAGAAGCGGCGCGCGCGGATCAACGAGAGCCTGCAGGAGCTGCGGCTGCTGCTGGCGGGCGCCGAGGTGCGGCGGCCGGGCAGGCGCCGTGGGGCTGCGGGCGGGCGGGTCCGGGAGCGCGCTGTCGGCTCACCGCCCTTCCCGCCGGCGCAGGTGCAGGCCAAGCTGGAGAACGCCGAGGTGCTGGAGCTGACGGTGCGGCGGGTCCAGGGTGTGCTGCGGGGCCGGGCGCGCGGTGAGTGGCGGCGGGGCGGGCGGAGGCGCCGGACGCAGGCTCCTGTAACCCCCGCCCGACGGAGGACTTCCCTCCCGGCGCCCCTGTCCTGTAGGCGGCGAGGGCTTCCCCCGGAGCAGGGTGCACCCCCGCGTCTCCTGGGTGAGCCGAGTCCCCGCGGGCCGGGTGGGCTGGGCCACGCTGTCGCCGCTCACCGCGCGGGATGCGGCTCTCTCCCTCCCACCCTCGGGCCCAGAGCGCGAGCAGCTGCAGGCGGAAGCCAGCGAGCGCTTCGCTGCCGGCTACATCCAGTGCATGCACGAGGTGCACACGTTCGTGTCCACGTGCCAGGCCATCGACGCCACCGTCGCTGCCGAGCTCCTGAACCATCTGCTCGAGTCCATGCCGCTGCGTGAGGGCAGCAGTTTCCAGGATCTGCTGGGGGACGCCCTGGCGGGGCCACCTGGAGCCCCTGGGCGGAGTGGCTGGCCTGCGGGGGGCGCTGCGGGATCCCCGATACCCAGCCCCCCCGGTCCCGGGGACGACCTGTGCTCCGACCTGGAGGAGGCCCCTGAGGCTGAACTGAGTCGGGCTCCTGCTGAGGGGCCCGACTTGGTGCCTGCAGCCCTGGGCAGCCTGACCGCAGCCCAAATTGCCCAGAGTGTCTGGAGGCCTTGGTGACCAATGCCAGCCAGAGTCCTGCGGGGGTGGGCCCGGCCCTCCCTGGATCTCTCCCTCCTCCCAGGGGTTCAGATGTGGTGGGGTAGGGCCCTGAAGTCCCCCAGGTCTTCCCTCCCTCCTCCGATGGATGGCTTGCAGGGCAGCCCCTGGTGACCAGCCCAGTCAGGCCCCAGCCTCGTTTCTTAAGAAACTTTTAGGGACCCTGCAGCTCTGGGGTGGGTGGAGGGAGGGAGCCACAGGCAGGAGGAAGAATCTTGTAGAGCTACCAGCGCTCTCCCAGGTTCACCTGCCCAGCCTTCACCAGCCCTGTGCGGGCTCTGGGGGCAGAGGTGGCAGGAATGGTGCTGGGCGCTAGTGTTCCAGGCAGCCCTGGGCTAAACAAAAGCTTGAACTTGCCACTTCAGCAGGGAGACGAGAGGCAGGTGCACTCTGCAGCACTGCCCAGAGCTGTGATGCTCTGTACATCTTGTTTGTAGCACACTTGAGTTTGTGTATTCCATTGACATCAAATGTGACAATTTTACTAAATAAAGAATTTTGGAGTTAGTTACCCTTGAAGTATTGTTGAGTGATGTGTCATTAATGTGTCAGATGTGTACATGCTAAACGAAGCACATTTCCCCTGCATCTGAGGCTGGTGAATGTCCTTTAAAACCTCACCCCTTCTCAGCAGAGTGAGCAGTGTGATGGTGGTGGGGATGCACTCCGTGGCTGTCTCTGCAACAGGCAGCACTTCTGCCCCCCATGCTAGGCAGGTCCTCAGGCCCAGCCTGTTCTTGGGCATTGTGTGTGTCCTGGAGAAGGATTTTGTTTGCATGAGGCTTGTCTCCAGGGTAACTCAGCAATAGGGAGATGACCTGTCTCTGTGCCATTTTCTTGTTCGTGAGCTTCAGGAATAATAAAATAATGCCTAATTGCTACCCATTTGGCTTGAAAGTATCTTTCAAAGACCTGTTTTAGGACCCACGAGCATGACATAGACATCAGTCTACTTGTGTGAGGTTGTTGCTTATCTTGACTGAAGAAGGAACTTCCCCACTGCTGCCATTGACTTCAGGGTCAAGGAGACCCACCCAGTTTGTGGCCTGAAATGAAAGCGCCGAGGCCCCAGGGGGCTTGAGCCTTAGGTCAAACTGGGTCCAGGAGGTCAGAACCCTCCGGGATGGAGGGTGGCAGGATGGGCAGCTGGGGTGCGGGAGCCTGCCCTCTTGGGCTGGGCCAGACCTGCAGATAGCACATGGTCAGCCGGCTGAAGTCACCGCCACAGTTACCCTAGCCCCCTCCTCCTGCTCCAGGACCCCAAAGCAGCAGCTTCTCACTGTGGGTTGGTAGTCCCCAGGCTAGGGCCGAGGTGTGACAACTTAGCATTGACGTCGGGGTCTCCTCTCTGGGCATGTGCTTTTGCCTTAATACCTTTCCCAGCAGCCCCTTTACAAAAGCCCCCAAGCAGGTCCTGGCCACCAGGGGTGTTTCAAAATTTGAGGTTCACTCTGGCTCACCTCAATTCAATTATAGAAGCCACTGGGCTATAACCAGATGCAGCTTAACTTTATCATCTGGAGCTGAGCTATTGGGGCAGTGGGGGAGCCAGCGCCACAAACGAAGGCTTGAGCAATGGAAATATCATTCCTGGGATTATTTTAATGTCCTCGGACAGACTGATGTAGGATGTGCCTATAGGGACACTGATGGATAATGGGCCATCCTGAAAGCCCTGGCTCCCAATAGCACCCAGAGGCCATGCCAATGAGGGAGCATCAGCCACGGACTGCTTCAAAGGAGCAACTTTCACCTCTCAAGTCCGCTCATCACACCTTTCCAGAGGCCCTAGGAGGGGGTGAAGGGGAAGCCCAGGAGGCAAGGTGCAGGAGGCTGACCTGGACTAAAAGCGTTGCTAAGACCAGGGTCAGAAGCCACTAACCCAGAACTCTGGCCCCATGCCCCTCCAGCCCTAAGGTCAGCTTCACAGTAATCCTCGAGTGCAGCTTCTTTTGGAAATGTAAACTGGCTCCCACACCAGTGACCACTGTTGGCCTTCTGGGGCTGAGAGCTGCTCTTGCCTGCGGTGCTGCCTGGGGCCACCAGCTTCCCAGTCAGCTACCAGCTCCTCTCCCAGCACCCCCAGGCCTCCCACAAGCCCTTCTCTGAGGGCTGTCTCCTTCCCACCCAGATCCCTGACCCACTGTATTACTCTTCTATGGCTGCCAAAACCAATGACCACACTCTTGGTGGCTTCAAACACACGGTTATTATCTTGCAGTTCCACGGGTTAGAAGTCTGTCAGGATTCACTGGGCTAAGATCAAGGTGTTGGCAGGCAGGGCTGTGTTCCTTCTCCTGCCTCTTCATTCAGGGACCACCCACATTCCTTGGAGGATGGTCCCTTCCTCCATCCTCAAAGTTCCTCGGAAGCATTGCGTCTCTCTGACCCTTCTTCCGTGGTCACGTCTGCTTCTACTTTTAAAGATCCTTGTGATGACACCAGCCCCCTGGAGGATCCAGGATAATCTCCCTATATGAAGGTCTTTAGCTTAATTCTTAATTGCATTTGCAAAGTCCCTTTTGCCATGTAAAGTAGCATATTCTCAGGTTCTGGGAATTAGGATGTGGTCATGAAGGACATTCTCTGTGACACCTGCCCGCACCCTGGCCCAGGCGTTCTGCCTTCCATCGTGAAGCAGTGTGGCGCCCGCTTCCCACATGGGCATGGGCCCCCATCCCTGCTCACCTGCTCAGGGACCCTGCTCTCCACTGCACCATTAGCTTCTCCTCCCTTCTGGATCATTCTCATTAACCTACAAACAGGCTGTAATGTGAATACCTTCACTCGGAAGAACCTCCCTGGATCTGACATACTGTTAGCCTCTGTCTCATTGCTTGAAAGAAAAATTCCTTGAAAGCGTCATCTACACTTACTGCCTCCACTTCCACACATCCCATTCCTCTTCATTCCTTTCCAGTCAAGCTATTGGTCACGCTTCCACTGGAACTGCACTGTCAAAATCTCCAGTGACGAGCACGTTCCCCAACCCAGTGGGCATGTCTGCATGTCAACCTCACCTCTCGTGGGTTATGACTCATCCATCTGGAGGCTCCTCCTCCATTCTCAAGGGCACCACACCAGCCTTCCTTCTACCTCATCGGCCATCCTCAGTCCCCTGTACTCAGTGCTCCTCCCTGCCGACCTCCACCTGGACGTGTTCTTCCCGAGGCTCTGTCCTCAGCCTTCCCTGCCACCCCCACACCCAGTGACACCATCTGGCCCGTTTTGCCAATCCCGTGCCCTTGATTCAAAGCCCCTCTCCAGGCGGCTGGCTCCTCTCCATCCTCTTGTCCACTCAGTGACTGCACTTAGATGTCAGATGGGCTCACAACACCGCCAAAACAACAGATCCGCAGGCATTCCCACTTCTTGGCACCCCATGGATTGAGCAAAAAAATCTAGACGTCACCCTCAAGTTCACCCTCTTCCCGCCATCCCACTTCCTATCAGTCAAGCCCATGAGCACTTCTTCTTCTTCTTTTTTATTTTTATTTATTAATTATTATTATTATTATTTTGAGACGGAGTCTCACTCTGTCGCCCAGGCTGGAGTGCAGCGGCAAGATCTCGGTTCACTGCAACCTCTGCCTCCTGGGTTCAAGCGATTCTCCTGCCTCAGCCTCCCGAGTAGCTGGGACTACAGGCGCCCGCCACCACGCTCGGCTAATTTTTTCTATTTTTAGTAGAGACGGGGTTTCACCGTGTTAGCCAGGATGGTCTCGATCTCCTGACCTCGTGATCTGCCCGCCTCGGCCTCCCAAAGTGCTGGGATTACAGGCGTGAGCCACCGAGCCCGGCCGAGCTCTACTTCTAAGCGCTGCCTCCACGTGTCGTCTTCTTTGCCACCGACCGAGTCCAAAGCAGCCTCGTTTCTAACCTGGGCCTCCGCAGCAGGCCTCTGACTCCCCTCCCGCTCCACTCCCTTCCTGACCGCGACCTTCAAGACTCTACCCGGTTCAGCACCGCCGCTCCCCGGGGCTCCCCCCTTCCAGCCCTCCCCACGCTCTGCTCAGGCCTCTGCAAGTGACCCGAGAGCCAGGACCCGGACGGTCTCGATCAGCCAGCGCGCCCAGCCCTTGAGCCCTTCCGGGACTGCCCGGAGCCGGCGCTGGGGAATACCGAGCCCCCTGGAGCCGGGTTTGGGGGGTGCCGTGCGCTGGGAGGTGCTCGGAGGAACCGAGGCCTTGACCACGCCCCTCCAGCCCCGCCCAGTCAGAGGCGAGCTGCGGGGCCTCCTGGGAGATGTAGTTCCAACCCCTTTACTTAGTTTTTTTTTTTTTTATCAGTTTTATTTAAGAATTTCCAACAATGACACCTCTTATAAAAAGCATCCAAGCACAGGACACAGAACTGCAGCAAACAGCATTCTTATGGGTAGCTAACAGACATTAGAACTTCTACCCTTCTTTGAGACATCAGAGTTCACAGGTGAACTCTACTTCCAGGTCCTCCTGCAAAGCACACCACAAGCTCAGTCCATGTTCTCAGCCCATCAGCTTCAGTTCACATTGCCACACTTACATATCAGTAACAGAAGAGAACACACACCATACAGCATTCACAGCAGTTGACAAAGGGGTAGGGAGAGTACGAGTATCATTTCACTTAACACGTTCAAATAAAGTGGGTTATCTAAGAACAAAAACTCACTTAAAGTCTTCCAACAGATGTGGATGTCCTTTGAATGCAAAAAACATTCGTACATTATTTGCTATCATTGCTGTCTGCACACTGTCACCAAAGCCGCAGGATTGAGAGAAACATCTCGCCAAGTTAAAAAATATCCGTCATACACCATCAAGTTTCTGCACGTGCTCTCTCCTTTTCTCACTCATACTAGCCTTTCATGCCTCGGTACCACCGTCAATCCCACACAAAGTTTCAAAAGTTCAAACAGTCTTCTGGTTCCATATCACAGCCTTGCGTTCAGAGCGTTTATACGACTCCATGAAATAAAGAGTAGCGGATAAAAATGGGACACCCACCGTCAAAGACGTGGCCTGTGATGCGTGATGACGAATTCTTGAATGAGAAAGCATGTAGACAGAAGTGTTCCTATGGCAGAATATTTACAGCACTACTTTCAGTCAAGTGTTTCTTCCATAAACATTTGAAATGAGATGAACTACAGAGATTAAATGAAGGCTTTATATTGTACTTTTGTATTTGAGGGGAGACAAGTGTTAAAAAACAAAACAAAAGAACCAAACTGTGACACCATGATCTCCTAAAAGGAGATTTTCTTAAGGAAAAAAATCCATATGGTGGGGTTCAAATTAAAACAAGGAATAAAGAATGTAGTTCTAATCCATGGCTTCAATTTTGAACATGCAAAGAATTCACTTGACAAGTCCAGGGATAAAATATGACCGGAGAAACATTTTGATATCAATTGTAGTGTGTTGGTTTACGAATCAGGCAAACAGCAGTTCACTTTCAGCCACTCAATATTTCAACCTTTCATGTAACAAAACTTATAAAATTCCTTTAGCTGTTCCTTTTTCTAAAGAAAAATGTCAAAAATACTGCTGAATATACTCCACATTGAACAAACCAATTTTGAAACTTCTTAGTACATATGTATTTTACAATGTATTTACCATGAGTTTAGAAAAATTTGAATTCCGACCATTCTATACCAACCAACCACAACCCCACTGTCTACATTCCCCAGCCAGAAGACTTAGAATCCACGCTTGAGCCAAAGCCGCCATTAAAACCACTGCCCAACCCTGCATTTGATGCTGATCCCCAACCAATTGCTGCACCAAAATTAGAACCACTATAAGAGTTATTTCCAGAGCCGAAGGCCTGGTTTGGCTCTCTCTGCATGTTGCCTTGGCTTTGGTTATTATCCTATGGGCCTGGCTGGTTCGCTGGCTGGCTAACACGCCCATCGTACACCAACTGCTCTGTAGCGCTGCCTGGGGGGCAGCCATCATGACTGGATTAATGCTGAACGCACCAAAGTTTATCCCACCACCCATATTACTACCTTGATTGTTTCCCAAACCAGCTCCACCCCCTCTACTATTACCAAATCCACCCTGATTCCCAAAGCCACCTGGAATACCACCAAATCTTCCACTTCTTTCTGTCAATTGCCATTGTGCTTGGGTTCGGCATTGGATATATGAACACTGATTCCTTTAATCAAGTCTTCTCCACAAAGAGACTGAGCAATCTGATCCTCTGCAAATGGAACAAAGGCAAAGGCCCTGAACGGGTTGGGGATGAAGGCATCCATCACATCCCCATACCGAGAGAAGAACTCCCACAGCCCATCCTCAGTCATGTCCTCTGTAGAGCGCCCCACAAACACTTCTCTGCTTCTCAAAGGCTCATCTTGGCTTTGCTGCACCATAAGAACTTCTCCAAAGGCACTACAATACTCTTTCAGGTCCTGTTCAGTTGTTTTCCACGGGAGACCCAGCACTATTAAATAGAACGGGTCTTTTCACTTTCGCTGCTGATGAAGCATCTGTCTCACCCATTTTTCTTTTGTTATCTTTCGGATAGTTGACAACATACACCAGATTTCTCCAGCCAGCATCGGGGGCATGCAGAATTCCTTCTACCAGCCGGACACCTCTCATACATTGAGACACTGGATTCCCGTAGCGAAGCCCACACGCCCCTGGAAACTGGGCTGTAACCGTGGACAGCAGCACCTTCTCATCGTCTTCCGATGGTATTTCAATGGGCTCATCGTTCTCATCTTCGGTTACCCGAATATATTCAGACATCTTTTACTTTTCCACTAGGCCGCTGCTGGGAAGCCCGACAGGGACACCGAGGCAGCGACGGACCTAAGGGCCAGTTTTTTTTTTTTTTTAAAGAGGCCACCACATGCTGAGGCGGGACTACAACTCCCAGAGGCCTCCGCGGCCCGGAGGCCACGCCCCTTGGCGGCGAGCTCTGAGCCCTTTGCGGCATTTGACACTGGACATCCTCGTGCTTCTTAAAGCACGTGCCCAACGGTGAGCAACGGCATCCAACGGTGCCCGAGGGACTCGCGCTGCCCGGTAAGCAGCTTTGCGGTGGCGGAGGCTGGGCTGCGGTCTCTCTGACATCCTGGGACAGAGGAAGAGGTGAAGGCTCTGCAGCCCCCGCCGCCCGATTTACGCTTGAGGAAGCGAAGGCGAGACAGGTCCTCTGCGGGGCCAGCCCACGGCTGCCGGGGGGCCCAGCCCTAGAGAGCGGGCCCGGGCTGCGGGGCCCGGCGGCCTGGACGGCGGAGCGTTGAAAGCTCCCCCAGGGATAGGAAGTGCAGCCGAAATCAACGACTGAGGTCATGAAGGAGGGGACGCTTGAGGCTGTGGAGGGGAAGCAGATTTCTCCAGGAGGGAACCCGGGCCTCCGCTTTGCTCAGCGTTCCCCTCGTGAATGTGTTGAGCAGCTGTTATGTGCTGGGGGTACAGAGGTGAGACTCACAAGGCCCCTGCATTAAGATCAGCAAGACCCCGCAGAGAAGCCAATCCAACGCACACTGCCCAGAGGTAGACGTTGGCATTCCTTGATAGACGGCAGCCAGGGAAGCCCAGGTCTTACTAGATTATTGTCAGTACTTGGATTTGAATGTATCTGGCAGGAGGAGGGTTAAGGTTTAAGCTGTGCTCAGAAGCCCCTCAGCTCTTCATGGAATCTCCCAGGCTTTTCACTCTTGCATCCTCATGGAAAAATACTGCCCTCCCTGGGAAACCATGCTTTCTGTCCACACCTGCTCTGTTTCCATGTCGCCGTATTACCTATTGACCTGTCAATGGATGATGACACTTGGGGTACCATCCTCTCTCCTCCAGATCTTGCCCCACCTTAACCTTGAAAGAATATTAAATGCGCCCTTAGACGTCAGGAACCATCCCTCAAACCTTGCCATTCCTCTCTGTTGAACCTGTTCCAAATCTTAAGTGCCAACCTCCATCTTATCCGCTTTATCCTGGGGAACTTGTCCTCACACCCCGTTGAGGTTTCTTACTTATTGTCCTACTGTTTTCTTCGCACTCCAGTTTCCTAAAAACAGTCTTCATTCTCATTTTCTTCATTTCCTCACCACCTGTTTGTCCCTAACAAAATTTCAGTATGGCTACGTTTCCTGCCGTTCTACTATAGAAAACTTCTGCCAGAGTCTCCAATGAACTCCTGACTGCCGAGTAGACTCTTCAGTTTTCTCACCTGAACTTTGCGGCATTTGATACTCAACATCTTCCTGCTTCTTAAAACATCGTTCTTGCCAGAGTGCAGTGGCTCACACCTGTAATCCCGGCACTTTGGGAGGCTGAGTTAGGCAGATCGCTTGAGCCCAGGAGTTCAAGACCAGCCTGGGCAACACAGCGAGAGTCCATCTCTACCAAAAATGCAAAACATTAGCCAGACATGGTGGCCTGCACCTGTAGTCCCAGCCACTCGAGAGGCTGAGGTGGGAGTATCATTGGAGCCTGGGAAGTCAAGACTGCGGTGAACTGAGATCATGCCACTGCGCTCCGGCCTGGACGATGGGAGTGAGACCTTATCTCAGAAAACTGTTCTCTGTCTAGTTTTCTTGCTCTTCTTGTCCCACCATTCCTTCTCAGGTTCTGGCAGTGGCTCCTCACAACTGGATATTAAATATTGTCTTTTTTTTTTTTTTTTTTTTTTTGAGACAGGTTCTCATTCTGTCTCAGGCCGGAGGCTGGAGTGCAGTGGTACGATCATGGCTCACCACAACCTCGACCTCCCAGGCTCAAGTCATCCTCCTACCTCAGCCTCCTAAGTAGCTGGGACTATAGGCGCACACGCACACCACCATGCCTGGCTGATTTTTGTATTTTTTGTAGAGAGAGATGTTTGTAGTGTTGCCCAGGCTGGTCCAGCAATCCACCTGCCTCACTCTCCCAAAGTGCTGGGGTTATAGGCATGAGCCACCGCGCCCGGCGAATATTGTCTTCTTAAACATTGTGCCCCACATTTCTTTGCTAGGCCCTCTCCTCTAGCTTCTAGGCTGTAATCTGTATGATCTCCATGGCTTCGCCTGCTGTGCCACCGGCTGCAAAGTCTATTTCCCGCCCAGCCCTCTCTGGAGTTCTCATAGAGTTTATCCAAATGCCCCTGGCTGTCGCCTCTCAGGAATCCCACAGGTTCTGCAACAAGTTCAAATGTGAACTCAGCTTTCCAATAAAACCTGCGCCTCCCTTCATGTTCTGGATCCTTGAGAGCAACAAGGTCATCAATCCCTCAGGCTGGAAACCAGACGGTCCATGGAGACACCTCCTTGGAGCCCTGCCTGGGCAACCTTGACCTCCCAGGTTCCAGGGGACACTGGCGCCCCGCAGGTAGTGTCCAGGAACTGGCAATCCTACCACTTCAATAGGTTGAACGAACAAGTGGATGAGTCTTAGACATCCCTTTCCCTCTGTCCGGCTCCTGCATTCTTAGTTCAGGTTCTTGTCGCTCACCTGGAGAATGGCAGTGGTCATTAAGAAAACCCCCACCTTGAAGGTCACGCCCTGAGCTTCAGTCTTTTCAAAAGTCCAACACTGCAGATTCTCAAAGAATAGTAGGCCTGGTCCTCACGTGGGCTAACTCAGAACTTACTGACTGCCTCCACGCCCCCTGCGCCACCTTCTGTATCCATGCCCTTGCCAGATATTTGGTTTGCTGCATGGCCAAAGCTGCTGCTCTGCCCTCTGCATGCCTCCAGGTTTGGCTCAGATAGACTATCTGTCTGAAGCCTTTCCTGGTCACCCCTGGTTTTATGCAGTTTCCAAGGCTTCTTTTATTTCCCTGACAGCATAGTCCAGATAATGTTTGCTTGTTCATTCCACAGTTGTTAACTGGATGCCTGCTCTTTGTCACGCATTCTTCTAGTTGCTGGAGACAGACAGCGCTTCTTCTCAAGTTTATGCTGTTATGGGCAGATAGGCTGTTGGGTTGTTGATGTTTGTCTTTTTTTTTTTTTTTTTTTTTGAGACAGTTTCTGCTTTTGTTGTCCAGGCTGGAGTGCAGTGGCATGATCTCGGCTCACTGCAACTTCCTCCTCCTGGGTTCAAGTAATTCTCCTGCCTCACCCTCCCAAGTAGCTGGGATTACAGGCACCCGCCACCACACCCAGCTAATTTTTGTATTTTTTGTAGAGATGAAGTTTCACCATGTTGGCCAGGCTGGCCTCGAACTCCTGACCTCAGGCGATCCACCTGCCTCAGCCTCCCAAAGTGCTAGGATTACAGGCGTGAGCCACCACGCCTGGCCTGTTGTCTCTTGATCCTTGAATACGCAGTCTCTGTCTTGTCTGTATTCCCGCCTCCTATTTTCTCTCTCCTGCCCCTATTTTCTCTCCCTCCCTCTTTATCTCGTAAACCGTTGTCTCTTCATCCTCACCATGGGAATGGCAGTAGTACCTACTTGTTTTGAGGGTTGAATGAAATAGCACGGACAGCCCCTTTCTCAGGGCCTACTGTTGGTTGGAATTCCCTTTCTCTTTGTTTCCACCTTGTTCTCTTTGCGTCTTCATCCTCCCCTGCCTTCATATCCTTCCCTTCCCCATCTCGCCAGCTCTCTCTTCCTCTCTCTGGCTCCCTTCCTCTCTTGTCTCTTCCCTGTCTCTCTGCCTCTCTCCGTTTCTTTCATTCTCTCGTCCCTGTTTCTGTGTCTTCCTCCAACCCACCTTTGCTGGGCTTTCCCTGCCTCTGCCCCTGCCTTGCCTTCTTTGTCTTTCTCTAGCCTCCCTCTGCCTCTACCTCCCTCTCAGACGAGAGCAGGTGACTCCCCTGATGCTTCCTGCCCCTTCCCTGGCAGTGGGTGTGGAGGGGGTGACTGTGCAGCTTCTGCAGGGCCAGTGACTACCTCCACCTTGTTCCTGCCCTGCAGGGTCTAAGCACCTCCCTCACGCAGGCAGAACCCTGGCTCCCATGTTCACCATGCTGAGAAAGACCTGCGGGGGACAGCAGGAGGACAGCCGGGGAATGGGCCGGCACTTGCCCAGGTGAGTGCTGTGGGGAGTCAGGCCAGCCCTGTGGAGAAGGCCGCTGGAAAGGGGGAACTGATGCTGCCCTTCCTTATAAAAAGGGCCACTCAGTCCATGTAGCTGAGGACCAGCACCAGGCAGGATCTTTAATGGGACTCTGGCCTTTGTTAAAGGGCCACAGGCTTGTTTAGGGAGGCGGGGACAGAGTCAGGAGGGAGAAGTACCACTTCTCCTGGGAGCGGCATGGAACGCAATAGCCCTGGGGCGGGCCTGAGCCCAGCCCTCGTTTTCTAGCTAAGGATCGGGTGAGAACCCCCAGACGTCTAGCGCCCTGAGGAGCCTGGCTGCTGGCTGCTTCCTCTTCCAGAAGTCCCTGCAGATCCTGTCCTCTGGCTTTGCCTTGCCTAAGACCCAGTCTGCACCAAGGCTGACTGGAGAGAGAGGGCTGTCCCTTTGTGCCCTACAAGTGCAGACAGTGTGTGGGCGCCTCCCCTGGGCCCTGCACAGGTTCTGTGGCACCGGTGGCATGCGGGAAGGTGGGAGGAGGCACACCCTGCCTTTGGGAAGCTGAGAACAGATCCCTGGGGGCAACCTGTGCCCCTGTAACCAGGAGGAGTCTCAACAGGAAATTTTAGCTACTCCTGGTGGAGCAGGGCCTGTGCCTTAAGGAGAGTGGAATTTCCGAGGGACAGACATTTCCTGACCATTTGTGAATAGGAAACAAGGCAATGAGAGAACAATCAATGGGGCATGGGAGTTGAGAAAAAGGTGAGATGACCTCTGACAGGCAGGCTCCTGAAGGAAGGCTTCCTGGTGGAGGTGGCATATGAGCCTTGCAGGACAGGTAGAGGTTGGAGGATGAGACAGAGGAGGGGGGCTTGCCTTTCAGACCCCAGACGCCACCATGCTCCCTATCTTGACGGGAATTTCCCAGTGACAGGGCAGGAGTGAAGCACGGGGCCTTCCCACTGCTGGGAATTTGGCTGTGTTGGCGCGTGGGGTCTGCCCTGGGGCGCATGCTGCCTTCGCTGGCTTCACCCCATTTCCCTCTCTCCCCTTCTTACCATCAGAGGCAGAGCTCGCGCATGCCCGACCTCGCGCGTCACGGCTCCCTGGGCAGCAGCGCCCTGGCAGTTGGAAGTGGAAGGCTTATCATGGCAGTTGGAAGTGGAAGGCTTATCAGAGTCCGCGCAGCCCCACCGCCCTCCCCACTCTCGGGGTTGGGCATCGGGGGACAGGGCCAGGGCAGGGAGGAAGACAGAGCCCGGCTCACCCCACAGCTCAGCCCATGAGGGTGCGCAGAGCAGGGCTGGCAGGAGCGGGCCACTCCACACCCAACCCTGTTGAAGAAAAAGAACAGAAATGGGGAACAGAAAGTTGTCGACTGCTGTGTAACAAATTGCCCCGCAGCTTAGTCCCTCCAAACAAACGAAGCTCCACAGTGTCGCGGGTCAGACATCCAGGCCCGGCGAAGGGGCCTCTGCGTCAAAGTCCCTCTCGAGGCCTCAGTCCGGGCCCGGCCGGACTGCGAGTGGATTGCAGGCTCCGTGCGGGGAGGCTCAGCCTCTCTGCTGGCCCCGTGGCTGTGGGCAGGATTCAGTTCCTCGTGGGCTGTTAGAGTGAGGGCCTTGACCTTTTCTGCTTTTTGGCTGGAGGCCTCACTCTGTTCTCTGCTGCACGGATCGTTCTTTGGCACAGCTCCCGCATAGCTGAGCAAGCCGCCAAGGTGGGCTCCCGCAGCCAAAGGGAATTCTCCCCTCTTTCGGCTGTGTTCTCTTTGTGTCGGTTCAGCCCCGGGGAGGAGGTTCCACAGGACAGACAGACCAGGAGTTGGGGGCGTTGAGGGCCATCTCACAGGCTGCCCACCACAGCCCCCACGCAGCCGCCTGTGTCTGTGTTCTTGCCACTGTCCCTACCCTCCAGGAGTGGGTCTGGTCCCATCAGGGAGGGCAGCGCTCTCTTCACTCTGTCCTTACTCTGGTGTTTCACTGTGATTTTTAAAACTGAAACTAATTGTTACCCCTTGACATAGCTGCACCCTGAGAGGGCCTCTGCCATGCCCCTCCTTCTCTTAAGCCTTTCCAAGCTGTCTGATGATTTTTAAATCCCATTTCCTGAGTGACACAGAGCATCTTTTCTTAAGCTTATGAGTGACTTATTTGTGTTTTCCTCAAAGCTAGAGGGGACCCCCAATCTGTTTGTTTCCAGAGGCCCTGATGGTGTGGTCTGGGGAGTGGAGGAACCTGAGGGAAAATCCCAGGGGCGAGTCAGGGGAGAGCTCTGCCCTGGTGTCCTTGCACGTATCCACATGGGCCACAGCTGCACCCGGCTCTCAGCAGAGGGCCTCGCCATGCTCCTGGGCACAGCTGGGCCCTCTCGCCTCCCTGCGGCTCCTGATGCCTCCCAGGCTCCGCTGAGGTCACCTTGGGCACTTAGCATGGCTGCAGCTCTTTGCAGCCCGGTGTCCTGTCATCCATGTGGTCATCATGTGGTCGCTTTTGGGCATTGCCCTGTGCAAGATCCATGGGGACTGGGCACCGTTGGCCATTCTTTCTTTGGTTGTCTGTGCAAGTAATAAACTAAATCTGAAAAGGTCTTCAATTTATTTACCCGCAAATCTGTCAGCCTTGGCCTTGCCTTGTGCTTGACAGAGCGGAGGGAAAAGGAGGACAGACTCGGTGGGGGGCGGGGGTGAGTGAGGAAGTCCTGGGCCAGGCCCCCCGTGTTTTGAGGATGCTCCGTGTCTCCCCTCGCCCAGTGCCACATTCTGCTCTCTGCCTCTTCTTCCCACAACTTGGTCCATCCCCTGTAAGGCTTGGCCACTTCTCCCTTAGGATACCGTATTTTACCCCAGCCGCCCCACCTGGAGAGCCTCCGAGGGGTCGCGGGCGCTCCTCCGGGGCCTGCCGGCATCTGAAGCAGAGGAGCAGAGACCTAGACCTCCCTTCATCCCCAACACCTGGCGACGGACATTTGCAGGCTCTCAGCAGCGATGAACGAATTTTACATTGCACAGCTGGATATATACCCACCACCTGAGTGTACCATTCACATGTTACTGGACTTTGTCAGATCTAGTTAATCCTCCCTTCTTTGATCCATTTTATTTTTTATGCATTTCCAAGTAAATTAGAGACCTCAGGCGGCTTCCCTCACACTCCAGTGCGCACATCATTGCAGTCCATTTGCCACCGGGTTTTCCTTTGGATGGAAAGCTTGGCGTTCAGTGCGATGACCTGCTCACGAGTGAATACCTGCTGAGTTTTGACAAGTGTGTGCTGTTTGTGCCTCAAAGCCTTCCAAGGTCCTGAGCGTGACCATCAGAAGGTTCCCTCACACACCCTCCAACCAGTCCCTCCCGTGCAGGAGAGTGATGCTGGAGCCTGAGGCAAAAGGAAAAAAATGTGGTTTTTGTGTGTGTGGTTTTTTTTTATTTTTGAAACGGAGCTTTGCTCTTGTTGCCCAGGCTGGAGGCTGGAGTGCAGTGGCGCAATCTCGGCTCACTGCAACCTCCACCTCCTGGGCTCAAGCGATTCTCCTGCCTCAGCCTCCCGAGTAGCTGGGATTACAGGTGTCCACCACCACGTCTGGCTAATTTTTTATATTTAGTAGAGACAGGGTTTCACCATATTGGTCAGGCTGGTCTCAAACTCCTGACATCAGGTGACCCACCTGCTTTTGGCCTCCCAAAGTGCTGGATGGGATTACAGGCATGAGCCACTGCGCCCAGTCGAAAAATGTGTTTTTTAATGTTAATTTTTTTTTCCACAATGTTTCAGTAAGTGGAAAATAAAAAAAAATTGGAAAGTGTGTATATTAAAACTCAAAATATTTTAAGTTGAAATATTTTACTTACACAAAAACAGTAAGTTTACTCTCCTTACTTAAATGCAAACAAACTCGTGAATATTTCTAAAATCTACTATCTCGTTTTTCAGTTGAGAATTGTCATGTGAATTTCTCTTGACCAAGTGATGATCTGAAATAATTTTTCACTAACTTCAGCTGACCAAAATTTCCTTTAAAGATGCCACCGTGGCTGGGCACGGTGGCTCACGCCTGTAATGCCAGCACTTTGGGAGGCCTAGGCAGGCGGATCATGAGGTCAGGAGATCGAGACCATCCTGGCTAACATAGTGAAACCCCGCCTCTACTAAAAATACAGAAAATTAGCCGAGCGTGGTGGTGGGTGCCTGTAGTCCCAGCTACTCGGGAGGCTGAGGCAGGAGAATGGCGTGAACCCGGGAGGCAGAGCTTGCAGTGAGCTGAGATTGCGCCACTGCACTCCAGCCTGGGCGACAGAGCAAGACTCCATCTCAAAAAAAAAAAAAAAAAAAACCAATGCCACCGTGTATTAAAAAGCTTCTCATGCTGGGTGCAATGGCTCATGCCTGTAATCCCAACACTTTGGGAGGCCAAGACCGGAAGATTGCTTGAGCCCGGGAGTTCAAGACCAGACTGGGCAACAACGTGAGACCCTGTCTCTGCAAAAAATTAAAAAATTAGCCAGGTGATCACGCCGCTGCACTCTAACCTGGGCAACAAAGCAAGACTCTGTCTCAAAAAAAAAAAAAAAAAAAGTTCAATATTTACAAATATCTTTAGTTTGTGAAGTGCCTTGGTTGCAGTTGATCTTGATCTCCACAGGGAATCCATGTGTGTTTTTAATGTAGTTTTTTTAAACAGATGTAAGAATATTCTGTCTGTTCATTGAATTCGCACACAAACACAGATATACAATGCTAAAACAAGTCATCACATTTCATTTCACAGAAGCAGAATTTTTGCATATCAATTATGAGCTGATTGAGCACAGCAGTTTGGGGCTGTGCTGAGCTATGTTCATGTCACTGCTCTCCAGCCTGGGCAACAGTATATAAAAATATAAAAATTAGCCAGCTATGGTGGTAGGTGCCTGTAGTCCCAGCTACTTGGGAGGCTGAGGCCGAAGAATCTCTCGAACCTGGGAGGTGGAGGTTGCAATGAGCTAAGATTGCAGTCTCGGCTTGCTGCAACCTCTGCCTCCCAGGTTCAAGCAATTCTCCTGCCTCAGCCTCCTGAGTAGCTGGGATTACGGGCACACACCACCACGCCTGGCTAAATTTTGTATTTTTAGTAGAGACGGGGTTTCACCATATTGGTCAGGCTGGTCTCAAACTCCTGACCTTGTGATCCACCCACCTCAGCCTCCCAAAGTGCTGGGATTACAGGTGTGAGCCACTGCGCCCGGCCTCAATCTTTCAATAACATTTTCTTCTCTCTTTTTAAGCACTCATCAACAGCCTCGAGGCCCATCGAGGTTCTACTAACAATCTTCTCAAGGCCATTCCAGCCTTTGCCTGATGCCCAGTCCCAAAGACTATACCATATGCTTTGGGTTGGGTGTTTTTTTTGTTTTGTTTTGTTTTTTAGGCAAGATCTCACTCTGCTGCCCAAGCTAGAGTGCAGTGGTGCGATCATGGCTCCCTATAGTCTCAACCTCCTGGGCTCAAGCAAACCTCCCATCTCAGCCTCCCAAGTAGCTGGGAACATAGCACTCACCACCATGCTGGCTAATGTTCTTAGTTTTTGTAGAGATGGGGGGGTCTCACTGTGTTGCCTAGGTGAGTCTCAAACTCCTGGGCTCAAGCAATCCACTAACCTTGGCCTCCCAAAGTGTTGGGATTATAGGTGTGAACCACCATGCCCAGCCTGTTTTGAGTCTTTGATGTACCCACTCTGGGTACCAAATTTCTCTTCCAGTTACTATTGTGTAACAAATTACCTCCAAATTTAGCAGCTTTAAAAAAGCAAGGGTGCTTTGGTTTTGGTTTTGCTTTTGTTTTCTTTTTTGTCTTGTGGTTTTGTAGGTCAGGAATTCACAAAGGGCTTAGCTGGGCAGACCTTCCTTGGGGTCACTCAGGAGGTTATAGTCAGATGTTGGTTGGGGAGGTGGAGCATGATGGCCAAATAGAAGCCTCCACCCATCATTCTCTCCAAAGGAACGCCAAATTCTACAACTATCTACACAGAGAAGTATCAATAAGATAAGAAGCAAAAATCAGGAATCAGGTGAGCAATCACAGTACCTGGTTCTAACCTCGCATCACTGAAAGAGGCAAGGAAAAGGGTAGGAAAGACAGTCTTGAATTGCCAACAACACCCCTGGCCAGTGCCCCCAGAAGTAGCTGGCCATGTAGCATGGAGAGACAATCTGTGCCCTTGGAGGGGAGAGAACACAGTGATTGTGGGACTTTGCATTGGCACGCAGTGCTGCCAACACTGGGCAGAACTCAGCTGGCAACCATGGAGGGAGCAATTAAACAAGCCTTGGCCAGAGGGGAATAACTCATCCCGGCAGTTGGAACTTGAGATTCAGCAAGCCTTGCCACTGCGGGCTGAAGCGCTATGGGGTCCTAAGTAAACTTAAAGGCAGTCTAGGTTACAAGGACTGTAACTCCTAGTCAAGTCCTACTGCTGTGCTGGGCTGAGAGCCAGTGGACATGGGGGGCACACAACCTAGTGAGACACCAGATGGTGCAGCTAAGGGAGTGCTTGCATCACCCCTCCCCCAACCCCAGGCAGCACAACTCACAACTCCAAAAAAGACCCCTTTGTTCTGCTTGAGGAGAGGAGACGGAAGACTAAAAAGGACTTTGTCTTGCAACTTGGATACCAGCTCAGCCACAGTAGGCTAGGGCACCAGGCAGAGTCATGAGGCCCTCATTCCAGGCCCTAGCTCCCGGATGACGTTTCTAGACACACCCTAGGCCAGAAGGGAACTCACTGCCTTGAAGCGAAGGACCCAGTCTTGGCAGGATTTATCATCTGCTGATGAAAGAGCCCTTGGAATCGGAATAATCAGCAGTGGTAACCAGGTAGTACAGCCATGGGCCTTGAGTGAGACTCTGAGACATGCTGGTTTCAGGTGTGACCCAGGACATTCGCAGCTGTGGTGGCTATGAGGAGGGCCCCCTCCTGCTTGAGAAAAGCAGAGGGAAGAGTAAAGGGGACTTTGTCTTGAACTTAGGTACCAGTTCAGCTACAATGGGGAAGAGCACCAAGCAGGGTCTTGGGGTCCCTGATTCCAGGCCTTGGCTTGAGATGGCATCTCTGGACCTACCCTGGGCCAGAGGGGAGCCAACTTCCCTGAAGGAGGAGTTCCAGGGCTGGCAGCATTCACCACAAGCTGACTAAAGAGCCCTTGGGCCTTAAATAAACATCAACGGCAGTACCCGCTGTGGGCCTGTGGTGGTGGTGGACATAAGAAGAGACTCCTCTGCCTGGGTAAGAGTGGGAAGGACTTTGTTTGGTGGTTTTGGCACCAGCTCAGCTGCAGTAGTATAGAGCAACAGTAGATTTCTATGGTTTCTGCTCCCAGGCCCTGGATCCCAGGACTCACCTGGGGCCTGGGGGAATTCGCAATCTCAAGGGAAGGACACAAGCCTGGCTTGCATTGCCACCTGCTGATCATAGAGCCCTAGGGCCTTGAGTGAACACAGATGGCAGCTAGGTAGCAGTTATAGCAGGCATCGGGCAAGAACCAGTGCTGTGCCGGCTTCAGGTCTGACCTAGTACACTCCCAGTGGTGGTGGCCACAGGGGTGCTTGTGTTACCTTTCCCCAGCTCCAGGCATCTCAACACAGAGTGAGAGACTTTGTTTGTCTGGGAAAAAGTAAGGGAAGAGAACAAGAGTCTTTACCTGGTAATCCAGGGAATTCTTCCAGATCTTAGATCCTTTATGAGTCTGCAAGAACCACAATGTCACTGGGCTTGGAGTAGTACCTAATGCAGCTACAGCTGCAGTGACCAAAAACATAGATCACAACACCCAAGTCTCTTCAAATACCTGGAAAGCCTCCCCAAGAAGGACAGGTACAAACAAACCCAGAACGCGAAGACTACAATAAATACCTAACTATTCAATGCCTAGATACTGATGAACATCCATAAGCATCAAGACCATCCAGGAAAACATGACCTCACTAAACTAACTGGCACCATAGACCAATCCTGGAAAGACAGAGATATGTAAGCTTTTAGACAGATAATTCAAAATAGCCGTTTTTTAGGAAACTCAAAGAAATTCAAGATAATACAGAAAATGAATCCAGAATCCTATCAGATAAATTTAACGGAGAAGTTGAAACAATTAAAAAGAAGCAGAAATTCTGGAGTTGAAAAATATGGTTGACATAATGAAGAAGGTATCAGAGTCTCTTAATAGCAGAACTGATCAAGCAGAAGAAAGAATTCGTGAGCTTGAATACAAGCTATTTGAAAATACAGTCAGAGGAGACAAAAGAAAAAAGAATGAAACAGAATGAAATATGCCTAAAAGATCTAGAAAATAGCCTCAAAAGGACAAATGTCAGAGTTATTGTCCTTAAAGAGGAGGTAGAGAGAGAGATGGGGGTAGAAAGCTTATTCAAAGGGATAATAACAGAGAAATTCTCAAACCTAGAGAAAGATATCAATATTCAAGTACAAGAAGGTTATAGAACACTAAGCAGATTTAACCCAACCTAGACTACCTCAAGGCATTTGATAATCAAACTCCCAAAAATCAAGGATAAAGAAACGATCCTAAAAACGGCAAGATAAAATAAAACAAACCACATACAATGAATCTCCAACATGTCCGGCAGCAGACTTTTCAGTGGAAACCTTACAGGCCAGGAGAGAGTGGCATGATATATTTAAAGTACTGAAGGAAATAAAACAAAACAAAAACAACCTTTTGCATTAGAATAGTAAATCTGGTGAAAATATCCTTCAAACACGAAGGAGAAATAAAGACTTTCCCAGACAAAGAAAAGCTGAGGTATTTCATCAACATCAGACTAGTCCTACAAGAAATGCTAAAGAGAGTTCATCAATCCGTTTTGTTGAAAGAAAAGAACAGTAATGAGCAATAAGAAATAATCTGAAGGCACAAAACTCACTGGAAATAAAAGGAAGACAGGGCTGGGTATGTTGGCTCATGCCTGTAATTCTAGCACTTTTGGAGGCCAAAGTGGGAGGATTGCCTGAGTCCAAGAGTTCAAGACTAGCCTGGGCAACAAAGCAAGAGCCCATCTCTACAGAAAAATAAAATTAGTCAGATGTGATATCACACACCTGTGGTCCCAGCTACTCAGGTGGTTGAGACAGGAGGGTCACTTGAGCCCAAGAGGTCAAGGCTGCAGTGAGCCATGACTGCACCACTGCACTCCAGTCTGGAAAAC
This sequence comes from Hylobates moloch, assembly GCF_009828535.3. Classification (NCBI taxonomy): domain Eukaryota; kingdom Metazoa; phylum Chordata; class Mammalia; order Primates; family Hylobatidae; genus Hylobates; species Hylobates moloch. The sequence continues at coordinate 3,610,740 of NW_026652276.1, forward strand.
AGAGCAAGACTGTCTCCAAAAAAAGGGTGTGGGGGAGACAGGAAGGAGAGAAAGAAGGAAGAGAAAACCAAAAACAGCTAGAACACAACAAAATGGCAGGAGTATGTCCTTACTTATCAATAATAACGTTGAATGTAAATAGACTAAACACTCCAATCAAAAGACATAGAGTGGCTGAATGGATTAAAAAACAAGACCCAATGATCTGTTGCCTATATGAAACACTATTCACCTGTAAAGACACACATAGACTGAAAATAAAAGGATGGAAACAGGTATGCGTAGAACCAAAAAAAGAGCAGGAGTAGTGATACTTAGATAAGATAGATTTCAAGACAAAAACTATAAAAAGAGACAATATCACTATATAATGATAAAGGGGTCAACTCAGCAAGAGGATATAGCAATTGTAAATATATATGTACCCAACACTGCAGCATCCAGATACATAAACCAAATATTATTAGTGCTAAGGACAGTGATAGATTGCAATACAATAACAGCCAGAGGCCAGGCATGGTGGCTCACACCTGTAATCCCAGCACTTTGGGAGGCTGAGGCAGGCAGATCACCTCAGGTCAGGAGTTCGAGACCAGCCAGACCAACAGGGTGAAACCCCGTCTCTACTAAAAATACAAAATTATCTGGGCGTGGTGGCACATGTCTGTAATCCCAGCTACTCGGGAGGCTGAGGTGGGAGAATTGCTTGAACTCAGGAGGCGGAGGTTGCAGTGAGCCAAGATCATGCCATTGCACTCCAGCCTGGGCAACAAGAGCAAAACTCCATCTCAAAAAATAAAAATAAATGAAAAATAAAAAAACAACAGTTGGAGACTTCAACACCCCACTTTCAGCATTGGACAGATCATCTGAAGAGAAAATCAACAAAGAAACATCACACTTAACCTGCACCATAGACCAAATGGACCTAATAGATATTTACAGAGAATTTAATCCAACAGCTTCAGAATATATTCTTCTCCTCGGCACATGGATCATTCTCAAGGATAGATCACATGTTAGGCCACAAAACAAGACTTAAAGCAGTCAAAGAAACTGAAGTAATGTCAAGTATCTTCTTTGACCACAAGGGAATAAAACTAGAAATCAATAACAAGAGGAATTCTGGAAACTAGACAAACACATGGAAATTAAACAATATGCTCCTGAATGACCAGTGGATCAATGAGGTGATTAAGAAGGAAATTGAAAAATATCTTGAAAGAAATGATAGCGGAAATACAACATACCAAAACCTATAGGATACAGCAAAAGCAGTACCAAGTAGGAAGTTTATAGTTATAAGTGCCTTCATTAAGAAAGAAGAAAAACTTCAAGCTGGGGGTAGTGGCTCATGCCTATAATCCCAGAACATTGGGAGGCCAAGGCGGGTGGATCACTTGAGGTCAGGAGTTCAAGACCAGCCTGACCAACACAGTAAAACCCCATCACTACTAAAAATACAAAAAAACACCAGGCATGGTGGTGGCCACCTGAAATCCCAGCTACCTGGCAGGCTGAGGCACAAGAATTGCTTGAACCTGGGAGGTGGAGACTGCAGTGAGCCGAGATCATGCCACTGCACTCCAGCCTGGGCGACAGAGCAAGACTCTGTCTCAAAGAAAGAAAGAAAGAGGCTGGGCACGGTGACTCATGCCTGTAATCCTAGCACTTTGGGAGGCCGAGGTGGGTGGATCATGAGGTCAGGAGATCAAGACCACGGTGAAACCCTATCTCTACTAAAAATACAAAAAATTAGCTGGGCGCGGTGGCGGGTGCCTGTAGTCCCAGCTACTCGGGAGGCTGAGGCAGGAGAATGGTGTGAACCTGGAAGGTGGAGCTTGCAGTGAGCCGAGATCGTGCCACTGCACTCCAGCCTGGGCAACAGAGTGAGACTCCATCAAAAAAAAAAAAAAAAAAGGAAAGAAAGAGAGAGAGAGAGAAAGAAAGAAAGACAGACTTCAAATAAAGAACCTAGTGATGTATCTTAAAGAAAAGAAAGAGCAAACAAAAGCCAAAGTTAGTACAAGAAAGGAAACAATAAAGATCAGAACAGGAAGAAATGAAATTGAAATGAAGAAGACAATACAAAAGATCAATGAAATAAAAAGTTGGTTTTTTGAGGCTGGGTGCAGTGGCTCACGCCAATCCCAGCATTTCGGGAGGCCGAAGCAGGTGGATCACTTGAGGTCAGGAGTTTGAGACTAGCCTGGCCAACATGGCAAAAAATCCCCTCTCTCCTAAAAATACAAAAATTAGCTGGGCATAGTGGCGGGCACCTGTAATTCCAGGTACTCAGGAGACTGAGGCAAGAGAATCGCTTGAACCTGGGAGGCAGAGGTTGCAGTGAGCTGAGATCACGCCACTGCACTCTAGCCTGGGCAACAGAGTGAGACTCTGTCTCAAAAACAACAACAGCAAAACAAACAAACAAACAAAAAAAGAAAAATTACACAAGAGCCCCAGGAAAATCCTGCCCTTTTCTCATCACGCCTCACTGAAACTATGCTAAAATATACCAATTTGGACCCAGAATCTAGAGAAGGTCAAACTTTTTCCACCTCCAATTTATTTCCCAGATATCCAGAAAAAAATTACAAAAACTAGAGGAGGGTCCCCAGACATCTCGGTGGGACCTCCTAAATGCAGCCTTCTATGTCTTTAACAACAGAGATGAGGAACCCAAAATTCAAAAAGACAAGGATCTCCGTTTAAAATACCAGATGCTCACCTCTGCTGTGCAAAAGTCAATCACACAAAAGGCTCCCCATAACCCAAAAGGAAACTCTGCCACCTCTCTGGGAGCCTGTTTCCAATGTGGCAACCCTGGACACTGGGCAAAGGCTTGGCCTAACCCCCAGTCCCCCACCAAGCCATGCCCAACTTGTGGTCTTTGGGGACACTGGAAAATGGACTGCCCCCAATGGGGACACCTTCCCCATTCGGGTGTGGCTCATAATGAAGTCCCCCGGCCATCACAGGAGGAAATCCCTTCACTGCTGGTGCTGACAGCAGAGGACTGACGGTACCCGGGATTCTTTGCCCCCATGTCTAGTGAGTCCACAGAACCCAGAGGGTAATTGGGACTGTATCTGGTGAGATTATTTCCTTTCTTTTGGATACTGGGGTGAGCCTATTGGTGTTAACTGACTATCAAGGCCCATTAGAACGTTCATCCATTTCTGTTGTTGGCACGAAGGGCATACAAGAAACCCCATACAAAACACCGCCTCTATACTGCTCATTTCAGGGAGTCATCCTCATTCACTCTTTCTTGGTCATTCCTCACTGTCCCACTCCCTTATTAGGAAGGGATGTTCTACACAAACAGGGGGAATCATTCATTTATCAGCCCTACACCAAAGACACCCTTATTTATTATTATGTCAAGAACAGAAGCCCTCCTCGGACACTCCACATCAACAGATTTAAATCTCAAATTTCTCAGCCATGTAAACCCCATCATATGGAACGCTGACTTCCCCATAATAGCTACCCACCATTCTCCAACCCAAATTTCATTGAAGAATCCTAAGCACTATATAGTTTCCAACATTGTCCCCTCAACCCTGATGGACTGCGGGGACTCAAGCCCATCATCTCCTGATTTTGGGTGCCGGTATTTTAATCCCCACCCATTCTCCCCACAACACTCCTATTCTTCCAATTAAAAAACCAGACAGCTCCTATGACTGGTCCAGGATTTGTGACAAATCAACTCCGCTATTATTCCTGTTTGTCCCGTTGTCCCAAACCCCTACACCCTCCTATCACGAATTCCTCCCAGCACTAGCCGCTCCTCTGTATTAGACCTCAAAGATGCCTTTCTTACTATCCCTGTACACCCCTTCTCTCAAAACCTTTTTGCTTTCACTTGGACTGATCCTGACACAGGCCACTCCCAACAACTCACCTGGACTGTCCTCCCCCAGGGGTTTAGGGACAGCCCTCACTATTTCGGTCGGGCACTTCAATTAGACCTCTCCCAACTACCTCTACAACCCAGCATTTTGCTTCAACATGTGGATTTACTCCTTTGCACCCCCTCCCTAGAATACTGTATTCAACACATCACCAAGCTTTTACATTTTCTGTCTGAATATGGGTATTGGGTATCCAAAAGAAAGGTTCAAAAATTTCATACCTAGGACTAATCATAACTCCAAATTCTGTCAGCACGAAAGCAAGGTGTTCAACAAATCCCATTTCCTAAAACAAAAAGGGACTTACTTTCCTTCCTTGGATTAGTGGGATATTTCCAAATATGGATAGCAAATTTTGCCATTGTCGCTAAATCCCTTTATGAACACACAAAATAAAATTTTGACCAACTCCTCACTCCCACCCCAGATCTTTATCATGCTTTCTGTCACCTAAAACGTGTGTTATTACAGGCCCCCACTTTAGGCCTTCCAAACCCCCTAAGACTTTTTAATCTATATTTACACAGTTCTCATAATCAGGCCCTTGGTCTATTAGCCCAAGCCATGGCAAACTCCCTCCAACCAGTGGTATATTTTTCAAAACAACTAGACCCCATTTATAAAACCTGGCCCCCTTGCTTAAACATTTTGGTCACAAAAGCATGAAAAATTATCCCTGAGGCACAAAATCTCACGTTTTATGAACCTCTTCAGGTATTTTCTTCTCATAGTCTACAAGATATGCTCAGCCATCAGTGCTCACCTCTAGCTCTTCCTCTTGCAGGCAAGCCCTACTTTCAACCCTCCTTCAACCCTCTGTCTCTCTTCATAGATGCTCCCTGACTAACCCCACTACTCTTTACCTTCAACACCAATTTTAGACCCCGACCAACACTCATGCTCTGATCTAACTGAAAGTTCTCTATGTATCACGGCCTTACTTGCACTCACATAAAAGGAGCCCCAGATTGGTTTATAGATGGGAGCGCATAAAAAAACTGTCCCCTCTAAGCAGGATATGCCATCATCGAAAGGATATCATGATGATACCCACTCTCTGCCACCTAGAAAGCCGTAGAGGCTGCCCCCCTGCCTTTGGGCACATCCCCCCAACAAGCAGAATTAGTTGCCCTAATAAGAACACTAACTCTAGCAAAAAAACACACAAGTGAATTTATACACCGATTCTAAATATGCCTGTAACATTATCCATTCCAATGCCCAAATTTTGAGTGAGCAGGGCTATCTCATAGCTAAGGGAACCCCTATCATTAATGGAAAACTCATCCATCATCTATTAAAGGCAGCTATACTTCCAGAAAAGGTTGTGGTTATCCATTGCAATGGACATCAATCAGACAAAAGCCACATTCCTTTAGGGAACCATGAGGCTGACTATTGGGCAAAACACGCCTCAACCAACCACCCAATTCCCCAATACTTATTTCCCCTCACACAACATATCCCCTCCTTTGATCCAGAACACCAAACACAACAACCAATCACAGTGGGGGCAGACAATTTAAACCCCCATACTGGTTCATACAAAACAAATTAGTCCTACTTGACCCTGAAAAAACAATTTCTTCTATGGGACATTCACAACCTCTTCCACACTAGCCATTCCCCTCTACAGCATTTCTTAAGTTCCCATATATACATAACCCCAGATATAAAGGAACAGTTAAAAGCCATTTCCCATCAATGCTCTATTTGCAAAAAAGCTTCACCCCAATTCAATTCTTTCCTAACCCATCAAGCCAAGGGACATCTACCAGAACAGGACTGGCAAGTTGGTTTTACCCACATGCCCCCAGTAAAAAGCATTCGATTTCTTTTAGTTCTGGTTGATACCTTTTTGGGATGGGTCGAGGCCTTTCCCACAACCAACAAACGAGCTTCTACTGTCCAAATTAATAACAGAAATCATCCCCAGCTTTGGGGTACCTCTTTCTTTTCAATCTGATAATGGCCCTGAATTCATTTCTCAAATTATTCAAACACTTGCATGCGCTACAAATCACCTGGAAGTTGCACCTTTCTTCTCGACCTCAATCTTCAGGAAAGGCTGAAGAAATGAATGGCATACTACAAAAACACCCTCACCAGGTACTCATACCAAACACATAAAGACTGGGTTACACTTTTGCCTTTAGCCCTTCTAAAAATTCGGGTGCTCCAACGTAAACCTCTAATGCTCAGCACCTTTGAACTCATGTATGGGAGACCTTTTGCCCCTCTGCTCCACCTCAGGGTCAAGCCCCACCTCCACCAACCCCTCTCACTTCTCCTCTTGTATGTACTATCTGCCATTTCATTTGGGAATATGCTGACAAATACCTGCCGCAACCCATCGCCGACTCCTTTAATCCCTTCCTACAGCCAGGAGACTGGGTTCTGGTAAAAGATCCCAGTCCTACCGCCAATTCCCACTTCACACCTAAATGGAAGGGACCTTATCAGATCATCCTTACCACACCCACAGCACCAAAACTCCAGGGACTCCCCAGCTGGTTTCTTTGTACTTCTCTCAAGAAAACAGGCTTCCCTTCACCACATACTCAAACAACCAAGTCTAAAACCCCTTCAGCCTTCTCTTGTGTCTCCCAGGACCCACTTCCCTTCGCCTCACCCAAATCCCTGAGGAAAAGGAGGAGAAATCCACATAAGCCGCTTATGTCTCTTTCTCTCCCAAACTTTCATCACTTCCTAACCAACCTTGTTACAGACCTTCAGTGGTGCCCTTACGAAGCTCCCATCATACATCCTGATCAGCTATGCTCTATGGGACCTATGGCTTCAAGGAACTTTCCAGGACTTTACTCCTACCCAAGTAACTTTTTTCTCTCTTTGCTTGTTTCTTTCAATATAAATTCCCTAATCACATCAACCTCATCAATACAACCACTCCTCACTGCTCTCAAACTAGAACGCTCTATAAACCTTACGCAATCTCTCTTGCGGCAAGCTAACTCTTCCTTTGCTCTGGAATGCTGGGTGTGTTTATCGCTGTCTTCCTTAGCTTACACAGTCCTTCCTACATTCCTTCATGACCTTTTAACAGGAAACACAACCCTAATTTATAAACTCCAAAAAGGAGCTTCCTTTTTTGAAAGAGCTGACACTCCAGTCGGTGATTATCCCACTTCCAGGGCCAATCAGGCCAACAAATTATTTCAAACCTATGATAACTCCCTACAGCGCAAGCCCCACGGCCCTCCTATTGAAGGGCCCATAATCAAACACACCCCTCCTCTCACAAAGAGCCTCACTTTGCTTTTCAGCCTCGGAGGGAAATTTCCCTGCAGGGTCCTTAACATCTAACCTATGCAACCACACTATCATCGTGAAACACCCCCTGACCGTCACACTAACCGGGCTAACTACCAAGTATCACCGGAAGCGAACGGAGCATTTCTGCACCTAGCTTGTTTGACAGCCTCTCCCTCAGCCAATGCCTCCAGCCTAACCTGTGTTGCTCCTAGTGCCCACCTTTTTCCTTGGCTCAATATCAATAGTGCAACATCCGACCGCATTAAATCTGTAAAAAATAACTCTTCCTATACCTCTAGTATAGTAGGTGTCTCCCAGGCCTCCTCCTTGTCCACCTGGAGTAATGAACCACAGGAAAGAACAAACACCTCACCTTTAATTCACTTATTTTCTGTCCATATCTCTGCTTGTATTTACAATAAAGGCTTGTTCTTTTTGTGCGGCCTCAACACACATATCTTTGTCTCCCCATCAACTGGACCAGAACCTGTACCCTAGTTTATCTTTCTCCCTCCATTGGACTAGTTCCTCCTAATCAATCTTTATCCGTTCCATCCATCCAACATGTTAGGAAAAGGAGGGCCATCCACGTCATTCCTTTAATGGCTGCCTTAGGTATAACCTCCGGGCTTGGGTTGGGAACAGGCGATTCACCACCTGCTTAACATACTTGAAAGCTCTTTCAACAGAACTGCAGAGTTCATTAGAGCATATGGCCCAAAGCCCTATAAGAGTCCAAGACCAACTAGACTCCTTGGCTAGAGTAGACTCCTTGGCTGGAGTAGTCCTCCAAAATAGATGGGAATTAGATGTTATAACAACTGAAAGAGGGGACCTCTGCCTCTCATTGGGTAAAAAATGTTGCTTTTATCTCAACCAATCGGGCCTAGTAAGAGACGCTGCTAAAAAACTTAAAGAAAGGGCTAAAAAGCTAAGAGATTAACGAGACAACCAAATAAATTCTTGGTTTAAAAATAAAGTCCTAATATGGGTCATCCCATTCCTGGGCTCTCTCCTAAAAATATGCCTAGGAATAATGTTCTTACCCTGCTTAATTAACCTTTCTCAAAGATTTTTTTTTTTTGAGACGGAGTCTTGCTCAGTCGCCCAGGCTGGAGTGCAGTGGCAAGATCTCGGCTCACTGCAAGCTCCGCCTCCTGGGTTCACACCATTCTCCTGCCTCAGCCTCCCGAGTAGCTGGGACTACAGGCGCCCGCCACCATGCCCAGCTAATTTTTTAAAATATTTTTAGTAGAGACAGGGTTGCACCATGTTGGCCAGGATGGTCTCGATCTCCTGATCTCGTGACCCACCCGCCTTGGCCTCCCAAAGTGCTGGGATTACAGGCGCGAGCCACTGCGCCTGGCCACCTTTTTCAAAGATTAACCAGCAGGATCATGGCCATCTCACAGACAATTACCCAAAAACATCTACAGACAGCGTTACTCCTACAATCAATCTGAAACCAAAGAACCCTTTGCTCACTCCCCCAGCAGGAAGTAGCCAGAAAAAATGCGCTGCCTCTCGTCCTTTTCATAACATAGAGACTGGTTGACAGAGCAGGAGCATTGCCATCTTGGACAAACACCACCTTTCTAAGTTCCCCTTGATTAAAAAACCACCTAAATCCTACCCCAAAACATCAGCCTAATGGCTAATGTCGGCATAACCAGAAATATTCCAACCCTAAGATAAACCCCTCTTCAACCAGAAACACGCTAACCCTGAAATAGCCTCCCCTCCAATAGCCTCCCCTCCGACCAGAGACATTCCAACCCTGCAATAAACGTTCCCCCACTTCCAAAACCGTTAAATATCCTTTGTCTGTAAGAGAGAACGCTTAGTCTGTAAGAGAGAGTGCTCCTGATCCAAATTGGCCAGAATCCCCTCTCAGTTTTATTCTCTGAAATAAACCTGTCTTTTAATGTTGAGCCGCTTTTTGTATTCCTTTCCTCTTTCTTTAACTGTTACAAGCATTGTTACTTATGTGTTTCTGCTGTAATGGAGGAGGCAGCATGAAGATCTCAAACGGTTGCTAGTGAGAAGCCACGCAGATGAGAGGCATGAAGCCTCATTGGGCTCCCTCCATGTCCTACAGCCAGAGAGCACCAGAAATACATCTGCCCTGGAATGAACTGGGCTGAACTCTTTGCATGGAGGGAGACCACATAACCTGGGGAACTTGGGTAAACGGTGTTGGAACGGACATGTAAGGTTTGGGTTTGTGTTAGTTGATTTGTGGAAACGTTTATGGAAACGGGCCTTTGCTCCGGATTGGATGTCAGGAAGAGGAGGATTCCATGACTGGGTATCTTGATGAAGCTTATCTAGACGGCAGGAGGACTAGACAAAGGCTAAACATGTAATGGTAAAGAAGCAGCAATCACTCTTATTGGCCAAGACGAGGGGAATGTGGTCACTTTTGCGGCCTGGACAGTGTTCCTGTTTTGTCTGTGTTCAGACTTGATTACACAGTGGTCTGTTTTTTTCTCTTGATCTGTATCATGGCCTGATGTTGGTGTTTTATGAAATTGCTCACATACAAAGAGAACACCCGGGCCTAGCTGTTTGTGCCAGACCAACCCCAAGTCCTGGCTGCAGAACCAGGCCAGCTCCCCGACGTCAGTGGCCGCCTTTCTCTTTACAGGCATGGAGGGGGACACCACCAAGGAGGAGCCCCTCTTCTCCGCTCCCCACAGAGACCAGTGGGTGCAGACAGGTCAGGGAATGCCTCCTTTCCCTCCGGCATCTTTTGAGGTTTCCGTCCTCGACGCCCAGGGCCGCTCCATCCAAGCGTCGGTTTCTCAGCCTCTAAAACAGGCCAGAAACCGGGCACGCTGTGGTTGAAGGACGAGCCGAAGAGATGGCAACAGCTCCAGAAAGCCTTCCCAGGCATCGGGGCTGCCCTTGAGCTCAGACATTTCTCTCTGGACAGGCCTTCTTGGACAGGAACTCAACGAAACTTGACAGAAATCGGACACCCCCCACCAAGGAAAAGCAGGAGGTGCCCGGGGTTCTCCAAGGCGGGAAACACCGCGGGGCCCAGGCTGCGCCGCCTGCCCGGCTCGCAGTCGGGGCGCGGGAAGGGCCTATGCGCATGCGCACCGCCCCCCCCCCCCGCCCCGCCGCTCCAGCCGCCCCGCCCCGCCCCGCCCGCGCGCAGCCCTCTGGGGCGGCCGGGCCACGCCGCGCGCCGATTGGTGGCGTCCGGGGCTCTCCCTGCAGGTGACTGACGGCGCCGGCCGCCCCTGCCCGTCGCCCGCCCGCTGCCGCCGCCTGCCCGGGGTGTGGAGCCCGGCCGCTGCTCGCGGGCTGAGCGTCTGCCGCTGCTGCCGCCGCCGCCCAGCCTCCGCCATGGACCTCTTCGGGGACCTGCCGGAGCCCGAGCGCTCGCCGCGCCCGGCTGCCGGTAAGCGGCGTTGCCGCCGGGCCGGCCAGGGAAGGGAGAGCAGGCGGGATAGGGGCGGCCTGAGGCCCGGGGCGGCTGAGGCGGCGTCGGCTCTGGGAGGCGGCGGGCGGCGCGGGCTGCACGGGGCCTGCTCCTGCCTGGCCAGGCCCCGTCCGGCCCACTGGCGGCCCTGCCGGAGGCCCGGTCGCTTGCGGAGCTCGGAGAGGCCGCTCCGCCATTTTCGCTACGCAGGAAGGAAAGGGCCGCGCCGCCCTGGCCACGGCCCCTCTGCGTGGCGGTGAAAGGCGCCGGCGCGACCTCGTGGGCCAACCCGAGGGACCAGCTCTGAACGCCCGGCGGCCCCGCAGGCCCCCGCGCCACGATTCCACCCGCGGCCCGGGCTGCCCTGCGCGCCGCCCGCCCGCGGCTTCCGGGCCGCACTTCACCCGCGGGCTGTGGAACGGCCGCGTTCCGGGCCGGTGCAAGTTCAGGGGCTTGGCGGTTTTTTTGCACAGGAGATTGAATTAATCACCATCTTAATCCTTCGTGTTTTTGAAGCCTGGAAGACAGGATGCCTCTTCTGTCATCCTATGATTTTGTGATAATTAACAGTAGTTGTTTTTTTTTTCTGGTCCACGGGAAGTTCCCCCTCTCCCTCAAGTTAAGGGGTCCGCTCATCTGCTAAGCCCTGGCCCCTGCCAGTGGGGGTCCCTGTGGGCTGTGGTTTGAGCTCAGCATCCTAGCAGCGTGAAACAGGGCCTGTGTTAATCCCTGCGTCCTGTGGGTTACAGTCTCCGGGTTTCATTTGTCAAAACGCGTGAATATTTCATATGCAAGACTTCCAGCTTGATGTTGTAGTTTAGGGCCTTATTACCAAATTTAACTTGGGGGCAGAAAATCTGGAAAACTTAAGACGTTCAGATTTCCAGGCCCACCTCAGCCCCAATAAATCCGAATCCCCGAGAGTGGGGTTTCCCAATCTGTTACTAATCCCCAGGCCAACCCAGCGGGGGCTGGAGACCAGTGGTTTGGGAACTGCTGTTGTAGGGCAGACGGAGGTGAGTAAGGCCCAGCCTTCGCTTTCTAAGAGCTGCTTTCCGAAGGGTACTAATTACGGTAATTAAAACTGGCAAAAGTTAATGACTGTGGGAAATGCTGAGGACTCTTGAGGAGGGATTGTCGCCCACCGAGAGACTGGGGAAGGAGGCGGTGTTTGAATTGAGCTTCCAAGGATGATCAGGCTTGTGATTTGCAGTAATTCTGGGCAAGAAAACATTTTATTTTATTTTACTTTTTGAGACGGAGTCTCGCTCTTGTCGCGTAGGCTGGAGTGCAATGGCGAGATCTCAGCTCATTGCAACCTCTGGGTTCAAACAATTCTGCTGCCTCGGCCTCCCTAGTAGCTGAGATTACAGGCGCCGACCACCACACCCGGCTAATTTTTATATTTTTAATAGAGACGGGGTTTCACCATGTTGGGTAGGCTGGTCTTGAACTCCTGACCTCAGGTGATCTGCCCGCCTCGGCCTCCCAAAGTGCTGGGATTACAGGTGTCAGCCACCGCGCCTTGCCCCCACTGACCGTTCTGATGGTACAGAGCATCTCAGTAACTGGTGCTGGAGTCTTTGAACTTGACTCAGCCATTCATTTTCAAAATAACCACGGTTTTAGCTGTGGGTAAAAATTGGCTTTGTGTAGCAGTCTTTTTTCTCTGTCAGTGGAGTATAATTTCTATCTGAATATATTTGGGGCAGCATTTGGATTCACCAGTGTGCCTGTAAACCTATGAGTCTTAAAATCTCCATTGCTTTTTACCTGCAATTAATTAGGTTCTGCTCAGGAGTCGGCTCCCTTGACTGACAAAAAACCTGGCAACTCAGAATCTCATAAGTTGGCACCTTAGCAGCCTTTTGCCAGATGCAGTGGGAAAGGTACATCCTGTTGCCGTTTTTTCCAAACTCCGTTTCCAACCTTGACTGAGCTGAAAGGGTGGCAGAGGGGGTGCATGGTGTTTAAACTGCTGACCCCCCTGAGAATGGATTGGTCAACTGCTCCCCATCTGCTAGGAGGGCACTGACATTGTCAACAGGTCCTGCTTGGCTGAGTGTATTTTTAAAAATAGCTTTAAAACGAAGAAGATCTCATAATTTGTAGATGATTGGAAGCTGAGAGGGATAAGTAGTAAAATGAGTGACAATTGGGATCCATAGTTATCATTGCAGGCAGTTAGCTACAACCAACAAGATGAGATTTGACAGGTTAAAATCGTTTGTACAAGAACAGAATCTGATTTCACATACTTGTGAAAATACTGTGATTTTAAAAAAAAGCCATACTTTGAATAAATCATATTGATTGCTAAAGTGAATGGAATAATGAGTCTAGACTGTGCATCATGACCCTCACACATGGTATGTGGGTACCACAAATCTCTAATGCAGTGAACAATAAAAGACCTCGTCATTTTCACAGGGCGTAAGAAAAGTTGTTTAGAAAGTGTAACCAGACTATTTGGTTTAGAATCCAGCTCTTCACTTACTAACTCTGCCTTCTGTGGCTATGCCTACATCTGTAAAAAGGGATGACACTTCCCACTGTTACTGTACAAATTAGTACAGTATGTATGGTGCTGCACATACTGTGGGGTAGAATGTATAGTGTTTTATAGATGTTAGCCAGGGTTATTATTTTTGAGACAGCCTCATTGTGTCGCCCAGGCTGGAGTGCAATGACAAACACAGCTCACTGCAGTCTCGACCTCCGTGGGCACAGGTGATTCTTCCACCTCAGCCTCCTGGGTAGCTGGGACTACAGGTGTGCACCACCACAGCCAGCTAATTTTTGTATGTTTTGTAGAGACGAGGCTTTACCATGTTGCCCAGGCTGCTCTCGAACTCCTGGGGCTCAAGTGTTCTTCCCACCTTGGCCCTCCCAGAGTGCAGGGATTACAGGTGTAAGCCACTGTGCCTGGCTGAGCCATTAACAGTTGTTTAAAAGTGGAAAAATGCAGTCTTAAATGAATTATGGGAAAGCACTGAGTGTCCAAAGGGAGAATACTGCAGTGCTTATGTCACATCAAATGTATTAATATTTTGTTTAGATCTTTTTATTTTTATTTTAAACGTTGCATCTAATGTTCCCACTCCTAAACCTCTTAAATGTTTATAATCTAGAAAAATACATAGAATGCACTAAACATTTCAGGTATTTTGCTAAATTAGTAGTTTTCTTCCAAGCTCTTAAAAGTTTTATTTGCTGACTGAATCAAGTTTTTTAAAGGAGAGATATATATATTTTACCTAAAAAAAAAGAAGTGTTTGTTCATATCAGGCAGAAATGGAACTTTTCTATGTCATACCCATAAAAGTGCAGACTTGATGTCTTTAAGATTGGCAGCTTATATTAACAATCCATGTATGTCAGTTAAAGGTGTCATGGTTTAAAATTGCTTTGCCAGTAACTTGGTTGCACTTTTATAGGGTAGTTCTTTTACTTAACTTGGTTGCTACACTAGTACATTAAAAATTGATGATCAGTTGTTGAGAACGAAATAAAATATTTGATTGCCACACCATCTTAAAAATACTTTTAAAAAATTGGAGGCTGGGCTCGATGGCTCATACTTGTAATCCCAGCGCTTTGGGGGAACAAGGCAGGAGGATGGCTTGAGGCCAGGAATTTGAGAAGAGCCTGGCGCAACTTCGTGAGACCCCTGTCTCTACGATTAAAAAAAAAAATGAATATTTGAACATAAAGGTTAAAGTATTAGAGGAAAACAGATTGTAAAACTACAGGATTGAACAAGAAAAAAGTCATAAAAAGTGAAAGTGAATTTGACTATGTAAAAATTTAAAATTTCTGCGGGACACGTGATACTATAAAGGCAAAAGACAAACCGAGAAAATAATTGCGATCTACATTACTAAGGGTATAAGAAAGGCTCTCAGAATTAATAGGAAAAATAAAACCCACCAGAAAAATGGTCAAAGGATGTATCCTCCCAGTTCAGAGGTAAGGAGTACAAATGGCCCATCAACAGAAAGTTGCTGAGGAATCATTTACCTTTTCACCTATCAGATTAGCAACAGTTGGTAACATTGGTGAATGTGTAGCGAAATAGGCATTCTCATAAAGTGTTTTGGGAGTGAAAATTACAACTTTTTGGGGAACAAATTTTGGCTTCTATCAGATTTAAACTAATATCCTTTGACGAGCAGTCTAGCAGATTAAGCAGGAATATGTGTATCAGGTTGTTGATTGTGGCATCACTTGTCATATGAAGAACTGGGAAAAGCTTGAACCCATCAGTAAGGATCTGGTCGAATGAGTGGAGATGCTTCCCATGTGTCACTGTTGGAGAGAATCAGACTCAGGTGTGTTGGCCTGGAGCAGCATGCCTTGATGGGTTATGTGAACAATATATGTGGAGTATTGTGTAGAGTATGACTCTGTCTTCTACAAGTTAAAATGCATGTATCCATGTACATGAGCATTAAGGAAAGTGGAAAGGATACACTAAACTCATACTGTGGTTGGGGAGTGTGGTGGAACCTGTCCCCCCTTTTTTCTGATAATGCCTCTGTGGTGTTTGGAAAACACCTGGATTTATTTTATAGTTAAAAAAATTGAGGTATAAAAAACAATTTAGGCAAAATATTTTAACATCCTTTTTTAACTTTATTGGATACAGCAACCTTTGACCTGAATATGATCAACCCAAGGGTATTTTTCTCAGCCTAGTATATAACTTCCAGTAGACTTAGCTCCAGAGTGTAAATAACTGGGGGGGAAAAAAAAAGTTCTAGGTGAGATTAACTATGTTAATGAACATTTTTAGTCTTGTATTCTTATTAGGGTTCTAATATTTTTAAGATTGGGGGAGGGGCCTCCTCCAGATTTTTAGGTTAAGGTCACACTTTGTCCAATAATTGCAGCCCTCAATGCTTTGAATTTCAGTTTATTCAAAATAGAATGTAAGGGCCTGGAACAGTGGGTCACATCTGTAATCCCAGCACTTTGGGATGCTGAGGCAGGAAGATTGCTTGAGTACAGAAGTTTGTGACCAACCTGGGCAACATAGTGAGACCCCATCTCTACAAAAAGTTAACAAATTAGCTGGGCATGGTATTGTATGCCTGTAGTTTCAGCTACTTGGGAGTCTGACGAGGGAGGATTGCTTGAGGCCAGAAGGTTGAGGCTGCGGTGAGCTGTGATCACACCACAGCACTCCAACCTGGCTCACAGAGCGAGACTCTTGTCTCAATTGAAAAAAAAAAAAGAAAAGAATCTAAGGTTTTGACTAATCGGTAGTTTCCTTATGTATCTATGACCTATAGATATTTTTTCGGTAGTTTCCTTATGTATCTATGACCTATAGATATTTTTTTAAAGAATCCACGTACAGACTTCTAAGTTAGATCCTTTTGATGATGCAAAAGATATTCCAGAGATTTTATAAAATCTCAGGATTATCATCATAGGATTGTTGTAAGGGTAAAATGAGTTGGTGTTTGTGAAGTTTCTGAAAGGGTGCCCATGTATGGAGGCAGCATAGTACCTCACTAAGAGCATGGACTGCATGGCCTTGAATCCCCACTCCACTCCTTACTGGCTCTGTGATCTTGAACAGGTAATTGACCTCAGTGCCTCAGTTTTTTCATCGGTAAATAATAATAGTACTTATAAGAATTAAATGAGAAGATGTATAGAGCTCTTAGAATAGTGCTTGGCAGGCAGGCAGTATGATCATGTTTAGAAGCCATTCCCAGTTGTGGCCAGCAAAATGTAAGATGGTCTCATTGTGTTTAATTGAAATACCTCTCATAGTATTCCAGAGTGAGAAAGAAGGTGGCAGGCAGTTCTCTGGGGATGGGGCTCAGTTTGGGGCACCATCTGACTGAACTGTAGCCAAAGGAGAGGGGGCCAGGCTAGTATTAATACTAAGCTGGAAGTTGCATTGTGAGGAATGCTTGCAAGAACTGAAAATGTATTTATTACCTGGGTAAAAGAAGACTTCCCCCATTGTACAGTGGCAGTGGAAAGACCTGATTTAGATGGGCAAGTTAATTCAAAAATTAAAATATGACCTAGTACAAGCAGAAGGGTTGTTTGCTCTTCAGGTTGGGCTGTTAGCTGTAAATGTCCCCTCCCTTGTCCTAAGACATCTGGCTCTGTGACACCACTGAATGCAGCGTGATTGTCTGGATCATCTCGTGGTTTTTGAGTCTGTCCAGAGAATGGGCGTTTTGATTGTTAGACCCAATGTCGTTTGGGCAAAAGTGACCTACTTCGGGATATTAGGAATTCTTGTAAGTGGATTAATAGATTGAGTAATGGTTATCCTAAATACTTTTTTTGAGTGGTGGGGACAGAGTCTGGTTTTGTCCCCCAGGCTGGAGTACAGTGGCGCTATCTCAGCTCACTGCAACCTCCGCCTCCCAGGTTCAAGCTGTTTTCCTGCTTCAGCCTCCCAAGTAGCTGGGGCTACAGGCACCTGCCACCATGCCTAGCTAATCTTTGTATTTCTGGAGAGACAGGGTTTCACCATGTTGGTCAGGCTCATCTCGAACTCCTGACCTCAGTCCTGACCTTGGCCTCCCAAAGTTCTGGGATTATAGGTGTGAGCCACCACACCTGGCCATACTAAATACTTTTTAATGGCTTTCTTCTGCTTCTTGTATACTTCTAATAGAGTCTTTATGTCACTCGTAAGAAAAGTGAAAGTATTTGCAATTCCTTAATTTGTTTAGGGTCATCCTGAGGGATTAGAATACATTTTCCCATTTGTATTAGGGATATAAAGCAAAATAGTTATTTTTTGTTAACTCAGGAATTTCTTGTGTATTTTAGGTACTTCCAACCCAAAGACCCTGGGAGAAATTTCATCCCTTAAGTTTATAAATTTTTAATGAAAGCTTTTGTTTTTAAAAGAAGAAAGTTGATACCCAGCTCATTTCTAAATGGAGGCAAAAAGATGATAGGGATGACCCTCTTTGGGGATATAAATTTATTTGTTTAAGTGAATTGGTGTTTGGCCTGGCACAGTAGCTCACACCTGTAATCCCAGCACTTTGGGAGGGTGAGGCGAGTGGACCACTTGAGGCCAGGAGTTTGAGACCAACCTGGCCAACATGGTGAAACCCCATCTCTACTAAAAATACAAAAATTAGACCAGGCATGGTGGCTCACACCTGTAATCCCAGCACTTTGGGAGGCTGAGGCAGGCAGAATACTTGAGGTCAGGGGTTCAAGACTAGCCTGGTCAATATGGTGAGACCATGTCTCTACTAAAAATACAAAAATTATTTGGGCATGGTGGTGTGCGCCTGTAATCTCAGCTACTCAGGAGGCTGGGGCAGGAGAATTGCTTGAACCCGGGAGGTAGAGGCAGTGAGCCAAGATCACATCACTGCACTCCAGCCTGGGCAACAGAGTGAGACTCAGTCTCAAAAAAAAAAAAGCGAATTGGTTTTTAAGTGAGTACTTTTTTTTTTTTTGAGACAGGGTCTCACTGTGTTGCCCAGGCTGGAGTGCAGTGGCCCAATCACGGCTCACTGCATCCTTGGCCTCCCTGGGCTCAGTTGATCCTCCCACCTCAGCCTCCTGAGTAGCTTGGACTACGGGCGCCTGCCACCACACCTGGCTACTTTTTGTATTTTTTTCATAGACATTTTTTTGCCACGTTGTCCAGGCTGGTCTCGAACTCCGGGACTCAAGCAATCCTCCCACCTCAGCCTACCAAAGTGTTGGGTTTATAGGCATGAGCCACTGCGCCTGGCCTAAATGAGCACATTTTTATACTTGGACTCTGAGGAACAAGAGGTGGGATAAAGCTGGTGTGTTTGGTTGGTGTGTTGAACTTTACAGGAGGTGAACGTGTATACTTTCAACTTGGATTCTTGTGTGCCAGTTCAGATATCTAATAGCTTAAATAGAATTTCAGCAAAAAGCTGGATAATAAGGAATGGTGGTTAAATTTTATGTGGAAAAAGATAATTGGGCATAAAACATTCAAGACATACTTTTGGAGTGTAAAGCTTCACATTTTTTGTTAAAAGAGTTTCCCGACTTTCTCCTGAGGCTATCTGTCTTTGGTTACCTGAAGCTCCTTATTTTCTCCATAGCTATTTATTGAATCAGGCACTGTGCTGGGGCTAGGGACACCAGGTTCCAACAGATTTTCTTCCCTTGCAGAATGTTACTGAAATAGGATTTTTATATACCTGTAGGTCTTTGAAGGCCCCTCCCCCACCCCACCCCACCCCAAATTTCTGAATGTCTACCTTGAAGTCTCAAGTATTGTTTTCCTGGTCTAGAATCAGTTTTTTTCTTCCCAGGATTCTATTTTAAAGAAATACTTTTAAATGTTTCATGATTTCAATAATGAAATTATCAAGAAAATACTTGTTTTCCTCAAAATATTCAGTGGCCCTGAAAATGCCTGTTAGGGCATCAATCATTGCTTTTATGTTGATTGTAACTGTTGGAAACAGATGCCCATATTAAAAAAGCTGTTAAGAAAATATTTTTTAAAAATTTGCCCAACAGGAAGGAGAAAATTAGAATCTAATAGCAAACTTGACTCAAAGCAGGGGAGACCACATGATCTTCCTCTTTGAAAATCTGTCCTGGATGATGACCATGCTCTCTAAACAGGTTTTCTGTGTTTTAGGGAAAGAAGCTCAGAAAGGACCCCTGCTCTTTGATGACCTCCCTCCGGCCAGCAGTACTGACTCAGGTACAGTCTTCAGGCTCTCCCAGGTGTGTGTCAACGTCTCTACTCATCCTGGGATTGTAGTTGTCTCAATCTTTTTCCCTTTCCCCCGTTTTCAACACACAGATGTTTTAGGTGTTGGACTGTCTTTAAGTTTTGAATCCATGGCATCAGGTAAGGCAGAAAAATCTGCTAGTCGCTAGCCCTGAGAAGTACTGCGAGGAAATGTGGAGCAGTTTTCTCTGGTTCATTTGAGTATTTATTTTACTACCTGAAGTACAATTTAACTTTTTAAGGCAGATTTTTATTTCCTTTGAAATAATAGGACTTTAAAATAGGTTCAAGATATTATTCACTGCAGTATGAGTTGCCACTGGATTGACGCAAAAGTTTTGAGTTTATTTCAGTAACCTACATAGGTGTCCTGGTGGGATGGATTCTGAAACTTAAGCCTTACGTATTTTTTGTGGGCTCACTAAGTGTTCTGCTGTGTTTCAGGATCAGGGGGACCTTTGCTTTTTGATGATCTCCCACCTGCTAGCAGTGGCGATTCAGGTAAGTGGTAGGAAAAATCCAAGGTGCTGATGGAAATAATACATATAGTATTTTGCTCTTGTGTGAAATTTATGTATAGGTTTTAACAGGATTTTGGATGACATTAAGTCATAATACAGCATAAGGTTTACTAAAACTATAAACAGGCACATTAATTGGAAGCAGAAAGATAAGATAATACTATATCACTTTCTGGTGATATTAACTTCTTGAGGTTCAGATTGTTGGAACTGCCTTTAAGAATTAAGAGTTCACTAATTTACTCTTAACTTTGTTATTAACATTTTTAAAAAATTCAGAGTCCATTATTCTGATTTGCCTTGTTAAACAGAGTGCTTGACTCATATGTATCAAGGCTAGTAGCATTGGCTCTACCTCCTCCTGAAAATGTTCCTTTTCATGTCCTAATTAAGTAGAAGGGAAGAATAGAGCAGATTCCTGTTGCCATTGTGGCAAAGGTATGATTCTGTCTCATGAGGACTTCTTAGGTAGAGCTCCTCTGGTTGGGGAAGGTGAGGGTTAGGAGAGGCTGGGAGATAGATGGTGTGGGGGCAGTGGGGAATGCAGGTAATCCCATTTCATATGCAGGTGTATTTTCTGTATTTTAGAAAAAGTACTATAGTCATCTTACATAAGAATTCTCAATCTTCAGGGCTGTTGACCCATACCAAAAGACTGCAGCATCCTCACACTCACAGTGTAGCCTGAAACCTTCCCAATAAAGATAGTACCCTTAGTTGTAATGAAAGTTAATATGTTCTGGCTGGGCACGGTGGCTCACGCCTATAATCCCAGCACTTTGGGAGGCCAAGGTGGTTAGATCGCTTCAGGTCAGGAGTTCAAGACCAGCCTGGCCAACATGGTGAAACCCTGTCTCTACTAAAAATACAGAAATTAGCGGGGCGTGGCGGCACGTGCCTGTAGTCCCAACTACTCAGGAGGCTAAGGCAGGAGAGTCGCTTGAACCCGGGAGGCAGAGGTTGCAGTGAGCCAAGATCACACCATTGCACTCCAGCCTGGGTGACAGAGCAAGACTCTGTCTCCAAAAAAAAGGAAAGTTAATATGTTCAAAGAAGGCTGTTAAGGGATTTAATAGAAAAAATGAAGATACAGTATAGCTGTCTCGTAGTTATCTGCAGGACAGAAGACAAAGTAGTAAAAATTTAGAAGATTTACATAACACTATTAACAAGCTTGATTTTTTGGATATATAATCTTGGGCCTAGTGTTTTAGATTTCTTGAGAAGTTACATTCTTTTTTTTTTTTTTTCCTTGAGACAGAGTCTCACACTCTCACCCAGGCTGGAGTGCAGTGGCGCAATCTCAGCTCACTGCTACCTCTGCCTCCCGGGTTTAAGTGATTCTCCTGCCTCAGACTCCCGAGTAGCTGGGACTACAGGCGTGTGCCACCATGCCTGGCTAATTTTTGTATTTTTAGTAGAGATGGGGTTTTACCATATTGGCCAGGCTGGTCTCGAACTCCTGACCTTGTGTTCCGTCTGCCTCGGCCTCCCAAAGTCCCAAAGTGCTGAGATTACAGGTGTGAGCCACTGCACCCGGCCAATAACACATTCTTTTTTTTTTTTTTTTTTCCTTTTTCGAGACTGAGTCTTGCTCTGTTGGCCAGGCTGGAGTGCAGTGGCGTGCTCTCAGCTCACTGCAAGCTCTGCCTCCCAGGTTCATGCCATTCTGCTGCCTCAGCCTGCCAAGTAGCTGGGACTACAGGCGCCCGCCACCATGCCCGGCTAATTTTTTTGTGTTTTTAGTAGAGACGGGGTTTCACCATGTTAGCCAGAATGGTTTCCATCTCCTGACCTCGTGATCCACCCGCCTCAGCCTCGCAAAGTGCTGGGATTACAGGTGTGAGCCACCTTGCCTGGCCCGATAACACATTCTTAAGCAGGCAGGAACCATTTACAAAAGTTGATTATGTACTAAGCCATAATTTGTTTTGAAATTTTATTATTTTTCTTTTTTTAAGACAGAGTCTCACTCTGTTGGCAGGCTAGAGTGCAGTGTTGCGATCTCGGCTCACTGCAACCTCTACCTCCCGGGTTCAAGTTCCTGTCTAAGCCTCCCAAGTAGCTGGGACTACAGGCACATGCCACCACACCCAGCTAATTTTTGTATTTTTAGTAGAGACGGGGTTTTACCATGTTGGCCAGGATGGTCTCAATCTCTTGACCTAATGATCTGCCTGCCTCTGCCTCCCACAATGCTGGGATTACAGGTATGAGCTGCCATGCCTGGCCTTTTTCTTTTTTTTTTCTGAGATGGAGCCTTGCTCTGTCGCCTAGGCTGGAGCGCAGTGGCGAGATCTCAGCTCACTGCAGCCTCTGCCTCCTGGGTTCCAGTGAGTCTCGTGCCTCAGCCTCCCGAGTAGCTGGGATTACAGGCACTACCACACCCGGCTAATTTTTTGTATTTTAATTAGAGACCGGGTTTCGCCATGTTGGTCAGGCTTGTCTTGAACTTCTGACCTTAGATGATCTGCCCGTCTCAGCCTCCCAAAGTGCTGGGATGACAGGTGTGAGCCACCACACCTGGCCGTCTGTTTTGGAATTTTAAAGGAGATAGTTTCACATCCATATGGGGAAAACTGGAACCCATGCAGTAAGCCACAGGACACTAATGGGGACCTTTGGGAGAGAAACTGTTGGAAACATCTGTGTTGCATTATGCAGGGTGCGTATGTGTATTATGTTATACTGTTGCAGAAATAGGTCCTTGTGCAACTAATTTACTCTTCTTGAGGACAGGAACATTTTCATTACTTTTTCCTCAGCACTAAGAAATGTCTGACACAGGGAGTTTGAGACCAGCCTACCCAACATGGTGAAACTCCGTCTCTACTAAAAATACAAAAATTAGCTGGGTGTGGTGGTGCACGGCTGTAGGCTGAGGCAGGAGAATTGCTTGAACCCGGGAGGTGGAGGTTGTAGTGAGCTGAGGTTGCATCACTGCACTCGAGCCTGGGCGACAGAGTAGACTCCGTCTCAAAAAAAAAAAAAAAAAGACACCTTGTGTTTACAAAAAAATTAAAAAATTAGCCGGGTATAGTTGTTCCTGCTTTCAGTCCCAGCTGCTCAAGAGGCTGAGGTGGGAGGATCACTTGAACACAGGAGTTGGAGGCTGCGGTAAACTATGATCATGCCACTGCCTTCTAGTCTGTGTGACAGAACGAGACCCTGTGTCAAAAACAAAAAGAAATGTCTGGCAAAGAGTAGGTTGAGTAAGTAAATAAGTACTTGTATCCTTTTTTTTTTTTTTTTTAAGAGAAGCGTCTTACTACTTTGCCCAGGCAGGTCTCAGATGCCTGGGCTGAAGTGATCCTTCTGCCTCAGTCTCCGGAAGTAGCTGTGACTGCAGGCATGTGCCACTGCATCTGGCTATTGCATACTTTATACCTAAATGCAGAGAACATTTCAAGTCATTTATTAGGACAGCAGCTGCCCTTATTGGAGATTGATGTGTTAGGCACTGTGACAAATGCTCTTCCTACTTGTCCTAACCCATTTTCAAACATCCCTCTGAGATGACAGTATTCTTACCGTGTTAAGCACGGGTGAAGACAGCTGAGACTGATAGGTTAAGTGGCACACCTCTTTGACACTTGACTTTTCTCATTTCAAACACATACACTGCAGATTCCCTTAGCTTTGAGTACAGATTCATCCTTTTGCTAGTGGGAACAGCTGTGGCAGCCTTATTTTGCCTTTGAAAGGATATATTACAGTTCTTAAAGGCTGCCATTTACCTCATTTTGAGCCGTTTCGGGTACTTGTTACTTTTTGGAACTTGATTAGGATATGTTAGTTTGCTTACAGATTTTGTAAGTGTTTGTTTAACACTAAGAGCCTGTGGATATAAAAACATGTATATGCTACAGGCCAAAAAAAAAATGTATTTTTGCCACTGGGAAAAGTCTTTTACAAACCCCTTCAGCAGGGTCAGTTTGACTCAGGGCCTGGATCTTAACTTTATGTTCTCTCACTGTGGGACCCCCCACCCATCCAACCGTGAAGACACAACTCCTGGATCTGCCTGGGTCTGCCAGTCCTTGCTTAAAATGACCTTGTCTTTGAGTGCTAGGATGAAGCCCAGTCTACTAGTGACTTTTTCCAACAGTCTACAGCTGTGTTTCTGTCCGGCTTTTACTTTATTTCCAGGTTCTCTTGCCACGTCAATATCCCAGATGGTAAAGAATGAAGGGAAAGGCGCAAAGAGAAAAACCTCCGAGGAAGAGAAGAATGGCAGTGAAGAGCTTGTGGAAAAGAAAGTTTGTAAAGGTTTTCAGACAGTTTGAAAACAAATGTATTAGACTTCATATTTTAAAACAACCCAGAGCAAAACCAGTTTCAGCTTTCTAATAATACTTTCTTTTTATGTCTGTATTTAAGAAATGAGTAGGGTTCCCTTTTTGCAAATGAATTTCCAAGTTTCTCTGCGCTTTCTCCTACTTTTCATGTACAACTATCTCTGATCCTACCTTTGATCAGATAGGAAACCTGCATTTGTTCCTCAAGAGTTAAAAAATACAGGTGGTTTTTTTCTTAGCCTTCTGCAGTGAATGGTTAGTTTTTAGACCACCTAATCTCTCTCTGACTTCCAATCTTTGTTCGCAGTTTGTCAATTAGTGCTTTGAATTACGTGATTTAGCTTAGTAGGCAGCTTCCCTAAGCCTGGAAAAAGCCGTTGAAATTTGTAGTCAGTTGTGTAACTTGTCAAAGTTAGTGAGGAAGAAAACGAAAAGTATTAACTAAAGAGAATACTTCAGTTGTGGTACTAAAGTATTCTTGAGCTATGGGATTTTCTTTTCTTTTTTTGTTTTTTGAGACGGAGTCTCGCTCTGTCGCCCAGGCTGGAGTGCAGTGGCACCATCTCGGCTCACTGCAAGCTCCACCTCCTGGGTTCATGCCATTCTCCTACCTCAGCCTCCCAAGTAGCTGGGACTACAGGCGCCCTCCACCATGCCTGGCTAGTTTTTGTATTTTTAGTGGAGATGGGGTTTCACCATGTTGGCCAGGATGCTCTCGATCTCCTGACCTCAGGTGATCTGCCCGCCTCGGCCTCCCAAAGTGCTGGGATTACAGGCGTGAACAACCGCGCCTGGCCCAAGCTGTGGGATTTTCATTGACTGCATTGTCCTTTGTCAAAAATTACCTCAGTGAAAGCTGTATGATGCAGGCAGAGGTATGTGAAAAAACCCACTTGTAGCTTTGCTGGGAAGATGTCTTCTTCAGCTTAGCTCGTCACTTCCCAGAAGACAGCTCTTCACAGTGTTCATTTTATTATTTGTCTGGCATTAGGTATCAGAAAATAAGCTTAAATGAGTCTAACCATTAAATGTAAATAGATCTCTGCCTGCGTTGGAATCTTTTATCTTTTTCTTCCTCAGTTGAAGTAAAAGCAACCGATCTTACTGTTTGTTCAAATTCTTCACCAGCCTTGAGCATGGCATGGAAATGCATATTTTCAGGGCATCTTACAGGGCTTTTGAGACAAACTCTACTGACTTGCATTTGTCTAACTGACTGCATTTGTCCTTATTCAATTATCACAAGACTAATTTGCACATGATCCTTTCCCCTGATTTGAATCTCACTTCTCTGGGATGGCAGCACATCCCTTGCCCTGGTGCTTTGACTTATACCTTAGACAGAGTTGTTTTGTGCTCACTGACTCCTCTCTCGTGTCCCTGTGCAACCTCTTAGAGCTCACCCTGTCCAGCAGTGCTCCGATTTTAGTTACAGACTTGCAGCTGGGGAGATGCCTTAAGGGATATTGCTTATTTGTTTGCGCCATTAGGATATTGCTGAGTCAGACAGTCATAGTTCCCTCTCATTTGCTCTGGGACTAGGGTTTCCAGAGGGTTGGGCACAGTTTTGTATTGGCTTTTTTGTTCTCTTTTCCTTAGCCTCTTCGGTGATCTTTGGTCTGAAGGGCTATGTGGCTGAGCGGAAGGGTGAGAGGGAGGAGATGCAGGATGCCCACGTCATCCTGAACGACATCACCGAGGAGTGTAGGCCCCCATCGTCCCTCATGTGAGTCTCATGTAGGAGGCCCGGCTGGCATTAACATCTCCTGGGTTCTCACTGGCATTTTGGACGGGCTAGTTTGTATTTACTAGAAAATCTCACACATCACTTGATTCTACATCAGTGATTCTCAGCTGGGGTTGATTTTGCTCCCCGCCCAGGGGACATTTGTCAGTGTTTGGGTACATTTTTGTCACAATTGCGGGAGGGCGTTGTTACTGGCATCTGGTGAGTAGAGACTAGGGATGCTGCTAAACATCTTGGAAGCACAGGGCAGCCCCACAACAAAGAATTGTTCAGCCTGGGATGTCAGTAGTGTCGCGGTTGAGCAGCCCTGCTGAGCGGGAGATGACGCTCCATGGCATGGCTCTGCAGCGTGTGTTACTCCTTACCAGCAACTGAGCAGCTTCTGGCAGAGAATATTTTTAATCCA
This sequence comes from Hylobates moloch, assembly GCF_009828535.3. NCBI lineage: Eukaryota > Metazoa > Chordata > Mammalia > Primates > Hylobatidae > Hylobates > Hylobates moloch. The sequence goes on from NW_026652276.1 coordinate 3,637,063, forward strand.
TGGCCTAGAAGATAAGAGTTGGAAGCCACTAATTAAAGTATGAATGGTGATCAAGGAGAGCTAGTAGAGATAATCAGGGCCCAGGAAGAACAAAAGTCAAAATGATGTCAAGGAAAAGACAGACAATGAAAAACTAGCTGCAACTATACAAACTAAAATGAAGCCTTCTGGATAAGCTCTTGGGCCTGGAGGAAAAGAAACCAGAGGGTAGGACATTAAGTTGGCTGTTAACATACATTATAATACATATTTAATAATATATATTACATAGGTTACATAATTCAGAATTACATAATAAATAGCTTACGTACCTTTACTGACACCAGCTGGTCATTAACATACAGTGTGCTGGAGCCGTTTGGGCTGATGGCGTTTGTCCCGTAGATGAGGTGTACTCATGGAGATGAGGTGATGGCTGCTGCAGAGCAGCTGATCATAGGTAGAGGGGACAAGATACACACCCATTGAGACAGGGTCTTGCTCAGCCTGGAGTACAGTGGCACAGTCACAGCTCACTGCAGGCTTGACCTCCTAGGCTCAAGCAGTCCTCCCGCCTCAGCGTCCTGAGTAGCTGGGACCATAGGCATGTGCCACCACAGCCGGCTAATTTTTTGAATTTTTTGGAGAGACAGTGTCTCCTTAAGTTGCTCAGGCTTGTCTCAGAGTCCTGGGCTCAAGCCGTCCTCCTACCTTGGCCTCCCAAAGTGCCAGGATTACTCACATGAGCCACCATACCCAGCCTGGGATTTACATTAAAACCAGGAAGGGGACCTCTGGAGCCCAAGAAGGCAGATCCTTTGAGTGTAAATTTAATTGGGAACACTAAATCATGCCTTGCAAATAATAGGCAGTAAGAACAGCTCTGAGTTATAAACCAGATGAGGTTTTTTTCTCATGGCTCAGGATGTCCTGAATTGAAAAGGAATTCCAAAAAATTGGAAAGAAAAGCAGCTCTCTAGAATAAATGTCATTTCTCGTAGGCATTTTTTTTTTCTTTCTTGAAATAGTTTATTTGATGTCTTTTATTCCATATATGTGGGTTTTCTGGCAAAATTTGAAAGGAGAATGGGAATAAGAGTAGTAAGATAGGTTTTAAAAATGAGATATTTAACATTTATTTGAGTAACAATTCTGTAATAGCCTCCCTGCTCTTACACAGTCATGTGCTGAATAACAACATCAAGTCAGTGATGGACTGCATATATGACGGTGCTCCCATAAGATTACAAATTTTGTAGAGATGGGGTCTCGCTATGTTGCCCAGGCTGGTCTTGAACTCCTGGCCTCAAGTGATCCTCCTGCCTTGGCCACCTCCCAAAGTGTTGGGATTAACAGGCATGAGCTGCCGTGTTCAGCCATAATACCATGTTTACTGTACCTTTTCTATGTTTAGGTATGTTTAAATAACACAAATACTACCAGTGTGTTACAACTGCCTATGGTATTTAGTGCAGTAACATGCTATACAGTTTAGCCTAGGAGCAGTAGGCTCTACCATGTATGTAGCTTAGGTGTGCAGTAAGCTACGCTGTCTTAGTTTGTGTAAATATGTTCTATGATGTTCACACAACAAAATCACCTAACAACACATTTCTGTTAAGTGATGCATGACTGTGGTTTGTACTGTTTTCCATAAATAACTTGATCTGTTTGTTAATGTTTAAAACCAAATCTGATTTAAATAGGAACGGAGTTCTGAATTTTAGTTTTGTTGTCGGTGAAAAATCAGAATTAACAGATCTTGATCTTTGAAGCAAATGTGAGTTTTAAACATTTAATGTAAAATACTGTGAAAAGTGTTACAGCTCTTTTAGAATATTAGACCTTTAGCAGGTCTTGTAGTCTTCACCAGAAACACTGCCACACCTACACACACACACGCGCACACACACACTGGTTTTTTTTTTTTTTTTTAGACAGAGTCTCGCTCTGTCACTCAGGCTGAAGTGCAGTGGTGCGATCTCAGCTCACTGCAAGCTCCGCCTCCCGGGTTCACGCCATTCTCCTGCCTCAGCCTCCTGAGTAGCTGGGACTGTAGGCGCCTGCCACCACGCCCAGCAAATTTTTTTGTATTGTTAGTAGAGATGGGGTTTCACCGTGTTAGCCAGGATGGTCTTGATCTCCTGATCTCGTGATCCGCCTGCCTCGGCCTCCCAAAGCGCTGGGATTACAGGCGTGACCCACCACGCCTGGCCCACACACAAGTATTTAAAAAAAAAAAAAAAAAAAGATAAAATGCTGTGAAAGTTACTTAAATATTTGTCTCAGTTAAAGCCTTTTTTTCCCATTTGTAACAGTGTGTGACTGGTGTCTTAACCAGTGTGACTTCCTCTGACTTATTAATGTTCACTCTTTGAGATGAAATTTAAAAGCTTTAATGGAAAAGTGTGGTTTTTGCTGTTGAGAATTTGATTAACTCTCAATTCATTCTTTCAGTACTCGGGTTTCATATTTTGCTGTTTTTGATGGACATGGAGGAATTCGAGCCTCAAAATTTGCCGCACAGAATTTGCATCAGAACTTAATCAGAAAATTTCCTAAAGGTGAGACTGAGAACTAAATCAGTTGATACTCATTTTGGTTATTGCTGTTTGGATGGCTATGTGAAGCAGTCAGATGTGTCATTTTGGCTTTATCAGAGAATCATTGATGAGTCTTAAAAGAGTGGTGCTGAGGAGTGGACTCCAAGGCTTCCAGGAGTAGCGGCCATGCAGGTGTGACTTAGAATGGCACTTCTCATGATTCTAAGTGATAGGCACCTTTTGTGAATTGTCTTTGGGTTCATTTAGTGTCTTGCCTTTATTGGAAAACTAGTAAAACCAACTTCAATTGGCACTGTGTTATATGTGAGGAAACAGAGATTGTTCTGGCTGGGCACGGTGGCTCACACAGCACTTTGGGAGGCCAAGGCCAGAAGATCAGTCAAGCCCAGGAGTTTGAGACCAGCCTGGCAACATAGGGAGACTCCATCTCTACAAACAAACAAACAAACAAAAAAAACCTAACTGGACATGGTGGTGTGTGCCTGTGGTCCCAGCTGCTCAGGAGGCTGTGGTGGGAGGATTTTCTGAGCCCCAGGAGGTTGAGGCTGCAGTGAACCGTAGTTGCACCATTGCACTCCAGCCTGGGTGACAGAGTGAGACCCAGTCTCAGAAAAAAAAATTAAAAAAAAAAAAAAAAGAAACAGGGATTGTTCTTAATCATGCTTGAAAATCAATTGATGTGCAGAAATTACAAAAACAAAATGGCCAGCCCTGGTGACCCACGCCTGTAATTCCAGCATTTGGGAGGCCGAGGCAGGTGGATCACGAGGTCAGGAGTTTGAGACCAGCCTGGGCAATGTGGTGAAACCCCATCTCTACTAAAAACACAAAAATTAGCCTGGCGTGGTTGCGCGCGCCTGTATTCCCAGCTACTCAGGAGGCTAAGGCAGAAGAATCGCTTGAAGCTGGGAGGTGGAGGTTGCAGTGAGCTGAGATCGCGCCACTGCATTCCAGCCTGGTGACAGAATGAGACTCCGTCTCAAAAAACAAACCAAAATGACAGTGGGAGGAGGATAATCTTCCCTCCTTGAGAGATTGTTTTCTTTTGGCCCTTCTGTAACAGGAGATGTAATCAGTGTAGAGAAAACCGTGAAGAGATGCCTTTTGGACACTTTCAAGCATACTGATGAAGAGTTCCTTAAACAAGCCTCCAGCCAGTAAGTATAACTTGATGATGAAGTTTGAGTGGACTGTGTGTGGTGTTTTCCTAAATGCATTTCAGTCTTCTGATGTGGTTTAACACTATTGCTCACTGTCTGAGAAGTGCATAGCACTCAGTAAGCTCTTATAACCATTAGCTAAATCTAAAACAGAAAAAAAGCAAGTGTCAAGGAAATGGTCCATTTTGAAATATAAGATACTTCCCATTGAGCTCTGAAAATTAGTCTCAAAGTGCTAGGCTGTTGGTGGTGACTGTGTTTCTGATGTGTTTCCCCCCAGGAAGCCTGCCTGGAAAGATGGGTCCACTGCCACGTGTGTTCTGGCTGTAGACAACATTCTTTATATTGCCAACCTCGGAGATAGTCGGGTATGTGGCTCTGGAGCCACCCACTTAGATGACAATACGTTTTATGGGGAAAAGACTTTAGCAAGTACTTGTTGAATAAGATTAAAGTGATGATGTCTGGTTGAAACCTTTCTTCTGGGGTTGCTGCAGAGTGTTCTGCTACAGTTTAACTTCTGGGTAAGGGAACAGCAGCTCAGCTAGAGGCCGTTTGTTCTCTGGGGAACTTACGCCCTATGATAGACTTGTGCTTTAAAACCCAGATCCCGTCTTTTTTGTTTCTTTTTTCCTCCTGTGGTTTGTGTGTGTGATGCTGTGGATCAGAATGTAATCAGTATGCAAGTAGCCTAAATCTTCTTTTATTTCCTTTCTCTGACCTTGGACAGTAATGAATGAAAAGCTTTAACCCCTGTCTCTCAAAGTTACTGTGATTTCAGAGTAACTTGAGAGCTGTGGCTGGAAAATACCAGATGAGGTGCCGTTCATCCCCTGAGCCCGGTCCCTGACTGAGGGAGAAAGCCCAGGGTGGTGTTCCCCCTGGTGACAGTCGTGGGGATGCTGTAAAGCCTAGAGGGTGCTGCTGCGGAAAGCTGGATGCAGACCCTGCCTCCTCTGCGTCAGTACCTTATGTTCTGTTCCATTGCCACTTTTTCAGCCGGCCTCCTTACTCCTTCAGCAGTTACAGGAACCAAGTGACTGTCCACAGTTAAGCAGCATCTTTAGACCTCTCCCCACGATGTTTGTGGGGGGATGATTCATCAAATACTAAGTGCTAGGGGTATGGCAGGGACTATAACAGATGACAGCCCCTGCCTGGTGGAGTTTATATTCTGGTGACCCTGTAGTAGACTGGCGCTAGCCCACATGTGTTTAGACCACATGATTTCAGAAATAGCAAGAGGAAAATTGGCAAAAAATAAAAAAAATAAAGACTTAGGAGTCAGACCCAAATTCGAATCCTGGCTCTGCTCTGTGACTTTATTGAGTTACTTATTCTTCAGTGCCTCAGTGTCTTCCTGTAAAACAGACACAGTGAGCCTGGCAGGGGTGAGAACACCTGGAGGCACTGGTGTGGACGGCCTGCCTGGCACTCGGCCAGCATGCACAACGCTTGCCCTCCTCTTTGCCTTCCGTAGGCTCATGGACATGTCTCTGGCCTTGTAGACTCCAGGCCAAAAGGGACCTTGATACTTGTTGAGTGCTTCCTTTCATGTCACAAATGTGACAACAGCCAGAGTGAGTGCTTGGCTGTAGTTATTCAGCAGAGTTTGCACCAGAGTTGATATCAAAACCAGGGGCGACTGTCTACCTAACTGTTGTGTCTTTGACACTTCTTTGCTGCTTGATTCTCTGAACTTATGTTTATCAGCACGAGGCTGAATGTGAAACTCCATTGTTAACTGTTTTCTTCAAATTCCATTGTTAATTGTTTTCTTCAACTGGTACCTTTAGATGCTGCGCCCACTGGATTTCATGACTATTGTAATCTCCATCTTCCCAGGCAATCTTGTGTCGTTATAATGAGGAGAGTCAAAAACATGCAGCCTTAAGCCTCAGCAAAGAGCATAATCCAACTCAGTATGAAGAGCGGATGAGGATACAGAAGGCTGGAGGAAACGTCAGGTAACCCAGGGACTGAGAGGAGCTCATGGGAAGGAGGGCTGTTGGCTGTAGAAGGGTCCCGAGACCTTCGAGGAGTAGAACTTTCCCTGTTACGTAGTCTTCAGTGTGACGAGGCTCTGTCTGAGATCTAACGCTGGTGACATAGGTAGGTGACTGTTGTAGATTTCACGTGTCCAAGTGGAAGGAAACTTGCCTCCCTACGTTTGCAAAAGGACAAATTCATATTTACCATTCACAGTGTTTTCTCTGTGCCTAGGAAGTTTCTTAAATACTGTCACTTGTGGTGGCAGGCGCCTGTAGTCCCAGCTACTTTGGAGGCTGAGGCAGGAGAATGGCGTGAACCTGGGAGGCGGAGCTTGCAGTGAGCCAGGATCACACCACTGCACTCCAGCCTGGGCAACAGAGCGAGACTCCATCTCAAAAAAAAAAAAAAAAAAAATACTGTCACTTTTCGCATTGAATAAGTTACAGTTTTAGGTGAATTCTCCAGAGACAAAATCTGAAGTAGTTAAGATGGGTTAAGTAATGTCTTTGGACTTCTTGGGAACAACTGGCACAGAGGACCATGTCTTACTTGGCTCTGTCTTTTGCGGTTTCATTTCACTCTCTCTTTAAATCTTTGAAAACCATATGTCTGCTCTGGTTTTATTATCTGCTTCTAGCCAAGGCAGCTAAAGGAGGGCATAAGTCTTTTCTTTAGAATTCCACTTCACGGACATTGCATTATGAATTAGACCAGGAATATTTTCTGGTTTATTGTACAGTTTGACTATTAAAATTTTATTTTCTGCCAGAGATAAGAGAGATGTCATCTCTTAGTATAAGACTGCACTTACCTGTCCTTTGAAGTGTAGTTTCTCTTCTGTTACTCATTTGGGGAAGCCTTTTTTATTGCTCCAGGCTGAATCTAGTCAGTGGTACAGGGAGGTTTCTGGAGAGTAGTTGGAACCCTTAGCGTTTGTTCAAAAAGCTCCTGGATTAGTAAGAAGCAGTTTCATTCACGGTTGCTGCAGTTTACGTGAGCAGTGATGGGATTATAGGCCTGGTTTCAGGCCTCAAGCAGTGCTGTTTGCCTAGTTTTTGCCACCGTAACTACGTCCTAGTAACTACTGTGGGCAGTCATGCCGGAGAACGTGACTCTAACATGAGGGTAAGCATCACCTCTTCTCCCCTTTCTTGTAAGTTTTACATTCATTCTGCTTTTGCCTGAACTCCTTGAAAATAATTTGATACTGACAGTCCTGTGGCTGAAAGTAAGGCCAGTTGTGTTGCAGTTGCTTCCTATATCCCAGTCCTTACCTATTTCAGAGAAGTATTTACATGCCTTAGAGAAATCATTTGACAATGTGGGCTTTGGGTGAATCCATCTCAGAGAAGGGGGGCTGCAGGCTAAGAGACCAGCAGCTTGGGTCTCTGCCCCTGAGCAGCAGAGCCCTGTTGTGGCCTGTTCTCCTGCCTGAGGCCAGGGCTGGCTCCCCCACTCTCAGCTTTTATTATTAAATTTTTCAGACATACAGAAGAAACTTTACAATAGTAAAGCAAACATTTCCAAATCTACTAGCAGTGAACATTGTGTCATGTTTAGTCTGTATAGATGTGTGTCAGGTTGAGCTGTTTAAAAGTTGCAGATACGATGACATAACACCCTAAATACTTAAGCATGCATCTCCTGAAGATAAGGACGTTCTTGACATAATTAATGAGAATTTTCACACCTAAGACAATAATATTTCCTTAGGTTATGTTAGGTTATCTAATATCCTGTCTATATTTTTATTTCCTGAGTTATCCCCAAAGTATCTTTGTTTCAAACCAGGGTCTAGTCAGCATTCATGCCTACCGTGGACTTCGCATTTCTTTTTCTTTTTTTTTTTTTTTTTTTGAGAGAGAGAGTGTCTTGCTCTGTTGCCTGGAGTGCAGTGGCACGATCACAACTCACTGCAGCCTTGACCTCTGAGGTTCAAGCGATCCTTCAGCCTCAGCCTCCCAAGTAGCTGGGACCACAGGCATGTGCCACTGTGCCTGGCTATTTTTTTATTTTTTGGTAGAGACAGGGTATCTGTCTGTGTTTTCCAGGCTGAGCTAAGTGATCCTTCTGCCTTGGCCTCCCAGAGTGCAGGGATTACAGGTGTGAGCCACCGCACCCTGCCAAGACTCATTTCTTACCAGGCTTTGAACCATGTTATAGGCCAGCAGTTGTACAGAGTCACCAACATTCTGAACCTGGGTGTTTTTTTACGGTGTTATTTCTGTATGTTTCCTATAAACTGGAAGTTAGGTGTAAGGCCTTCTTTAGATTCAGATGAGATGTTTTTAGCAATGTTTTATGGGGGATGCTGTATACTCAGTAGTCCTTCACTTCAGTAGGCACATAATGTGACCCTTAATTAAGTTGCCAAATCCCAGCACTTGGCTCCGGTGGTAACAGCCGGATGCTCCTGTTACCTTGTGTCATCAGCAAGTAATCTGGGGAGGTTCACTGGTATCTTGTGAATATTCTGTTTCCTGTCAACCTTTCACCTAATGGTCTTAGCATCCCTAAATCATTATTTCATCAGGAATGTCAAAGATGATTTTCATATTCTGTGATTCTTTTCACATGTATTAGTGGGCATTCTGTAAAGAAACTTCTTATTCATCATCAATAAGAGAACATCATAGATTCTTCTAAAAAAGCAGGGTCTATGTTTCATTCTGTCCTTTACCAATTTGAAAGGAAGATAGTCCACCTATAGTTGTGGAAATTAGTGTTTTTCTTTCACTCCTGCTTCTCTCCCTCCATCCTTCCTTTGTGAATCACTGTGTGCCAATTGACTACTCAGTGTGTTGTAGTCACAGTCATGGTGTTTTCGGCTGCTCACTTTATTTCAGATCTGGCCAGTGGAAACTCCTGCCGGCTGGTTCCTGTGTCTTTTTCATATGTGTATATTAATGTTTAAGAACCAAATCCAGGCTGAGCGCAGTGGCTGACATCTGTAATCCCGGCACTTTGGGAGGCTGAAGTGGGTGGGTCTCTTGAGCCTAGGAGTTCAAGACCAATTTGGCAACGTTGGTGAAACCCCATCTCTACAAGAAATACCAAAAAATAAAAAAGAGAGAAATTAGCCAGGTGTGGTGGCACACACTTGTGGTCCTACTCAGGAGGCTGAGGTGGGAGGATTGCTTGAGCCTGGGAGGCGCAGGTTGCAGTGAGCAGAGATCATACCATTGCTCTCAAGCTTGAGTAACAGAGCAAGACTCGTCTGAAAAATAATAATAATAATAATTGATTTACATCAGTGTAGGGAATACATTTTTTAAAAAAGAGCCCAAATCCATGTTCTCGGGTGCTCAGTTCAGTTGGAGTGTCATTAGCTCTATGTCCACTCAAGACATGCAGAACTAGGAGACACAACACATTTTAAATCGCAAGCTTGGAGTGCTATTTCTTACTCATATTTAACGTTACAGAGTTTTCTCTTCTTTGGTTTAATATTTGTAGCTCATTTCTCTTAATGCTAGAAATCTTGGTTCTTAACAACAGTGTATTTATTTGTTAAAACAGTCTTAGTATCAAAATTAACACTACTAGGGGAGCAGAGGGCTCACACCTGTAATTCCAGTGCTTCAGGAAGCTGAGGCAGGAGGATCGCCCCATGCCAGGAGTTTGAGAAAGCCTGGGCAACGCAGTGAGACCTTATCTGTACAGAAAATAAAAACAGCACCATGGAGCCAGTTCTGGTGGTGTGCACCTGTAGTCCCAGCCACTCGGGTGGCTGAGGCAGAAGAGTCACTTGAGTCTAGGAGTTCTAGGATGCGGTGAGCTAGGATTGTGCCACCGCACTCCAGCCTAGTTGACAGAGTGAGACCCTGTCTCAAAAAATAAAAATAGCCTAACTTCAGTTTGTGTTCCTTGCTGCTCTCTTGTCCTTAGAATATACCTCACTAAAGCAGTACTGTTGGCACTGTGTGCAAAAGTGAAATAACTGTTTTTACTGTGGTTATTTTGCCACTTTGGTTATTAATATTATTAGTTTTCCATTTATTCAGCTTATTGTTTTCAGTTTATCCAATTTATAAAGGGCTTTTTTCCCTTTGTAAATTACAGGGAGAAAATGAGAACCCCTGTGCATGGCTGGCGGGAATGTGAAATGGTGTAGCCACTATGGAAAACAGTATGGCAGTTCCTCAAACATTAAACACAGAGTTAGCATATGATCTGCAGTTCCACCTCTGGTATATACCTGAAAGAATTCAAAGCAGGAACACAAACAGATATTTGCACACCTTTGTTCACAGCAGCAGCATTCACTATGGGGAAAAGGGGGAAGCAACCCAAATGTTCATTGACAGATGAATAGATAAGCAACGTGTGAGATGTCTATATAACAGAATATTATTTAACCTCAAAAAGGAAGGAAATTCTGACCCATGCTACAAAATGAATGAACCTGAGGACTTTATGCTGAGTAAAAGAAGCCAGATGCGAAAAGACAAACACTAGGACTTCACTCATAGGAGGTACCAGTCAAGTTCACAGAAAGTAGAACGGTGGTTATTGGGGGGTGTGAGGTATGAATTGTGGGGAATGAATCGTGGGGTTAGTGTTTAATGGAAACAATCTCAGTTTGGGAAGATAGAAAAGGTTCTGGGGATGGATGGTGGTACTGATAACACAACAGTGTGAATATATTTAATGCTGCTGAACTGTACACTTAAAAATGGTTAAGATGGTAAATGTCATGTATATTTTACCACAATAAAAAAAATGAAAAACTCCCTATTGCATGCTTCAAAATCTAAATTGAGTAAAAAGACATTTAGAGATGTCATGTTTTCATCCCTGTCCCCTTCATCCTATTTCTTGATTCTTTCCAGTATTTCTTAACAAAAGTATGTAAATCTTTGTGCATTCTTATTTTTTTCTACTTTCTTACATTGAAGGTAGCTATGTAGCAGTGAATTTTTCTGAGAAGACAAGTTTTATTTTTATTTTACAAGGAAGGCAGCTGAACAGATGGGAAGTTTACATATAGCATTTAAATTTAAATGTCAGTACTGTGTGCCTAGAACTTGATCAAGTGCAGGCCTCTGATAACTAAAAGTAACTGTTCTAGCATTGTACCTTTGGTTATCTCTGTAGCACTCATTGTATTAATACGTTGGATTTAGGCATCCACCAGTCTTTGGATGGTCAGGAGATGGAGCTTCCACCTCCCAGCCTTAACTTTGCAAACAGCACTTGTGGATAGTCTGTTTATTGAGACCAGCTGTGTCTTGCTTTTACTGACATGCAAGAGGAGCTGAAGACCAAGCAGCTTCCAGCTGCCTTTAGCAGCCAGATTAGCCTTAAACACACCAGTAGTAGGATGTCTCAGTCTCACCCAGTCTCTCTCTCTCTCTCTCTCTGGAGAAAGAATTAGAACAGAAAATATCAACAAAAATAGCTAAGATCTGAAGACACTGTTGAACAGCTTGTCCCACAGTAGGAAAACGGTTTTCTGGTTGGCAGAAAACAGAAGAGAAATAAAGCAGCACAAAGCAAAAGTTGGAAGTGTGTAAGGGCAGGAGGCCAGTCCTAATGAGGGCTGGTACCAAGCGACAGGCAGATTGGCTTGGTAGACTGAGACTTAAAATGCTACTTACTTGGCCAGGCGCGGTGGCTCCCACCTGTAATCCCAGCACATTGGGGGGCCAAGGCGGGTGGATCACGAGGTCAGGAGTTCAAGACCAGCCTGGCCAAGATGGTGAAACTCCATCTCTACTAAAAATACAAAAATTAGCTGCCGCAGCAGCAAATACCTGTAATCTCAGCTACTTGGGAGGCTGAGGCAGGAGGATCACTTGAACCCAGGCGGCAGAGGTTGCAATGAGTCGAGGTCGCGCCACTGCACTGCAGCCTGGGCAGTAGAGTGAGACTCTGTCTCAAAAAAAAAAAAAAAAAAAAAGCCACTACTTGCTAAGCATTGTAATTATGGGAGTGGGGGGAAACTGAGGGAAGCGGAAAGAGAATGAACTTTGGGCAGTTTGTTTGAACTTTGAAAACTGGGCAACGGGGAGAACCTGCTGTGAAACAGACAGCTTTCTATTGTGTCTAGAGTAGTACAGGCTTTCTAAGAAATGGACATGGATAGAGTACGTATTGGTGGCATGCACCCGTAGTCCCAGCCACTTGGAGGCTGAGGAATGAGGATCATTTGAGTCCAGGAGCTTGAAGCTATAATGCGCCACCATGTCTGTGAATAGCCACTGCACTCCAGTCTGGGCGACATAGCAGGACCCTTTCTCTTAAAAATAAAAAAGAGTTCTGGTGAAATGGATAAAGCAGACTGGGAAGTACGAAGCCTGTGGGGCTGCTGGGGCTGAGTCCCGACCAGCTTCATCAGTGGTGATCCCTTTGAACTTGTACCAAAGTTTCCAAAACAGAGGCGGCATGGATTTACCCTTGTGTGATGCTCGATCTCAGAGTTGGGACTCTGTGATTGGCCTTTGTCGAACTGACAGGTAGTTGAATGTGCACATCGTACGTAGGACATTGCATTGAGTGTAGGCATAGTGCCAGGGCAGCTTGCCTCATCATTACCAGACGCTTTTCCTGGGATCCATCATTCTGCCCATTGTGCTTTCTCCTGTTACTCTAGCAGTTCAGTGAATGTAAGATTACTACTCTGTACGTGGAACTTTGAAAACAAGAATGAGGCCACATTACGCCTGTAATCTCAGCACTTTGGGAGGCTGAGGTGGGAGGACTGCTTGAGGCTAATTGTTTAAGGACCAGCCTGGGCAACACCCCATCTGTACAAACAAATTTTTTTTTATTTACCTGGACTTGGTGACACCTGTAGTTCTAGCTACTCAGGAGGCTGAGGTGGGAGGATCACTTGAGCCCAGCGAGAGCGATTGCACCACTGCCCTCCAGCCTTGGCAACAGAGGGAGACCCTGTCTCTAAAAAAAAAAAAAAAAAAAAGAGAGAATGAGAGATGGCAGTTCCTGTGCTGCTCATGTTTTCCTTCTTTAGACTTAGGAATTGTTTCACATTTTCTGTACTGTGTTGTGCAGTACCAGAAGCTGCTAGTAGCTACTTGGTCTTCTGGGACCTGCCATTGCAGAGGTGGTCATTGTAATCTTAATCTTGTTGAAACAGGATGGGTTTATGACTGGGATGGCCGGAATCCACACCAGACACCCAGTCACCTGGTCATGGGAGCAGTACTTTGTTGGCTTTTCATAGTACTTACACTGTGAGCTGCTTCCTGAAGTGGCACTCTTAAGGCCAAGTGCCCCACCCATCTTCAGTCCTCAGCTCTTCCCCGTGCACTCTGTTTCCTCTTGCTGTTTAACAGTTTGTATCCTAAAAGATCGCTAGGCTTTTTGCAGATACCAGCAGAAGTCTTTGAAGAAAAAAAAACATGTTTGTTACAGATACTGAACTGTGAGCCACTGAGAGGGTAACGGGGGCCCAGAGAAGGGCCAGGCTGAATTCTGCCTTTAGGACAGCAGCCCAGGAAGCATTTTCTACCATGTGCAGCCATCTGCACCGCATCTCCTGAGCTTGCTTGGTCCATGATTTGGGAGCCCCGTGGTGATTCTAAACGCCCACGTGCAGCCATGGCATTTGCGGAGTGCTCTCCCACACTTTGAGTATGGTTCTCTTCCTTGCCTTTACAAACAAGGGCCTGAAGGGGAGAGAGCTTGCAGCTGCCTAAGGCAACAGTGCTACAGCCTAGACCAGAATTGATTTTTGGGGCAGTAGGCTCCCCCAAATGGTTTTTCCTTGGCAATAGGACTGTCCCTTAGATGCCTCTTCCCATTTGTAGATCACCGCCCATCTCCTCCATATCCCCTCACCTAAAAATAGAATGGGTGAAACTATGATGCTATGCAGGATACAGTCATTTACATTAACATTAAACCATACCTGTACTTGATGCAAAGGACGTGTGCTCCACAATCCAGGAATAGCCACTTTCAGGGATTTTCCAAATCTAATTAGATTGAAATACAAAATATCCCTCTGTTCTAGCTATTGTTAACCCTGGCTGCATGTGGGAAACACTCAAGGAGCTTTAAGATACAAAAACACTGCCAAGCTCCTTTACCCAGTCCAGTCAAATCCGATTCTGGAGTTTGAACCTAGGTGTGTGATGAGAACTGCTGAGTCCTATTGAAGGTTAAGCTGGGCAGTACTGCTTGGCAGCCACTGGAGGTGCTGTTCCCACCAATGTGCAGCTGGGTAGGGTCCCTACCCCAGGGCAGCAGTTAATGGCCTAGACACCCCTGCATATTTGATATCAAGAAATGTCGGTACTGGTTAATAATGTGAATTCCACAGTCTGTATCTTTCACACTTCCATTCTCTGCTTTTAAGGTGAGATTCTAAGTACTGTGGACCCATAGTCTGTCAGGTAGAGTCTGAAATGTTTTTCCTCTCATTTTAGGGATGGGCGTGTTTTGGGCGTGCTAGAAGTGTCCCGCTCCATTGGGGACGGGCAGTACAAGCGCTGCGGTGTCACTTCTGTGCCCGACATCAGACGCTGCCAGCTGACCCCCAATGACAGGTAAAAGGGCCCTGTAAGAGGCACAGGTGTGTGTGCATATGGCTTTATTTCTCTTCCTCACTTCTTCCAGTTTGTATCAAGCTTTTGTTGGAGGGAAGGTGTGCATGGTGCTAGGCCCTGGGGATGCAGAGATAAACAGAATGTGGTTTCTGCTCTGGTGGGGTCGCAGTGGTAGGGAACACACATGGGGATGGGCAGCTGCAGTCCAGTGTGTCCTAGGCATGTGCCATGTGCTGGGGTCTTTGGCAGTAGGGGAAGGGGGTATCCCTGTCAGAGGAGAAGGGCCTTCCTGGCAGAGGGAACACACAGTAAGGCATTAAAATGTGATAGTGTGAAAGCATGGCCAGACATGCGCTTGAAGGACCAAGGGAGTGGTGGGAAAGTGATAGCAGGGTACTTTGGGGGCAGATCCTGAAGGGCCGGCCCTCAGTCCCATGCTGGAGAGTTTGAATTTTAGTTGATCATTGGTGGAGAATCATAGGACGTTTTTACACAGAGCCAGGATCGGTTGAGAAAGACTGTTCACTTCTTCATCTCCTGTTCTCCATGCCTAAGGGTACGGCACCATGCTGGCTGAGGGCAAGGTCTCAACAGGTGATTGTTAAAGATGGTATTGTGGGGCCAGGGAGGCCCGTGAGCAGCGGTGCAGCAGCCCTGGCCTGATGGTGAGGGCTGAACTAAGGCATTAGCAGGAGGGGGTGAAGGAAAGCTCCCGGAAGCAGGATTCACAGCACTGAGTTGATGAGGGGAGGCAAGAGACACTAGCGGCACGGTGGCGGGGTGGTCCTCCAAGTGCTGCTCTGAGTCCTGCCCCAGTGCTGCGGATGAAGAGCACGTGCCTTGCTTTGGCACTCGCCTGCTTGGCCTTGTCTTGAGCCACTGCCCCATTCTCCACATCTTCCTTCAGTGTGTGTGTCATGTTCTCACATACCCCGGAGTCCTCCATCATCTTTCCAGCAGCCATCTCCTCTGGTTTTCTGAATGATGCACCTTCTGCTTTGCTTCCTAGCTCCCCTTCCTGGGTTGTAATCATGGGTCTGTGTGATTGGTTATTGAGGGTCTGACTTTCAGGACACTGGAAGGGGCGGGAGCCTGCCAGGACTAGGCCCCACTGTGTTCTTAGCATGGATGATAGGCTTAGCAAATAGTGGCTGAGTGAAAGCCTAGTCAAAAGAGGAAAACAGGCTGGGTGTGGTGGCTCACGCCTGTAATCCCAACACTTTGGGAGGCGGAGGCAGGTGGATCAGCTGCGGTCAGGAGTTTGAGGCCAGCCTGGCCAACATGGCAAAACCTCATCTCTACCAAAAATACAAAAATTAGCCAGGCATGGTGGTGGGCGCCTGTAATCCTAGCTACTCAGGAGACTGAGGCAGGAGAATCACTTGAACCTGGGAGGCGGAGGTTACAGTGGTCGAGATCATGCCATTGCACTCCAGCCTGGGCGACAAGAGCGAAAGTCCGCCTCAACAACAACAACAGCAACAACAACAACAACAAAAAGACACAGATATTACTGAGAAAAGGAAGGTGGCTTATACCGCAAAGCTGTGGGGAAGCATATTCCCCACCCCCAATGCCAGGAGAACTAGAACTGTCACATTGAATCCATTGGTGTTCAGAAAGATTCCAGGGACAGTCTAGAGGGGGTTGATTCTGAAAGGGAGAGCATGTGGTTTTCAAACACAGGAACATGCACAGCTGCCCCTTCTTGGGCCTTGGACTTGGATGCAGCCCCAAGCTGTGCAGTGTGCCCCCAAGGATGTTTCACCGAGGCTGGGCTCATTCTCAGCTTTATGTCTGGAAGTGGTGTAAGGCCTATGGTGTTACAAATTCTCGTATATTTACCACAACACCCATGTTTTTATTCAGTGATTTTTCTTGAGTTTGTCTAGGAAAGTGCAGCACCTAGTGTTTGAGGTAATTAATAATTCTGTTAATTTGTGAAGAGAAGGATGGTCTCAGTTTTGATGTATAACATCCTATCCACAAATACTTTTAAGTAGTTTAAACCTTTGTCTCGGAAATTAAGTGGGTTTAAACAAATCTTAGCCTGGCCAGGCGCTGTGGCTCATGCCTGTAATCCCAGCACTTTGGGAGGCTGAGGCAGGTGAATCACCTGAGGTCAGGAGTTTGAGACCAGCCTGGCCAACATGGTGAAACCCTGTCTCTACTGAAAATACAAAAAATTAGCCGGGCGTGGTGGCGGGCACCTGTAATCCCAGCTACTCAGGAGGCTGAGGCAGGAGAATCGCTTAAACTGGGAAGGTGGAGGTTGCAGTGAGCTAAGATTGTGCCATTGCACTCCAGCCTGGGCAACAAGAGTGAAACTCCATCTCAAAAACAAAAACAAAAACAAAAAAAAAGCCTTAGCCTTTGAATAGTTGCACAAATACTTATTTTATCTCCATCTCCAGGCCCTTTTTTTATTTTTTATTTTTTTGGTTGGACCTAAAATGCATTTATATTTCTCCGTGGTGTTGTAGGTTCATTTTGTTGGCCTGTGATGGGCTCTTCAAGGTCTTTACCCCAGAAGAAGCCGTGAACTTCATCTTGTCCTGTCTTGAGGTGAGAAATCTCACACGGGGGTGGTTGTTGTCCCAACTGTGTCTTAGTTTTCAGAGAAGTCCTGAGACCCCGTTTCCTCCCATTTGTGGGACAGCCCTTGTGCCCTTTTTCAGTGTGAACTCTGCCTACTGACTCACTGGTCATTTTGTCCTGCCAGCCCTGATGGAGACCAGAGCAGCTCTTCTTCCTGGCAGTAATGTCTCAGGAAGGTGACAGGGTGCAGAGTCACTCCATCCACTCATTCCCTTTCCTATCTGGTAGGATGAGAAGATCCAGACCCGGGAAGGGAAGTCCGCAGTCGACGCCCGCTACGAAGCAGCCTGCAACAGGCTGGCCAACAAGGCGGTGCAGCGGGGCTCGGCCGACAACGTCACCGTGATGGTGGTGCGGATAGGGCACTGAGGGGTGGCGCGCGGCCAGGAGCACGCATGGTATTGACTTAAAAGGTTCATTTTGTGTGTGTGCACATTGTGTGTTTTGTGTACTCCTGTGGGACTCCCATGGTTGTAAATAAAGGTTTCTCTTTTTTTTTTTTCCTAGTCTTTTGAGTTCTTATACTGTGAGAACCTCTTGACTCTTCAGAAATTGTGTTTGCTTTTGAATATGCTGTCTTTCCTTGTTAAAACCATTATAGGCATCTTGGACTGGCTCGTAGTGGCCTGCAGGCTGCTGGTTGTGTGATGTTTTGTAGTTCACGGGCATTTTGCAGTGCTTTCACTCTCATGATGACCCTGGTTGGGGAAGTGGCATGTTGCAATGAAGAGACCCAGGGGATGACTGGTTAGAGATAAGGCTAGGACCAGACCAGGGCTTTTGGAACCCTCTAGCTCTTTTCAGTTTTCCTTGTGGAAGTAGTGTTGCAAAATGTTACATAGCATGAGCTCAGGCTTAGCCAGGAAATAGACTCATATACAAGGTTACTCATGCATCAGACTCTCCAGAAACAGCACAGAATTAGCGATTCTGATTCCATTGGTGAGAGCTGCAGTCTGGTGGAAGGAGTCTGTGGAGGACTAGGTTCAGTGGCTTCCATCTGGACTCCTGGGTGTAGGTGTGCACCTTCCTGTTGGAGCAGGCAGCCTGCTGCTCAGCATGTCCTGGAAATTCTGCTTCCTATGTGAGGTGGGTGTGGGGGGTTGGCCCTGTGCTGGAATGAGGTTAATCTTTGCAATAACACCTCAAAAGGGGACACTTCTGTGAAAGATGTTAAAAGCATGAAAAGAGTGCATGAAGAATAACAAGCTCAGAAGAATAAGCTTTAAAATACTTTTCAAGCACTTGTTTATATAGAAAACATGTCATCATTATAACTAAGTGGTTTTTAGTAAAGCAGCTCTTGGATCCTTTTGTGTAAATGTTTGGCTCAGGATGATGTAAGATTCTAAAAATTTGCGTTTTCAGAATCTGGTTTGTAATGCTCCCTGGCCCCTGCCCAACACACACACGTGGTTTTATCATCACCCAGTTGATTGAGTGAGTGGAATTGGGATCCATGCTGCGAGGACCACAGCGGTAAACGCGTCCTGTAAACCTTAGATGCCTCCTGGGGGTCTGTTGTGTAAAAACCACAAGAAGGAACTGAACGAAGTGTTGGTTCTTCCTCAGGGAGTTTTAAGAGCCAAGTACCCATTTCAGTTTGAGGACTGGGACATTGTCCAGTGTGGTATCATTGAAGAAAAGAGCCCTGGCACCCCAGAATCAGGAAATAGAACCATTTATTTGGTAAATATCTTCCTATAGCAAACCAGGTGTTTGCACACTGATGTCTGTGACTCATAACATCCCTGTGTCCCACTGTCCCCGAGAGGTTTGACCCTAGTTTCCCAGGAAGGTTCACTCCCAGCCTTCAAGGGAGTCCCTCCCACGTAGAGGCTGGAGGCCATCTCCACTTCACCTTCCAGGTTCCTCCTTACCGTGCTTAGTTTAGTGAACCTGGGCTAAAGGACTGATTCCGGATCTTAAGGTCCGCCTTTTGTTTTGTAACTGTTGTTGTGTCACATAGTTCTTAAGTGCTTGAACCACCCCACAAAGTCAGTTATATAAATATATTCCACCTGGCAGTATTAGACAATAAATACTTTAATAAATTGCTGCATAACACACTGAGAAAATGAAAGAGATGTGGATATGTGGCTTTTTCAAGAGTAAAAGATGATAAGTTCTCTAAAATATCTGTGCCCAGTGGATACAAAGTGAAATCTAGATAAGGGTGTGGCCACATCACCCCCTTATCAAAACGCACGGGATGCAGTACCCAGGCCAGCCCAGTACTTCTAGGTAGGGTGGATATGAGTCCTACTGAGAATCGCTCCAGGCCTGCCCCAGGGCAGAGTGTTTGTTTGGTTTTTGTGTATTACTGCACTTGGGGATGGAGATGTTTGTTTGATTTGGAGTTGGGGTTTGGAAGCTGGGCACCTGGGGAATGATTCAGGCCTGGCGGCAGTCACCTCATCTGGAGGCTAGTTAGAAGGTGAAGGTGACTGGCCATTGCTCCCTTCTCTCCCAGGCCTGAGCACCCTTGCCAACCAGCTTGGCTCCCAGGAGGTCCTGAGGCACCAGGTTCTTCATAGCCTGTTGTGTGGGGGGGCAGTGGGTTAACTCTTCCTCAGCAGGTAGAAGGCCCTGGAGGTCGCTGCCGAGGGCCTTGTCCTCTTCACTACCTACTCTGGGACAGTCCTGCACTTCTTTGAGGAAAATGTGGGAGGCTACATTTGAGGAGGCTGCGGGCTCACAGCCTGTGTGTCCTCATGAGAGCCTGCTGTCCCCATCCCCAGGCCCCATCACTGCCACAGGAGCACAGCAGGCTTGGGACCAGCCCTCCCAAGACCACCCTCTCTCAGGACCATCTCTCGTCCACCACCTGTCCAATGTCAGCGCCGCATCGCCACCCAAGTGGGAAATATGCTTGGGAGGCTCATCCCAGAGCCGCTGGACCCAGCCAGGCCCTGGCACCCCTGGTGGAAGCCTCTGCTTCAGCTATTCGGATGATGGGTCAGCAGGCCCGGCTGTTTCCAATCTGTAAAGACGTTCTAGATCTTTCCTCTGGTGGGTGGATCCTACCAGTGAGTCAGCACCGCAGAGGGGAGGGGAAAAGGGATCTCATCCACCTCTGGAGAGGGTGGAAGGGGCCTTGGCTGTGAAAAGATTTGCAGAGGAGGGGAAGAGGAGCTCCCATTTGGAAAGGCCTTCTGAGGTGAATTTGTGAGTTAATCTTGCATACATTAGAACTAGAAGCTGGGCCCAGACTTACTGTCCCCCAAAGGCCCTTGTCCAGTGTCCCTCTGGCCCAGGCTAAGCAGTGCTCAGCTCCACTGGCAGGTAGAACACAGTTAGGGGAGGGGCAGAGAAGACCAAGGAGCCCAGATGGAGACCAGGGGAGTGGTGAGTGACCCTGTCCCTTCTAAGCAGTAAGAACACACAGCGTACTTCCCTGTGGCAGCCCGCTCAGCCCTGCGTCAGCTGACCCTCTTCCAGGCAGGGGCCCTGGCTGGTGCGCTCTGCACTCCATGAGAACATGAAGAGAGGTGGAAAAGGTGGGGCTGGGCACAGGAAAGACGCAGAGGCCATCTGGACAGGTGCTGAGCAGGCCAGGAAAGAGTCAGCCTGCAGCTGGGGACTAGCAGGTGCCCCTAGGCACGCCGACTCTTTCCTGGATAACAGCCCAAGATGGTGTCCTGAATCACTCCTGGCTCCGGGACCACCAGCGTGCACGTCACGTCCGTAGGCCTGCCTGCAGTGGCTCTGTGGGCTGAACTGCAGTGGCCAGTGTGGGCAGAGTACCGGGTGGGCCTCCTCCTCCATGTGGCCACTGCTACTCTGACACTGTCCACACATTGTCTAGACCTGTGCTCCATTTGCCCCCGAGAGGAAGGGCCTGTGGTGGCTGCTCACACGCCCAGGAGGACAGCACTGAAGTGGGAGCCACTGCGCACCGTGAGGGAGGAGCCGCTGGCGTTGTCCAGGAACACGGAGGTCCACTGCCCCATCTGGAAGGAGGCTGCCTTTGAGGCACTGGGCCGCCCCAACAGCCTGTAGAGGCGACCCAAGGGCCAGCCAGCCACGCTCCCTCCTGCCCACTCAGCCCCGCATATGGGAAGGGCTCAGGCCCAGAGAAGAATGTGCCGCCAAGGTCACAGAGCAAGGGCCCGCACGGGTTGGGCCCCACCCAGCACCTCTTCTCCTTTCCCTGCAGTGCCCTGCGGTTCGCGTGTGTGGGAGTGAGCCCCTGCTCAAGGCCAGAGCGGGATTTGAGAGTCCAACAGGTTTCTCAGCTGCAGGGTTTCTCAGAGCCTATAAGGGCTCCAAGTCAGGTGCGAGGGCGGCCCTTCCCCACAGGCCTGGCCCTGCAGTCATTGGCAGAGCCTTCCGTGAAACCAGCACTCTAGCCTGGCTGCTCCAAACGTGGTCATGCACCAGCAGCGTCACATTCCCTGGGAACTCCCGGAAATGCAGAATCCGGGATCCACCCAAACCTGCCTCAGGATCTGCATCTTAAGATCCAGGTGGGGCAGAGACCATCTGAGTTCACCAGGCATGCTGTGCGGCACCCAGGAGGGACCTCTAAATGCCTTTCAGCAAGCACAGACTCTGGAGCCGGAGAGCCTGGCCTCCATTTCTGGCTCTGCTGTGTGAAGTTGGGCTAACTCAGGCGGTAGCACTACCTTCTCCAAAGCTCTGGGAGAATTCAATAGCAGCTGTTATTCCACACACCTGCACTCAATTGTTTTCTTTGTTAGTAAATTCCACCTTTATGTCCATTTCTCTACCACTTGCCAAAATTCCCACAGTGCCAGAGATGGTCACTTAGGGTTTTAGGTAGGAGAATAACATATCTGGCTTCCCACAGTCACAGGGGACTCAGGGCGTCAGCCTGGGCAGAGTGCTGGCCTCCATTCCCTCCCTGCACTGGTCCCTTCAGCGGGCCTGTGGCGGCCAGGGGTACTGGGCCTCAGGATGAGGTGCTCAGGAAGTCTGAATATCAGGAGTGCAGAGCGGAGCAGCTGCTCAAGCGGGCAGGCGCCCTCGGGGAAGGGCTGCATTTGGAGGAAGGAGATCAGGACTTGAAGCCTGGCTGCGCCCAGACCAAAGTGAGCGCTTGGCATGTCCTGGATCCTCTCCCAGGCCTGGAGTCTGAGGGTGCTGCACCCGACCCAGTGATCCTGAGCATCTAACAGCACCCTTCTGCACCCAGCCACCCGTGGCCATGCCCAGGCGGTGCCCCTCCATGCCCAAGCCTGACCCACTCACCTGCAGGTACAGGACACCATTCACGGAGATGGTGAAAAGCTCACTGCTGCTCTCCAGGCCCACGATGGCCTCCAGGGAGCTGTAGCCAAAACAGGAGGAAGGTCAGCCTGCCCCATGAGACCCCACCAACTTCACCCACAACACACAATCCTGCCAGCAGCCAACACATGCCCAGCAAAGTGCCTGGCCCTGGCCAGGTCTTCCAGTGGAGGTGGTGTCTGAACCGAGTCCCCAAGAGGAGGAAGGACACAGGGCCAGAGGCACGCTTGCTGTACTGGGAAAGGCAAGGCGAGGGCCCAGCAAGAGGCAGCAAAGCCCTGGCTCTGATGGGAAACAGGACACTGGCTGATACAGCTGGAAGTGGGGGTGTGGTGGCAGGTGATGCTAAAAGTTGGTTCAGGCCAACACACTCTGGGGGTTCAAAGGCAGACTAAGAAGTTTTGGACTTGATCCATTCATTCAAGTCTGCTCCAGCTATCCTATCCGCAGGGCATCTCCGCTGTACGTGGGCTCCCTTCTGGGTGTGGGGAGACAGGGAGCTCACAGTCACTGCACTCATGGGCTAGATGCTGCAGGAGCAAGGGATGCGATCATGGGGAAGAAAGTTCCCGGGTGAGGGGTGGGAGGGCGACTGAGGAGGGGGCCTCCAGAAAGCTGTCTGGAGAGGCCTCTTGGAGTAACACTGGTGCTTTGAGCCCCAAGATGAAAGTCCCCGAGGTGGGAAGGAGGCGGGAGGCTGGGAGGAGCCGGGCCTCCTAGGACCTGGGGAGGAGGTGAAGGTCTGCGCAGGGAGTGGCCTGGAAAGGTTTTTTTTTTTTTTTTTGAGATGGAGTCTCGCTCTGTCGCCCAGGCTGGAGTGCAGTGGGGAGATCTCAGCTCACTGCAAACTCCTCCTCCCGGGTTCACGCCATTCTCCTGCCTCAGCCTCCCGAGTAGCTGGGACTACAGGCGCCCGCCACCACGCCCGGGTAATTTTTTGTATTTTTAGTAGAGACAGGGTTTCACCGTGTTAGCTAGGATGGTCTCGATCTCCTGACCTCGTGATCCGCCTGCCTCAGCCTCCCAAAGTGCTGCGATTACAGGCGTGAGCCACCACACCCGGCCAGAAAGGTCATTTGTAACAGCTCCTGGTTGCTATGAAGGGAAGGCCTGATAGGGGCAGGAGTAGACCGGGAGACCTGGAAGAAGGTGTGGGGCCACCTAGGCCACGGTGGGGTGTGAACGGGCGGAAGCCCCGTCCGGTGCCTGTTTAACCACCTCCAGCTTGTGGAGGCCGAGCGAATGCGGGTGTGGGGTCCGGGCCGGGGTGCACTCACGCGTTGCGCTGGCACCGGGACTGGATGCAGATGAGCAGGCGCAGGTGGTCCCGGGGGCGCGGCGGCCCCCTCCTCGGCGGCTCCCCGAGCGCTGCGGGGGAGGGCGGGATGTGGTCACGCGGGCGGGCGGGCGGCGGGGTGGGCGACAGGGCGGGCGGTCCCCCCACGCCCCGGGCCTCACCCACGTGCAGCGTGGCGGCGAGAGCGTAGAAGCCAGCCACGGGCGCCCTGTACTGGCCGCTGGTCAAGTTCAGGCCCGGGCCGCGGCGGAAGGCACCCTCGGCGTCGGGCTGCGAGGAGCACGGATGGTCACCCCGGCTCCCGCCCGGCCGGACCCACCCGCGCTGCCGCGAGCCAGCACTCACCAGGTAGTAGACGCCGAGCTCGTGCAGCGCGCGCCGCTCCACCAACGCGTCCCGGCGCAGGCGGCAGAGGAAAGCGGCCTCCACGCGCGGCGCCCGCGGTCCCGGGGCCAGGGGCGCGGCCAGCAGTGCCAGCACGTCCCCCGCCGCGTCGTCGTCGTCCTCCCCGGCGGTGGCCGAGACCGGGGCGAGGCTCGCACCCACCAGCCCGGCGGGGCCACGCGTACAGGGTTCGGGCTCCGCGCGCTCCCGCTGCCGCACCGCGCCTGGCACAGAGCGAGCGGTGGCCGCGCGCCAGGGACCCCCACCCGCCCGCCGCGTAGGTCCAGCCCTGAACGACAGGTGCTAGCGGGACGAAGGGCCTGCCAGGCCAGGGGTGGGGCGAGGGCGACGCCCCCTCGGCCTGAAGGGCCTCAGAGTCTTTGCTTCCCGACCCTGCAGGGGCTCCCGTTTCCCTTAAGATTTGGGAAGCTCGGGCAGAAGTGCCCCAGCGCCCTTGGCCTCCAGCCTCACCTCTACCCCACCCACATTTTCCAAAGACGCTAGGGGTAAAATAAGCGATTGCAGCTTTACTGGAAGTACAAGGAGGTTCTTCAGCGCAGAAGGTGCTATATTTAAACGAACAGGACATTGAACTAAAAGGAAAAAACAGCTCAATTCTAATGACTAGTGTGAGCCGCCGCTCCGCGGGAGGCCTCAGTGTGGACTCCGCAGCTCCGTTCAGCCCTGCCTCCTCCAGCGCAGGCTGCCTCAGCCCTGGCCAGTGGTGACTGTGGGTGCCAGGCCGAGCTCCACCTGGTGCTGCCCCATACACTAGCCTCTGCCTTTCGCTGGGCTCTCCTGACTTCCAGGCAGGGCATGGGCGCGGGTCCCTGAGCACCCGCCGTATTGAGTGGCCAGGTCCACCTTCCTCTGTGAAGCCTTCTCCTGGCCATGGTTCCCCACCCTCAGCCATCCCCAGCCCTGACCCTTGGCAGACATGGGCCGAGATGGGGCAGGGATGGACCTGGGCCAGCTCCACTGTCCTTGAGTCCAGCCCACAGCAGGTGCCTCCTTGGGTGCCTGCCGAAGTGCTGAGATTGGCCCTGTCAGCTCCTCGGACACCCTCCCAGGCCCTGCTCACAGCGGGGGGGTGTGTGTCCCAGCCGGTGCACACCCCTACCTTTCAGCAGCAGCTGGAACTCCTTCAGCAGCGCCTCGGGTGGGATGATGGGGCCTGGGGGGCCCTGGGGACCGGGAGGCCCAGGGGGCCCTGGCAAGCCGAACTGAAAGGGAACCTTGGCAGTGAGGACATGCGAGGAGCAGCAGGCTGGGAGCCACAGCATCCCCTGTGCAAGCTCTTGCCACTAAGAGGCAGGTAAGGGAGCTCCCCAGTGGGCTCCAACCTCCAGCCAAGGATCTACCTCAAACAGTGAAAGCTTCTCCTGGAGTGAGTACAGGGACTGTGCTGGAGGTTGGGGCCCTCGGGGCGGGGCTTTGACGGGGAAGGGCTCTGCTCTGAGTCGGGAGGCAGAGGGCTGAAGCCCAATCCTGTGGCCAGGCAGGCCTGGTGGAGGGAAGAAGACTCCAGGCTGCTTTTGGGGACTTGCATCTCAGGGTCTGCACTGGGCCTGAGTCCACCATCAGCAAGTCCCCACTAGGCTGGGTTGGGACCTGAAACAGGAGCCAGTGAGCCCCCTGTGGGGAGAAGCTTAGGGCAGGGCCAGGAGGCTGGGCAGAGGTAGAAGGCCAGGCCACGGGGACAGCCCGGCCTGTGCACCTGCCTCATGCGCCGCTCTGAGCTGGCCTTCCATCGTGTGGCCAGATCCCAGGCAGGTGAGACTGGCCCCCAGGGAACAGAGAAGCCCACACCCTCTATGTGCCATTTTGGGGGCTCCAAGCAGGAGGCAGCACCAGGACCAAGCACCAAGTTTCTGCCCAGGCCAAGACCCAAAGCTGAGTGAGGGTGAGAGCCCAGCAGCCGCCAGGCCCCCGTGCCCCTAGTCCCTGGGAGCCAGGCACTCCTGCAGGCCCCTCTAGTGTGGACAAGGTTCTCACCACAGCCTGGGCTAGCCCAGCCTCCCTGGCCTGGATGCAGAGGGAGGAGAAAAGAGGGAGTGCCTGGCATTTTAGGGGTGTGGGGAAATGGCTGGGACCAGGCCCCTAACTCGGGGCTCCCCCTGGGGCTGCCTGGGTTCTTTGTGTTCTCTGTCCCCAGGCCGAGGCGTGAGGGGTGTGCTATTGGAAATGTTCGGGATGTAGGAGTGGGAGTGGATGAGGAGCAAGGAGGCGGAGCCCCCCACGGCCTGGCACTGATGGGATGCCGGCCTCACCTTCAGCTTCTTGGCCTTGCCCCTGCTTCTCTTCTTGCCATTGACACCCTTGTCACTCTGCCTGACAAAAAGCATCCAGGTGTCCCGGGGGTCGACGCTGTGTGCACGCTCAGCGGTGGGCTCCTGGAACACAGCCAGCCCAGCAGGGCGGTTGGCCTCACTGGGCTCCCACCAAGCAAGTGGGACACTTTGCAGGAGGTGACTGTGTGGCCTTCTGTACTCTGGGACCCTGGTCCTTGTCACCTGTGGTGCCCTCAAACGCAGTGCCTCAAAGGCAACTCCCAAAGGGGCCCCCACCCCTCGCACCTTCTCCCCCGGCCCGTGGAGGACGACTCCTAGGAACAGGCCACACCTCGGCCTGGACTTGGCACTCATGGGAGAGGCAGACCCAAGATGCCTGGAGGGAAAATGGGGTGCAGGGCTCGGGTGTAGGGGTGAATCCCTGCACTGCTGGGCCTCCTTCCTCCAGAGGAGCTGCAGTGATCACACCATCCTCCAATCACCAGGAGGATCCGACCACCAGTGCACCCATAGGTCTCAGGAAGAAGCAACTGTGGTTATCAGGGAGCCTAACTACCAGCCAGCTCTCCTCTGTCCATCCCCCACTGTCAGAAGTTCTAAGGAGGCAAATTCAGCCCTCACAGCTGCCTCGGGTTACAGTCCAGTGGGGGAGAGGACCAGGTGAACTGTCATGACGCGAGGCCTCTGTGTGACACTTTCATTGCCTCAGCACTTCTGAGACACTGACTCAAGCACGGACAGTGATGCTTCCAGAAGTTCCCATTCCTGTCCGCGCTGCATCCTGACTGATGCTGACACTGAGCACAGTTTTGGGAGGGACCTTCCTGGGAGAGGCTTTGGACCCACTGGGCTATCTGGGCTCCAGGCAAGGCTGCCAGCTGGGAAGGAAACCGGCCCAAGAGGGCTTAGATTAGGTCATGGGTGCTGACACTGGGGGCTGACGGAAGGACCCTGAGATTTTAGAGCTGACTGGGCCCTTTTATCAGAGACAAAGCCGGCTGCCAAGTCACTGCCTTTGGTTCCTGGCTGGTCTGGGGGGATGCAGGGCCTTCTTTTGGGAGCTGGCTGACCAATGCACAGGCTAGGGTGTTGTGGTGGGAAGATGGGGGCTGCGGTGCCGGAGGAGCCTGTGGTTGGACGGAGAAAGGGTTCAGGGTGCCCAGGGCCTCAGCGCTGCTCAGTGCTTCCTCGTGCCTTAGAGGGTCAACTGCACCACCTGCTGGCTGATCTCCCCTCTACCCCCTCCCAGGACCCTCTTCCACTTCGCGTGTGCCCTCCGAGGAAACATGCGGCGAGGATGCCGCACACCGGCCAGGAGGGGTGTGCCCAGCTGACCCTCCCAGCTGCACCTGTAGCCTGTGGATGGACTCTGACCCCAGTGTGGTTTGGGGGCAGAGCTGTAACAGGCAGAAGTTGGCGTCCCAGGAGACGGCCCCAGCAATGGGGGTGGGTATTGGGCAGCTGCCCTGGTTCCAGCCACAAAGGGTCTCTCAGAAACAAGCCTTGGAGCCTGGGAGGACCTCTGGTGTCACCGTGTCCCCCGCAAACAGGGTCCAAGGCCAAAACTCCACCTGGAAGCACCTGAGCCCCGTCTGCCTCCTGCTGACCGTGCCCTGACATTTGGCTGCTGTGCCCACCTGGGTGGTTTGGCCAACTGCACGAGGAGGGGTGCCTTCAGTCCCTGGGAAGTGGCTGGGGGTGATGGGGCTGGGATAGAGAACTCTGGGGGACCCCAGGCCTGGCTGCACCCCTGTCCCCTCTAGTAGATGCGTTCCTGGCTCTCCCCTCTACTGCCCCTGAGCATCTTCAGAATAAACAGCACCAGCCGCCCTCCCCGGCTTCCCTGGGGCAGCCCTGCCTCCCTGACGCAAGGCCCGGCCACACTGAGGGCTCCTCTGAAGTTCTCCCCTCCTCAGGCCTGGGCCACACCTCCCCAACCAGACCACCCTCTGCTCAGCAGTCCAGGCTCCAAAACCCTGGAGAGGAGGGGGCAGGGCAGAGCTCAAGATCACCCATTCACGGCCAGAAGCCACTTGACCACTTGACTCAAAGCCACATGTCATTCCCCACCCTGAACAGCCCCCTGACCCCAGACCGGCAGGGGAACACTTTTTGTTTTTCAGATAATTGCACCAAATAGATTGGGGGCGGTGGCAGTCATTCGCTTACGCTTTTTACAAATGCGTTCTTCCCAATTTCCTCAAATCAAGTTATTTACACTTTATCTATTTCCCAACTTCCTTCTGTCCCAAAAGAAAAGGGGGTTTTCGCCGACCTAGCAGAACCTTGCTTTAAGTCAAACTACCCCAAAGCCAAAGTCAAGGCTGCCCCGCCGGGCTGAGGGCGGCGTCTACACGGCCCTGAGTCTCGGCGGGGCCCCGGAGCCCCGGAGCCGGGCGTTGCAGCAGCTCTTGGGAGTGAGGGCGGGCTCGGCCTCCACGTCCGCCTCCCGCCGCCCCGAGCCGGGGCTTGCGGGCGCGGGCGCGGGCTGGGTCTGGAGCGGGCCCGGGCGTCTTACCGGCGGACGGGCGGCCGGCCCCGCGCGGCTCTCCCCAGGGCCCCGGGGCAGCTCGTTCCCGGGCGGCGGCTCCTCGCGGGCGCGGCTCCTCGAGGGCGCCCCAGGCTCCGGGGACCCCAGGCCCGCGGCGGCGGCCAGCAGGCCCGCGTAGACGAGCAGCAGGCGGGCTCCGGCGGGGCGGCGGGCCGGGGCCATGGGGGCGGCGGTTCCCTCGCGGCTCCGAGCGCGGCGTCCCGGACGCCCCGGGCTCCTCGCCTTATAACGCGCTTGAATCCCCCGCCTCGCCCGAGACCGCGCGCCCGCCCGCGCCCCCTCCCGGCTCCCGTGCGCGCTGCATGGGGACTCGGGGAGTGTCCGGGCTGGGGAGTGGGAGGGGGGCACGGGGAGCGGGGCAGGGCAGGGAGAGCAAGGGGTGTTCCCCTGCTGGGCGCGTCCCCCCTGCAACTCCCGGTTCTGGGGTCCCTCCTTCGGGCTGTCCAGCGCTTCTGCTTCCTGGGGAGGGAGGCGCCCCCTTCTCCCGGCCCTGGACCCTCGGCCCTCGCGACCCCATTTTCTTTGCGGGGAGCCAGGCGCTGCCTCCTCCCAGCCGGCCCGAGGCATCCTTTCTCCCCGCTCTGTCCCCGACGTCCTCTGCAGGGAGCCCCGAGGTACCCCCTCCTCATTCTCCTGGCCGCGCCCCGCGAGGCCCAGGCCTCTATGACACAGGTGGAACAAATCCGAGCCGGGAGACCCTCAGGGCCCCTTCTCAGCGCCCCTTTCCCAGGCGGGAACTCCCCTTTCCAGGCCGCCCTCCCTCCGTGGCTGGCGTGCTGTTCTTCCCCACCTGTAGCACCTGCCGGGACCGAGAGGATGCAGGGAGCCAAGAAACAACTCAGGACAGCTGCCCTGCCCTGGTGGGGACGAGCGGGGCCTGGGCTGGGAGAACTGACCCCTATCGTGCCCTAGGGGGGTGTGGGGGCAGACCAGACCGGAAGCCAGGCTGCCCACCGCCCACCAGAGTCTTGCCCCCAGAGGTGGAACAGACCCTGCAGGCCTCGGAGGTGGCAGAGAGGCCTCTGGGCGGCCCTACCGGGAAAAAGCCAGCCCCCAGACCCACCCTACCCCTGGCTTTGTTATATCGCATGCCCTTTTGGCTATCGGCCCCACCACTGGACGCTAAGCCGAGGAGGGTCGCACACTTGGCTCGCTTGCCCCACCCCCGAGGCACCTGCCCCTGGTGGGTACACAGTACTTTTTGTTAAAGAACGGGAGAAGGCTCTGCTGGAAAAGCACCTCCCACTCACACCGAGGGCTGCTGTTCCCCTCTTTTGAGAAGAGCCCGCTGGGGAAAGGAGGCCTTACCCTGTCCTGGTTCACAGGATGTGGCAGCAGGGACTGAAAGGGGCACCAGCAGCTGCAGGTGGTGCCCCCCAGGCTTGGGGATGGGCCAAGGTCCGTCCTTAGATGCAAGCTGGCCTTTGTCGCCTGCCTTTTCTGGCCACTCATGCGATGTTCCACCTGGCTGGCCTCATGCCTGGCAGGTGGGGAAACCAGGAAATACTTCATACTTTAGGAAAAGCATGGGATCAGAAGGTAATTATTCCCTGTGATTCCACCCCTTTTCCCATAGGATATGGGAATGGTGTAGAGTTGGGTGGGGAGGGTGTTTAAAGAAAAACATACCTTGCCCAGCATGAGAATCTGCCTGGCAGGGTTAAGTCCCATGGACTTACTCTGTGAAGATGTCTTTCAATGGCAGGTGAGGACACAAGAGGGAAGTCCTGCCTTTAAAAGCCACAAATGGGCCAGGCGTGGTGGCTCACACCTGTAATCCCAGCACTTTGGGAGGCCGAGGCAGGTGGATCACCTGAGGTCAGGAGTTCGAGACCAGCCTGACTAACATGGTGAAATCCCGTCTCTACTAAAACTACAAAAATTAGCTGGGCGTGGTGGTGGGCGCCTGTAATCCCAGCTACTCAGGAGGCTGAGGCAGGAGAATTGCTTGAATCTGGGAGGCAGAGGTTGCAGTGAGCCAAGATCACACCACTGCACTCCAGCCTGGGTGACAGAGCGAGACTCCGTCTCAACAAAAAGCCACAAATGATTTTTTTTAAAAAAGAACAACACAATGAAAACATTTGAATTCCTATAAAACATGCAAGACTTTAAGACACATTTGAGAAATATGAGAAACACTGGCTTAGGTCATATGTACCCAGCAAGATATCTGAACTTATTTCACCGCAAACATTCTCCAGGTTTGTCACAATTAAGGACATTTGCTCCCAAATTCACACATATGAGGGGGATGTCTTAAGGCCCTCAAAGAGTGAAGGGTTTCTCTGCGTGGCTTTTCATGTCCGGTTCTATTGGAATGTCTATTAAGAAGCCTGATGTGTGGAACTTTGTCATGACACGTCTGAATGTGACATGCACATTCAGTGTAATGTGTTAACATTTCATTCAGTTTCACTTATTCAAAGGGCCTGTATCTGTGGACCACAGGACCCTGGCGTGCCATGTTCTCCTGTGCTCTGCTGGTAGAGAGGGACTCCTGTCCCCAGGAGTTGCAGCTGTGTGAATGGTACCTTCTTGCTTCTGGAGAAGCTCATCCACACCAGCATCTCATTCGATTCCCCACCAATTAGCCCAGAGAGGTGGGCAGCTTGCCCAGGACGCAGCCCATGGGCAGAGCCGGCGTGGGGCTGGAGAGGCCCTCCTGCTGGGCAGGTTACATCTTCACAGCCTTATGTTTGGCTTGTTAGGGTTCCTCCTATTCTAGTTGGTGTGAAATAAGAGCTCCGTAATGAGTTGGAGCATTACTGC
Organism: Hylobates moloch; assembly: GCF_009828535.3. Classification (NCBI taxonomy): domain Eukaryota; kingdom Metazoa; phylum Chordata; class Mammalia; order Primates; family Hylobatidae; genus Hylobates; species Hylobates moloch. The sequence continues at coordinate 3,668,417 of NW_026652276.1, forward strand.
AGAAAACATAGCCCCATCTTTTCCCTGTGAGGAATGGGTATCCCACAGGTCTGAATTCCCTCTGGGGCCCTGGCTGCAGCTATGGCTCAAGGTGGATGCCGTTTGGCCCCACCCGAGCCCTGGGAAGGTGAGGCTCAGGCTCTGCCATCGTCGGCAACACTGAGGACACGCAGGGATGAGGTGCCCCGATTTGGGGAACATTACCCTTAAGATACTGGTGTGATGTCATTCCCCTTCGCAGTGGGGGGCCCCAGCTTTCAGGCCAGCATTGAGGACAGGAGCCGTTGCCATGTGAAAAAGTTATTTTCCCAAACAATGAACAATCCTCATGATGTCATGGGGCCCTGCCAGAGGCCCAAATCCAATCGGTTCTGGTGCTGGGGCAGCCTCCTGTAACACTATCCTGAGGGGATGACTCCGCCTGGGTTGGGGGCAGAGAGCAGAGAGGCCGGGGGTCTTCAGGTGGGGCCCCTGCATGTGTCTGTGTTCACATTTCAAAGTGGCTTTCACTCAGAGGAAGGTGGAGCTTAGCAAAGAATTGCGCAGATCAAGGAGCAGCAGAAATCGGGGCCTCCCCCTGCAGGAGCAGCCCATGGGTCAGAAGTGGGGCTGGCATCGGGGTGAGCCAGTGCATCCCAGGGTGGAAGGACTAAATGAGTGGCCACAGAATGGGGATCACTGGAGCAGGAGGTGGCCTCCCCCACGCGCCTTCACGCCTGGCTGAAATCTAATCCTCATTCTTGGGCCCTCATGTCACGGCCCGGGCCTGGCTTCCCAGCAGCCTGATGCAGCCAAGCTGTTCCCACTCTTCTCTCTTCCTCCAGAGGAAGGACCTTTGCCGATGAAGTCATGGGAATAAAAGCTCCCTCTGCCCCGAAAACAGTGGGACCGTGAAGTCAGCTTGTTGTGTGGCCTCCCGAGGCCCAGGCGGGCAGCCTTCGCTGTTTACTGGGCCTTGCAAGCCCGCGATGTCATCTAATTTGCAAATCATGTGATTATCCCCATTGCACAGATGAGGAAACTGAGGCTCAGATCTTGGGATTGGCCCTAGGTCATGGAGTCATCAAATGAAACCACATCCAGGTCTGGCCCCTACAACTTGAGGTCAGTTGCTCTGGAGAACCCACAGATTTAGCTCAGTTCAGCGAGCATTTGTGCAGTTGTGCAGTTCCCGTGACGTGCCAGCACCAGGCCAAGCGCTCAGAATACACCATGGCCTCCTGCATGGGTGCGTGGGCAGTCTCGGGTCTCACAGGAGACAGTCCTTTCTCACCCCTGCCCAGAGGGTCTCTTGAGTTTTCTGCTAATTGTCTACATGTTTTTAATAGATTAATTAAAATAATCATGTTTAGCTCTCCTCTTAGTTGAACGCAATGCCATTTTGGAAAGAATCACATTCTTAAATGTGACTGTGATCAAAATCGCCTTGGCTTCTGAGGGAGTCACGATGGCTCCTGGGGTCTGTTCCAAACAGGACACTTCCCCCATGGAGATTTCTGTCCTAGTCTGCCTCACTCTCAGTGACAGCCACACACCTGGCTGCCCTGCCACGTACCTGGTGCTGCAGAGCCTGGGAGAAGCAGCCACACTTCAGACCAATCAGCCAGCACCGCGCCGGGCACTGGGGAGGGACGGTGAACGACACAGCCCCAGAGGTGCAGACATCTTTCCTGTGTACGTGGCTGTGCCCTCTCTCCTTAAGCCATTGGCACATTCTCCATCCATACACATGCTTTCAGCTGGATAAACTGATGGCCCAACCAACTGGAGTAGTGGCCTGTATCCATCTGTTTTCTTGCTAGAAAGGAAAATGTGAGGCTGGGTAATTTATAAAGAAAAGAGGTTTATTTGGCTCACAGTTCTGCAGGATGTACAGGAAGCATAGTGCCAGCATCTGCTTCTGGTGAGGCCTCAGGAAGCTTCCATTCATGGTGGCAGGGGAAGGGGAGCAGGTGTGTCACACAGTGAGGGAGCAAGGGAGAGCAGGGGAGGTGTCAGGCTCTTCAACGATCAGCTGTCCTTGAACGCACCAGCATTACTGCACCACACCAGGCCTGAGGGATCTGCCCCCATGATCTAAACGCCTCCCACCAGGCCCAACTCCAACACCAGCGATCAGACTCAACAGACTCAACATGAGATTCAGAGGGGACAGATCTCCAAGCTATGTCATGGTCTACACTGACTATGGAAAACGACCAGTCCATTTAATTACAGTCACATGAGGGTGTCAATGGCCTGATCCAGAGAAGATGCTGGATAATAAAAGGGGCCTGTCTGGGAGGGGTTGGAAAACTCAGGTCCAGTGGAAGTGGCTGGAAGCATGCCTAGGCCCCAGCTTACCTGGGGACCCGGGGAAGCTGAGATAGAGTTGGCAGTGCTGGGCCTGGCCGAGGGCCCCCCGAGTGCTCACTGAAGGCTGAGGGGCCTCAGTTTACCCAGCATCCTCTGTGCGAAAGACAACACGCACCTACCTGAGGACCTGAGCACGTGAGGCCGGGAGGTGGGTTTCACCCGCACACCCCGTGGGCTTTTGCACATGTTCCAAGGCTACACGCTCCCCTTTCTAGAAGCCCATATTAGCCTCAAGCCTTCTAATGAGTCCTTGCTGTCCTGGATTTTGATGACAGAAAGGGATGCCTTGGCTGCCCTATGGCTGTCGCTTGGTGAGTGAGTGCATTAATGTCCCTTTGTGCAAAGCTCTCAAGTGGGTGATGTGTGCCGGACCTTCTGGCCGCCGTCCTGGTGCCCTGGCCACCTTCTCCACCTGTTCTCTGTCCCCAAGTGGCCACTACAGCCTGTCAATGGCCTCTCTTCCCTCTGGGTTCTGGTTGGGTTTGGCCTGCAGGAGGCGCTAGTGGGAGACAGGGGGCAGGCCAGAGAGAGAAGGTAGATGGACTCTGCCACCTCCTCCCAGCTGGGCAACAGGGGTGGTGGCTGCGTTCCTCCGCCAAGGCCCTCTCTCAGCAGCTCCCTGGAGTCTGCGTCTACCCTTTCCCTTCTCCCAAGACAGAGGGGGTGGCACTTCCCGCTGCTGCTGTCCTGGGACGCCTCTCCAGCCACTGGGCTCCCTTCACCCTGCCCACAGCATGGGGAGAGGCCGTCGTGAAACTCTCCTTAGCCACTCACCTCAATACCCAGCAGACGCCCCTTTCCTCCTGGTGCCCTGAAGGCTGCGATGGCCCCCTGAATCAGGAGCCCAGCTGATCGGACGAGGTGCACTTTGGCACCTCAAAGCTGGGAGCCAGGCCCTGGAGAGGCCCACGCCCTCCACCCGAGGACCGCCCGTATTCCCTCAGGGTGTGCAGGGGTGGAGAGCAGGCCTTGCTCTGGCATGCCGCCCTTTTGGCTACTTTGTGATCAAAGTCAGCCTATTTTGACATTTCATGTCTTCGGTTTATTTTTATTTATTTTATTTTATTATTTTTTTTTTGAGACGGAGTCTCGCTCTGTCGCCCAGGCTGGAGTGCAGTGGCGCAATCTCGGCTCACTGCAAGCTCCGCCTCCTGGGTTCACGCTATTCTCTTGCCTCAGCCTCTCCGAGTAGCTGGGTCTACAGGCGCCCGCCACCACGCCCGGCTAATTTTTTTGTATTTTTAGTAGAGACGGGGTTTCACCGTGGTCTCGATCTCCTGACCTCGTGATCCGCCTGCCTCGGCCTCCCAAAGTGCTGGGATTACAAGCGTGAGCCACCGCGCCCGGCCATATTTTTATTTATTTTAAAATATTCTTGCAGAAATGGTTTACATGGAGCCTTTGTTTTTAAACAGCCCTTTGGCTGACCTCCTTCCATCACTGTCTAGAAGACATTTCAGATTTCCACGTGGAAACAGAGCCCAGGGCCCCAGAAACCCTCACCCTTGCTTTGTCTGATCCATCTGCCGCCGAAAGTCTCCTCAGCTCCGGGCTCTTGTTCCTTTGGAAGCACCCAGAGGCCCCACTCTGTCTGGCCCTCCAGGGTCAACTCTCTTCTCCCACACCTTGTAATCCCAGCACTTTGGGAGGCTGAGATGGGAGGATCACCTGAGGTCAGGAGTTCAAGACCAGCCTGGTCAACATGGTGAAACCCCATTTCTACTAAAAATACAAAAATTAGCCAGGCGTGGTGGCGAGTGCCTGTAATCCCAGCTACTTGAGAGGCTGAGGCAGGAGAATCGCTTGAACCCGGGAGGTGGAGGTTGCAGTGAGCCAAGATGGCACCATTGCACTCCAGCCTGGGCGACAAAGGCGAGACTCCGTCTCAAAAAAAAAAAAAGCTATGAGAGGCGGGTCTGGGAGCAAAGCAGATCCCTACCTATGGAAGCTCAAGAGGCTCAGGGGTTTCCGTCCTCAGAACCCAAGGATGTCAGAGGCCCCTCTGGTCCCCAGGGACAGGGGTTGTTAAGGAGGAACCCATGGGCTGGTCCTGGAGAGGAAGCCTGGATCCGGCGGGAGACGGGAGCTGCCCAAGGCTTCTGCGGGGCAACACCAGGGCCTGTGCCTGGCCGGGCCTGACTCCTGACTTCTAGCCCCATGTCCCAGGGCGGAGCCTGTGACAGGAAGGACACGCCATTGGGCACCCAGGGAGAGTCCTTCATTGTCTCCTTAGCTACAAAGATGGGTGCTTCATTCAGGATGAGGGAGAAGCCACTCGGAGCCTAAGCCAGCCGGAGTCGGGCTGCGTGCTGGCAGGGGCCCATCAGATGCTACCCCTCACCCTCAGGAGGCTGCCACCAATGCACCCAAGAGTCATCCCTGGTGGGAAATTCCATTCTAATGAAGAGCCTTTGTTCTGACACAAAGAGACGGAGGCAATCCCTTCTGAGAGCAGTCTTTCCTGCTCACCTCCCTGGGACCCTCCGGCTCCACCCCACGCCCTGCCTCCCTCCTTCCTGGTGCTTCTGTGGGCACCGCCTTCTGGGTGCAAGAGATGGGTGGGGGCCTCCTTTGTCCACAGAAGCAGAAACACAGCACCAACATGCAAAGGCTGGGTGGGGACCCAAAGCCCACACAGCCAGCCCCGTGTGTGGTGGACACGGAGCTTGAAGCCCAGAGAGGGGAGGTGGCCGGCCACGGTTACGCTGCTGTGAGCTAGGCAGAAGCAGGCCCACAAGGACCTGGTGCTGACCCCATCTCCGGGACCTGCCTTCCCCAGCAGCCTCAGCTTTCTGGGACACTCCATGTTCACCCTACATTCATGCAACTGCTCCAAAAGCCCCTGCTGGGGTCCAGGGGCAGGAGTGGAGCTCACAAGCTCTGGGAATGCTGGCCCAGCCCCCGGATCCCCTCTCTGAGGTCTCGGGAACCCCAGGGGCAGCAGAGCTTCCTGTCCCTGTTGTGCCGGCATCCGGCACTCAGGCCCTTGTCACAGCTCAGCTCGGAGTTTAGTGTGGTGGCCGCAGAGACCAAGGCTGTCCTCCAAGCCATGCTGTCTGATCAGCCCTGGTGGCCCGAGTCCAGGTTGGAAGGAATGGTAGCTCCAAGTGAACGAATAAGTGAAAATGAAAGGGGCCGTTCCACAGGGTGATGAGGGGCTGCTGTGGGGACCCTTCCCTGGGGAGCCCAGCCCTGGTTTAGTGCTCCTGGGTGGGGCTGAAGGGCTGGGTCCACTTGGAGACATCCAGGAAGACAGTGGAGGCCCCGTGGTAGAGCCAGAGCCGGGGCAGGGCGCCGTGGCGGGTCCAGGTGTCCCGAACTGTGTCGTAGGCCTCCATGTCCACGTGGTAGTCACCTTCCATGCCCTGCCAGCGGCCGCCTGTCACGTACAGCGCATCACCCAGTGGCACCAGCGCACCGTTCTCATGCAGGCTGTGCTGGGACTGCACCTGTGCACCATCAGCCGGTTAGTGTCTGGTGGGCGGGAGCCGGAGAGCAGGGCTGAGGGTGCCCTCAGCAGGGTCGGGGGAGTGGCAGAGAGGACAGCCAGCCACCTGGCCCAGATCCCCTCCAGGGCATGAGCACAGAGTACCTGGGCAGCCCACCCCAGCCCCTCCAGCCTCCTCAGACTCTTCTTTTGGTGGGGAGGTCCCTTTCCCTCTCTGACCCTCAGCCTTTGGGATGACACTTCTACCCCCTGCAGTCAGAGGGGGCCCTGAGGCCTGAGCCCAAAGCTGCCTCCCAGGGAGGTCTGGGCTGACTCGAGACCTCACTGAGGCTTCGCTGTCTCACAAGAGGTAGGTGTGGCTCAGCCCTGGCAGACACTCAGGAAGAACCCAGCCCACCGTGGGTTCCCTTGCCTCACCCCTGCACCCCCTGCTCAGTCTATGGCCTTGGGAGTGCCCCCGGGAGGGGTTGTGGGGTGAGGGCCGGTGGCTTTCCAGAGGCTGGAGACAGCTGCGGCTTCAGGAAGAGCCCGGGCGGGTGGGAAGCGGGAGGCCAGTCTGTGGCCTCCAGATGAAGACAGGGAAGAGATGAGGACCCATGCCCGGAGAGGGTGAGGCAGAGCCCTGCTGTGCTGGAACCTGAGCCTGGGACAATGGCCTGGGCTGGAGGAAGGCCTGGCTGTGGCCCAGCTGGGAGGGCCCAGGCAGACACGCTGGCCTGGCAGGGCCCGCCCTGCACCTGTCTCACCGCTGTAATGGGGACCCTGGGTCAGCTGAGCAGTGACGCCAGGGGACAGCTGTGGGCAGGAGGCTTGAACTCCTGCTGTCACCAGGCCAGCAGCCTGCAGGGGGGCTGCAGGAAGGAGTGCCACCTTCTCAGCCTGCAGGGACTGGGAGTCTTGGGGCAGGTGGGCAGGCCCAGAGCATCTGGCTTGGTGCCAAGACCCATCCTCAACTTCCTGGGCACTGTCCCCTCCACCAGGGAGGCTGCCCAGAGGCCCACCTCCCGCCCCTTCCTCAGGGAGTGATGGTCAAAGAGCGGGCCATGGTGGGATAGTGCTGAGGACAACAGGAAAGCCCCCGGGCTGGTGGCTCTCACCTCACCCTCAGCTCAGGAACCCCCTCCCAGACTTGGCCACCCTGGGGCAGAGGACGCCCTTCCTCCTGGTCCCTATAGTACCCTCCGGCTGAACCTGGTTTTTCTCCCTGAGAAGGAGGACAGGCCACTCCTCTGTAGGAAGCTGTGTGTGCAGGGACAGAGCACCAGTGGCCGGCAACCCAAACCGCATTCTCCCACGATCACCGTCACCCCTGTCCTCAAGGGGACTCGTGCCAGGGCACTGGTGTCACCTTGTAGCCTGGGGGGATCTCAGCCTGCACAACCCCCTTCATTGTGGGCCCTCTGTGGGCACCCCAGCCTGTGCCACCTCCTTCACTGTGGGCCCTTTGTGGGCACACCAGCCTGCGCTGTCCCCTTCGCAGTGGGCCCCCTGTGGCACCCCATCCCTCACTTCTCAGGCTGGCTCTCTGATGTCAGGAGTCCCGGGCAGGGGCTCACACATGTTGGGGGAGGGGGCCGCCCACCTTCTGCCACAGGTTGGCCCCGGGGTCGTACACGTAGACCTTCTTGGTGTTGTCCCCGATGAGGTAGAGCTCCCCGTGCAGGGCGGCACAGCGTGGCGAGGACAGGTACTTGGGCAGGAAGGGCGAGGCGATCACACTCCATGCATCTGTGGGGGGCATGGGCACCGGCCACCGTCACCAGGGTTGCCAGGGCGGGCACTGGCACTGTCCCCCACTCTGAGGGACCCAGACTCAGTGCCTCTCTGAACCTCAGTGAACCTGTCTGTGAAATGGGAGTAGGTCCCTGCGGTGCAGCTGGGAGGGACCCACACCTGCCTCTCACCCAGCCTGGATCTTTCCCTCTGGGGACAGTGACACCTCACGGGCTGCGGCATAGGTGAGGGGCCTGTGGAGGGTGCAGGGGTCCCTCGGGACTCTCCCTGTGGTGGGGGTGCTTTGGCCTGGCTGCCGCCCAACTAACCCCACTCTGACTGGGGGCTGCCGGGGGCCCCTCCCTGCCCAGCCCCCAACCCTGGGCCTGGTACCCAGGTGGGCCTTGCCTGGACTCTGGGCCCAGTCAGTCTCTTGAAGGACCCTCACATTCATGCCTCAGAACGGGGCCCGCCACCATCTACGCTGTCCAGAGGGTGAAACAGGACTGGAGACCGGGGCTGGGGTGGACGGCTTAGAGCTCAGGGAGGCTGCGCTGGGGCCTCAAACTGGCACAGAGTCCACAGCCCAACATGGGCCTTGAGGTCTCGGAGGTCGGGGTCACCATTCCTGGCCCGTGAGGCCCTTTTGGGCAGAAGAACAGCCAGGCAGCTGCCAGGTGCTGGGCTCCGGTCACTGGCACCCCACCCCCAGCCCTAGCCCACCGCTGCCCTAAGGCCTGAGCAGGACAGACGTGCAGCTCGCCTCTGCCCTGGGACTCTGTGGAGGTGACGCAGTGGGTCCCCAACCCCTTGGGCCCCTGCCTTCCTCCACGTCCCCTCCTCTTTGTGAGAGGCCTGCGGCCGTCGGCTCTCTCCACCCCGGGCCCCGTCTATCCTCAGGAGCCCCCATCCTCACCATCACTGCGAGTGGACCGTCGCCTGTCAGAGGGGCCTGTGGTCCTCTGTCCTCGGTCCCCGAGCCCCACCCACCTGTGACAGGGTTGTAGCACTGCAGGGCCAGGGCGTTGTACTTGCAGGCGCTGGAGCCCACCAGGTACAGCCGGCCCCGGCAGCCGGCGGCCGAGAAGTTGCTGACGTATTTGAGGGCCGGGCTGATGGGTGTCCAGCTGTCTGTGTAGGGGTCGTAGCTCTCCACCTCCACCACGTCCAGGGTGGTGCCTGCGGGGTGAGGGCGGGGGCAGGTCAGGGCAGGGGAGGAGAGGGGAGGCCTGGAAACTCAGGGGCTGGGGCTTTGTAAGGCAGCAAAGTGGTGGGAGTCGGGGCGGGCTCCGATTTCACAGACAGGGAAGCTGAGGCTCTGAGAGGTGCCGGCACCTCCCAAGGCCACCCCGCCAGGAAGTGGTGTGGGGAGTGGACACTCCGGCCTAGAAATGCCCCACTCCAGAGCTCGAGCTGGGGCCGATGTTCGGGAACGGGGTGGTGAGGAGCTGTCAGGAGGCTGCCCGCCCCCAGGCCCCTCATGTGCTGGGAGTCATTTCCTGGGGTGCTCTGAACTGGAATGGAGGACGCCAGCCCTGGGAGGGCGGGTTGGGAGACCCTGGAGCTGTAGGCATCTCCCTCCCAGTCCCAGATACAGTCTGGGTGTGGCAGTGATGGGGACGCCTCCTGGGGAGAGCAGGCCCTGGCCTGGGCCTCTGCGAGCACCTGGGGACCTCGCAAGCCCTGGGCTCAGGGACCCTGGGTGCTTTCTGCTCTCTGGTTGGGGACACGGTAGCCACTGAGAGAAAGGGGACAGCTGGGACAGGTGGGGCATTAGAAGTGGCCTCAAGACCAGTTCATCACCTACAGAACTTTTGGGCCACATGTGTTTTGTTTTGTTTTTCTTTTCTTTTTCTTTTTTTATTTTTATTTTTATTTTTTTGAGACAGGGTCTTGCTCGGTCACCCAGGCTGAAGTGCAGTGGCGTGATTACGGCTCATTGCAGCCTCAACCTCTCAGGCTCAGCGATTCTCCTACCTCGGCCGGCACGTGACACCATGCCTGCCTTTTTTTTTTTTTTTTTTGAGATGGAGTCTCACCCTGTCACCCAGGCTGGAGTGTAATGGCTCGATCTTGGCTCACTGCAACTTCTGCCTCCCGGGTTCAAACAATTCTCCTGCCTCGGCCTCCTGAGTAGCTGGGATTACCTGTCCAGCTAATTTTTGTATTTTTAGTAGAGACAGGGTTTCACCATGTTGGCCAGGCTGGTCTCGAACTCCTGACCTCGTGATCCACCTGCCTCTGCCTCCCAAAGTGCCGAGATTACAGGCGTGAGCCACTGCACCTGGCCTGGCTATTTTTTTTATTTTTTATGGGCTGGGGGCAGTGGCTCCCTCTTGTGATCCCAGCACTTTGGGAGGCTGAGGCGGGTGGACCACTTGAGCCCAGGAGTTTGAGACCAGCCTGGACAACATGGTGAAACCCCATCGCTACAGAAAATACAAAAATTATCTGGGCATGGTGGCATGCACCTGTGGTCCCACCTACTCAGGAGGCTGAGGTGGGAAGATTGCTTGAACCCAGAAGATGGAGGTTGCAGAGAGCTGAGATCACTCCACTGCACTCCAGCCTGGGTGACAGAGCAAGACTCTGTCTCAAAAATAAAAAATAAAATAAAATAAATAAATAAATAAATAAATAATTTTTAAAAGGGAGACAGGGTCTCTCT
>NW_026652276.1:3678933-3697788 GCF_009828535.3 Hylobates moloch
GATGTTCCTTTAATCAGTGAAGGCTCCTGGGTGACTCCTTGCTGTAGCTGCAGGTGCTGGCGGGTGGGTGTGGCCATCCCCACTGGCTGCTCCTGCAGGATCCCCTCCTGGGGCCTGAGTCACCATCTTGCTGTCGCTGTCCCAGCACAGCAGAGGCAATGGGAGCTGGCCAGGGAGGACACCCGGGCTGTGGGTCTCAATGGCCCACCTGGTCAGGAGCCCTGCCCTGTGGCTTGCCCGCCCCACCTGACAGCGAGCCCTGAGGGTGGCAGTGGGAGCGGCATCTCTGTGGTCTCCGAGGCCAGCATGGGGCTCTCTGTTCCTGTTGCTGCAGGGATGAGAGGCTAGAACCAGGCCCCAGGGAGGGGTGGAGAGGAAGGCCTCACCGCCGATGACGTAGATCTCCCCATTGAGGGCCGCGCTGGCGTGGTTGGTGCGGGGCTTCAGCATGGGCGCCACGGGTTTCCAGGAGGCCTCCTTCAGGGGGAAGCACCAGGCCTGGGTGGTTGACCAGGTGTCTGTCTTTGTGCCCCGAGAGCCACCTGCCGGGAGAAGTGCTGTCTACATGGGTGCCACCAGCTGGGGCACCGGGCCAATGGGGTGTGGATACCAATGTCCGGGAGCCTCCTCCCATGCCAGGCCATGATCTCCAAAGCGGTGAGCCAGAGGTGGGACCAGGGTAGTGCAGCCGAGCTGTGTGACTGCCCAGGTCCCTCTGGGGACCAAGACAGACACCTGGTCAACCACCCAGGCCTGGGGCTTCCCACTGAAGGAGGCCGCCTGCAACCTCGTGGCGCCCCACGCTGAAGGCCCGCAGCAGCCACGCCAACGCGGCACTCAGCGGGAGGTCTGGAGCCTCCCCTGAAGGAGCTGTGTGATGCAGGGGTGGGCCCACACAAGCCTGTGTACAGAAGCGTCTCCCAACTCCCACGAGTGACCACGGATTTTAAATGTCCTTGTTTTCACAGGCATGGAAAGGCCTCGGCAAGCCTGGACTAACCATCAGGGACCCCACGAAGCGCGGGGAGTTGCACTGAGCCCGGTGCTTGGCTCGGCAGCGCATCTCTGGAAGGGTCCCGGGGCTGCCCACCTGTGACATAGATGTTGTTGTTCAGGACCGCCAGGGAGAAACCCCACTTGTGGTAGTCGGGGAAGTCTGGAAGTGCCATCCACCTCTCTGGCAGGAAGAGAGAGGCAGAAGGGTCAGGCTGCCAGGCTCCCTCCTGGGGCGGTCCCCACTCCCCCTTCCCGGGTGCCTTTCCATGCACCGGGTGCAGAAATGCCCCCCTCACTGGTGGGGAAAGGGAGGGGCAGGGTGACACTGGTACGGGGGCCCAGGGGGTCCTGGCTGCTCTGGCTCATTGTATCTCTCCCACCCACTCCGCAGAGCCTGGCACTCAGAGTGGACACAGGATAGCCCCCTGGAGAAGGAGCAAGACTTTGGAGGCCGGGGTCTCACCTCGAACCTGCAGTTAACCCCACTGACCCCAAACGGACCATTCAGCCCCTGGGTCTGGTCTGTCGGTTAGATGCGGTGTGGGTTAAGTGGCCTGATCTGTGGGTGTCACTAGTGGGTGATAACACCAACAGCATGCCTGCCTGCCTTCCTGCCTGCCTGCCTTCCCTCCCTCCCTCCCTCCCTCCCTCCCTCCCTCCTTCCTTCCCTCCCTCCTTCCTTCCTTCCTTCCTTCCTTCCTTCCGAGCACCCTCCCTGCCCTCCTGGCAGCCAGGCACATATGGGGGATCAGGCCCTGCAGCAGGCAGAGCGGGTCCAAGTCTCAGCTGTCATGCCCCAGCTGTGTGTCGCTGGGCAAACCCCAGCCTCAGTTTCCTTGTTGTAGAATGGGGATGACCCCGGCCTCCCAGGAGCTATGGGGACGTCACATAACTGCTCAGCTGATGACAGCTGTTAGGATTATTGCTCCTACGGTCGTGGGGCAGAGCAATGTGCCCAAGTCAGGCCTGCCTTTTGGAGCTACAAGAGATAAACTGAGGCAAGAGATGAGAAAATGCTTTGGAAAATCAAGACGAGACAATAAATGTGGAAATGGTAAAGTCCTATAAATGGACATATTTTGGATGTTTGTGGAAGAGACACAGGCCTTCGGGATGTCCCCTAGGAAGCCTCTGTTTACTGTTTATGACCATTTTTGGGACATGCGGAATTCCAGGCCTCCCTGGGAGCAGAGCCTGGCACTGTGGGCAGGGACCGTGTCTCTGTGACTCATGGCTCTGTCACCCCAGGGTGGGGGTTGCCCAGCTGTCAACAGGCTCTTCCTGCCAGCGTCCCCGCCTTCCGGCCAGGTCTGAGAGACAGCTGCTCCCTCCTGACGTCAGCCCCAAATCCCCTCTCGTCAGCCCCTGACCCGAACAGCTGGCCTCGGGCTTCCTGGAGCCTGCCAGCCGCCGATGCCAGGGAGATGGTTGGCGACCTGCCTGGTGGCCCCACGACACCAGCCAGCCTGCATCAGCCCTTTCCAGAGCACCTCCCGGGGCCAGTGCAGGGGGCCTCCAGAGCCGCTGCGGGGCCCCTCATGCCTCCTTTCCTGCCAAATGGCAGACTGGCCTCAGCGCCCACTTCAGGGCTCCCTACAACTATGTGAGGAAGCTGCAGGAGCCCATTTCACAGATGAGGAAGCTGAGGCTCAGATTGAGGTCACCTGTTGGAGGGCTGGGATTCGAACCCCATTTGGGATGACCCAGAAGCTGAGCTCTCACTCCTCCAGCTGCCTGCACCCCTTCACCCCCCACCCCACTCTCCCCTTGGGGTCTCGATTCCCCCGGCAGGTGCACTGAACAGGGAGCATGGGGAGGAGGCAGTGGCCAGGCCGCCCACCCCACAGGGTGCAGTCTGGGCCATGGAGCCCTGTACACCGGCCCCAGGGCCTAAAAGGGACCAGAGTCCTGGGCTCCGGCTGCAGGGAGAGGGAACAGCAGTGCCCCCCAGCCTTCCCCGCCACTGGGGTGCCCCAGGCTCCTCTGCAGCCCCCAGGTGAGGCCCACCCAGGCATGCCCCTCACAGTGGCCTCACACAGCTCCGGGTCCTCTGCGAGCCTCACTCGCTCCACCTGCAAGGTGGACACAGCAGCTCCCGCCAAGACAGAGGGACAGCAGGTGGGCCCGGACGCGGGAGGGGTACTTACTGGCCTTGCTGTTGTAGAAGGCGAAGTTCCCAAGGCGGGGGGTGGGCTCCTCACCTGCCTCATCCTCCTCCAGCGCCTGCCCGCCCACTACCACCAGGACCTCCTCCAGCTTCTGCTGGAGGGCAAGTGGTGCCTGCGGGGTGGGAGGCCAGGGTCAGGGCAACAGCAATGCCTCCACATGCCCTGAGCCCCGGCATGTCCTGGGCAGGCCTCAGCATGTGTGTGCATGTGTGCATTCATGTTGCTGGAGATGGTGTGTGCCCGAGGGCACAAGCTGCTCCCTTCTTGCACCATGTGCCTTTCGGGGGCATTCCTGGCATTCCTGAACCACCTTCAGAACCGACCCCACAGCAGGTCCGCAGCGCCACACATAAGCTTCTCCCTGCCCCTGCTCCCTGGGTGGCCTCCAGCAGGCAGCACAAGGGTGTCCCGGCTCAGTGGGAAATGCTGGCCGTCTTAGGAACGGCCGGTAAGCAGTCACTGCCTAGGGCTCCCAGGACCCCAGGCTCTCCGACAGCCATCCGCCCTGGCCCCCCGTATGGAACCCCCAGATCTCCCACTGCCAGGAATTAGAATACAAGGTGACCGCCTACGGTCTGAAGCTTCAAGGCTCTGAAGCTCCAGCAGGAGGCCGGGCGCTCTGTGACTGGCTGGAATCCAGTGGGGACAGGGGTTAGGGGTTAGCCCACTACTCAATCCACCCTTGGCCTGAGGACCATCAGCCTGAGCCACTCTTTGTCCCTGGACTTGGCTCTAAAGGAGTGTCCTGGGGCAAGGCCCCTGAGCAGGGTGCCCGGCAGCTGACCGAGCAGCCACTCCGAGACCTGTCACTCCATCATGACCTGCCATGCCTGCCAGGAACACTGCCAGCACAAACAGGAAGTAGCACCCCATAAGAGCTCGGGCGGACTGCCAGGCCTGTCTGTGCCTCCTTGCCTGTGTACAAGCTGCACCATCTTCCTGGATGGTTTTCCCCTCTTTGCCTCCTTGTGAGCTCCTATCCCTCCTCTAAGGCCCAGCTCAGATGCTGCCTCCTCCAGAGAGCCCTCCTTGATTGCCAACCCCTCCCAGAATGCATCCTAGGCCTGTATTTGGCCCTTCCACACTGCCCGAGGTCTGTTTCCAGGCTTGTCCCACTGAGCTGCAGGCTCCTTCAAGACAGGGTCAGATCTTACCACTTCCACATTCCCCTGCCCCTTGCACCCAGGGTGTGACACACACAGAGGCATGATCTGCACTTGAGGGGTGAATAGTGATGTCCTCATAGGGAACTGGCCCAAAACAAGGAGCACTGCAAGGTCAGAGTGCACCTTGGAATGTCCACTCCTTACTCTGTCCCTACTCAGGTGGGGTCTCTGGGGCTCTCCTCCCTGCTTCCCAGGGATGGGGGCCTGCCAGCCACTCACTCACCCCATCATGGCCCCGGGTCAGGGCTGCCCGGCATGCCTCTGACTCCTGGATCAGGGGCTCTGAGGCCAGCAGTTGCTGCACGCAGGGCCTGGGCACGGCGTCCAGGTGCACTAGGCTGAGCAGCTCGGGCAAGTGGGCAGCCCGGGCCCGCGGGTCATGGCGCACCCAGCGCAGCAGGGCCTCAAGTCGGCTTTGCTCTGGCTGCACCTGCAGCAGGTCGCTGGCCAGACAAGTGACCAGCCGGTCTCGAGGAAGCTGCAGGAACTCGTCCTCACGTGCCACAGCCTCAAAGTTCTCTCGCAGGAAGGCCCAGGCCTTGGCAGCCACGCCCAGCAGCCCTTGCTGCTCCCCAAACTCACAGATGCCCAGGCAGTTGGCAGCATCCAGTTGCTGCTGCAGGTAGCGGCCGCAGACCTTCTGCACCGAGGGGAAGTGCAGGCGCGCAGCCGTGCGTGTCAGTGCCTCCACATTGCCCTGGGTGATGGTCAGCCGGCCTGTGTACACGAAGTCCACCAGTTGCCCCACCACAGCTGGCTCCACGTCCCGCAGCTCCACACGCGCAGAGAAGCTCTCGGCGAAGTCACCGGCAAACATGGCATGGAAGTAGGGGCTGCTGAGCGCCAGGAGGCCGCGGTGGCATGGCAGCTCCCGGCCGCCCACCAGCAGTGTGACATCCGCCAGCTTGGGCTGAGAGCGCAGCCGCTGCAGGCCGTCCAGCATGTCCTGGGCATGCGAGGGCAGGTGGAAATCCAGGTCATCCACGTTCCGCACCATGACGCCGTGCCCAGGGGACCTCAATAGTCCACCCACTCAAGGGAAGAAGTGCCTGGAGCCGCCCGAGCTCCTAGGAGAGAAGAGAGCAGGGTCAGCCGAGTGGGGATGGTCTCATTCTCCCGAGCAGCCCACCCGGTCTGTCCATCAGCCCTTTCCATCCCTCGATAAACACAGGATGAGCATCGACCATATGCCAGTCACTTTACCCACCATCTGCCTCAAGCCACCCCCAGAACCCTGCAAGGTAGGGCAGGTGTCATTCCCATTTGCAGTGAGGAAATTGAGGTTCAGAGAGGGTGGGAGACCTACCCATGGCCAGGCATTCGGGGAAGAACAGGGTTGGCAAGAGGACCCATGCCCTGGGTCTGGTCCACAACCCTGGGCTACACTGAGCCCACCCCCTAGGGGCCCCGGAGGCACCCAAACTCCCGGGAGGCGTCCTCTGTCCCAGATCCCACATTGCTGGGGAGGCCATTTGGGGGCTGCAGCAGCTCCTGCTTCCGCGGTGCTCCCAGGTGCCAGGCCACGTGCCAAGCATGCAGAGAAGCTGTGCATTCACCACTCAGCCCCACAACAGTCCTGGAGGGTGGGTGCAATCATTGCCTCTTTTACAGCTGGGGAGATTGAGGCACAGAAGATTTCAGTCACTTGCCCAAGATCACACATTTAGGAAGTGGTGGAGCTGGAATTTGAACTCAGAGCTAGGCTTGGGGGCCCAGGCTTTGAACCCTGCATTCCACGTGGCGGGGTGGAGGTTGCTAAACAGAAACGGCCAGAAACGGCAGCGTTCTGGAGGGTTTCACATCACCACGCCCGCATGGTTGAAGTCAGCAAGGCAGCTTTCAGGCTCATGTAATTATGTGCATGTGGTTTATGTCCTTCTGGTATCGCACCCTACGACAACCGTCTCTAGGAGAAATCAAGTCTGTGCACAAGCCTTCGACCCGGGTCACCCCAGGGCGAAAAGCTGCGCAGCGGAGGGGCCGTTCGTCCGCTAGGGGGCGCCTCGCGGGGCCATCCCGGGCAGGAGAGGTGGCCGCGCGTCCACAGGTACAAAATGCGTGGGAACGCCAGCGGCATGGAAATGACAAAGCTCAGCTGGAGAACGAGAAGGCCAAGAATCTGGCCCGGGCACCCACAGTGCAGGTACAGGTGCAGGCAGTGGGAGCTAGGGCTCCCCGACTTCCCGACCCCGGTGCCACCTCTTGACCCCAGAGCAGGGAAGCACCTGGGAGCCCACAGGGCCTCGCGGACCAACCCGGGCTCGCGCACAGGGCAGCTCAGGCGGCCGGCGGCCCCACGCCCCAGCATCCCAGCCAGTACACGAAGTACCCACCCAACACTGCATGCATAGGGGTCCTGCCTGGCCCCTCCCCAGGAGGCGCTGGCCCTGGTGAAGGCGGCTCTGCCCTCCCTGGGCAGCTGGGAGATGAGCTAGGGCCTGAGTAGGCGACAGGGCTGTCCCTGGGCCACCGCCTGCAGGCCTCGCATTCCCGTCATTGTTGTGCTCCCTTAGGCTAGCTGCTGCGGGGCAATGGGCCGGCAGCCGTGAGCGCCCCCACTTCCCCTGGGGGCCTCAAGGGGTGCCTGCTGACACCTGTCACCCTGCAGTCCCTGCATGGGTCGGGGCTTCCTGAGGGTCTCAGAGCCTCACCCCAGTGCCTGCCCAGGCCCAGAGTGAGGAAGCTGAGTGGGCAGGACAACAAAAGGCCTGAGCCCAGCCAGGCTGGCGACTGTGGCCGAGTGGCCCTGGCTGCCATCCGAGGGGTGGCCCAGCCTCCCCCTCCCACCTCTCCAGCTGGGACACAGGGAAACCTGTCTCCTGGGCCCCCACCCTGAGGAGCCTGGCTTGGCCGCTGGCAAGGGCCAGGGGGCGTCTCCGAAGCACCCTGCTGTGATCCCTGGTCTCCAAGGCCTAACCCACCCTCCCCGCTGCTCCTGGCTGGGTTCCCCCTGCCCTCTCTGCTGTCCCCTGCCCCAGAGCCCCCTGGATCCTACCTCTCACTCAGCCTGGACCTCGAAGCTGAGAACACAGACCCGAGAGAGCAGGACTGCCTAGCCGGCAGCCAGGGGACACGGAGGCCTGCAGGGCGGGGCAGGGCTGGTCTGGTGGCCACGTGGGGAGGGTATTTTTAGCCTCTGTCTGCAGGGCGAGGGGAGGGTCAGGCAGTGAGGGCTGGGCTGGTGGGGGAAGGAGTGAGATGCCGGCTCCTCAGTGACTGTTAGCTCAGAAAGCCCACTGAGGCCTTCCAGGGACTTGTAGCCTAGGACAGACATCAGGAAGGGCTCCAGGGCGAGGACAGGTGAAAGCTGTGGCGGTTGGGCTGGCTGGTGGGGGCAGGGATGCAGCTTCCTCACCTGTTTCCTCATCTACAAAGTGGGGACAGTGGAGCCCGTGGTGGGGGCCCAGGGTCGCAGGGAGCCTCAGCCCAGGGCCAGGACACAGACAGGCGCTGCCCTCACTGTTGAGGTCAACGGCACCTATGTGTCCTCTTGTTCTGTTGTCACATGGGAAAATGTGATTACCATGAATAAGCACAGGTTGGTCAGCAGAGGCTTTCCAAGCTTGGGGTCCATGGTGGCGGTGGGGAAACTTTGCCCAGAGAGGGGAGGCACCACCCTCAGTTGCCCCGCCCTGCTAGCACAGATAGGGGAGATCCTGGGGCTCCTTGCCCTGCTACCCCAGGGCCTTGGCCTCGGGGCTGCCCAGGATGGCTAAGAAACAGGGTCATCTAAAAATACAGCGGACTCTCAGCCTCCCGTCCAGCGCTTGGTTCACCGTAGTCACAGGGGGAAGCCCTCACGCCTGGGACGGAACTGGGCTCAGAACCACAGGCCCTGACCAAGGTCAGGTGAGTTGAGTTGGGGACGGGGAGGCCACTGGACATTTCTCACACCAGTGGCCAGAGCAGAGCTTTGTGGCTGAGGGGCTTCAGGTGCATGAGAGAGAAGCCCTCAGCCGTCAGCCCTCTACCCATCAGCCACGTGGGCTGATCAGTATGACCATTTCCAGGTGTGCTGCGACCTGGAGGAGCTGCGGAGTGCTGGGTCCGGCTGTGGCCTCTCGATGCTACTAGGGATTGTCCTAATGCTCTTACAGACCAGAGAGGCCCAGGTGGCCCCCAGGGAGACAGAACCCCACTCCTGCTCCTGAGATGCACACAGCCTATGGACGGGAAGCTCACCCACAAATTACTGCCAAGTCTGCAAGGTGCCCTCAGGGTTACCTTCCACAGAGGTTCCCTGAGTCCATGCTTCCTCTACAGCCCAGCCTGGCCCAGCCATAGCCCAGCCCAGCTCAGCCAGAGCCCAGCCAGAGCCCAGCCAGAACCCAGCCAGAGCCCAGCCATAGCCCAGTCCAGCTCAGCCATAGCCCAGCCATAGCCCAGCCCAGCTCAGCCATAGCCCAGCCAGAGCCCCGCCATAGCCCCACCATAGCCCAGCCCAGCTCAGCCAGAGCCCAGCCAGAGCCCAGTCCAGCTCAGCCCAGCTCAGCCATAGCCCAGCCAGAGCCCAGTCCAGCTCAGCCACAGCCCAACAATAGCCCAGCCCAGCTCAGCCATAGCCCAGCCATAGCCCAGCCCAGCCCAGCCCAGCCTGGCCCCCGCTCCTGCTCTTTCCCCTGCTCGTGTCCCACACTGTCACAGGATTTTCCCCCGGCCTTGGGCATCAGCCTCATGTTGGGTGGGGGACCCTCATGGAGGACCCCAACTCTCGCTGTGTCCAGGACCACTATGGGGCGGGCGCTACAGTGTTGGGTTTCCATACTGTGCCCCCTGTTTGCAGTCCCGGCTCGGGCTGGAGGAAATGAGGACAGGGGATTCTGATGACAGGCTGCCGTCACGGGGAGCTGGCTCTGCTCGGGGAACAGCACTGCTTGCCAAATGTGGAGGCCTCACAGCAGCCGTCGTGGGGCTCGGAGCCCCAGCACCTCAGATGACAGGTCAGTCTGGGAAACTCAACACCGGGGGCGCAAAACAGATCCTCCATCAAGAGATTGCTACTGAGTGGCGCAGTTTTTAAAAATACACCGCTTGTTTCTTTTTATGAGGATAAAAATAACACAAGTTCCTTTTGGAAAACAGAAAAATAAAAAGCAGAAAGTGTCACCAGTAAAAGATCATTTGCCATTAATATGCTTCCAGCTCTTTCCTGTTGTCAAAATGAGCCTGCCTGCGTGTGTGAGTCAGCGCCCTTTCCTCACACCTTGTTATATTGTGGGCGATTCTGATGTGATCAGCACTTGAAGATTTTCAATTTTTCCAGGTGTGGTGGCTCATGCCTGTAATCCCAGCACTTTGGGAGGCTGAGGCGGGTGGATCACCTGAGGTCAGGAGTTCGAGACCAGTCTGGCCAACATAGTGAAACCCCATCTCTACTAAAAATACAAAAATTAGCCAGGAGTGGCGGTGCACACCTATAGTCCCAGCCTGCAGACCCTCCCACCCCAGGCCAGGCTTCCCATGACTGCAGTTGGGCTGAGCACTTCGTGGGACCCTCCTGAGACATCCTGAGGTGCAGCCACCCCACACACGTGCTCCCGAGGAGAAACTGAGAGACGATGCATGTGACCATGCGTGTGCGCTGTTCTAGGACACTGGATTTCAGGCAGTTGACTATGCAGCGCTAGGTCACTAGTGCAGTGGACCAAAACATGTAAACAGAGCAGTGGGGGACTTCCATCTCAGATACGAAGATGTCATCATTACAGCGTCATATGCCATCAAACAAGGTGGTTTTGACCCAAAAATAAACAAATCCCAACAGCGAACGCACAGAAAGCGGTGCCACAGCAAGTCCGCGGGGAAGGAGGGGCCGTCTGACGTGTGAGAGTGCTGGTGAAAGGGAAACAAGGACAGCCCGATGGAACCCAGGCCCCAAATCACCCCGGATGGAGTGAGAGGTGCTGTGCAGGGCTGTAAGGCCCTCGAGAGGTGGGCAGACTGATATGCAGACCCGGCCTGGGACATCCTCAAGCGGGAAGGCACCAGCGCAGCAGAGGGGAGCTCACTCACACAGTTTGCTTTTTTTTTTGGAGATGGAGTCTCGCCCTATCACCCAGGCTGGAGTGCAGTGGTGCAATCTCCGGTCACGGCAACCTCCGCCTCCCGGGTTCAAGCGATTCTCCTCCCGAGTAGCTGGGATTACAGGTGTGCACCACCACGCCCGGCTAATTTTTTTGTATTCTTAGTAGGGATGGGGTTTCAACATGTTGGCCACGATGGTCTCCTGACCTCAAGTGATTTCCTGCCTTGGCCTCCCAGAGTGATGGAATTACAGGCGTGAGCCACTGCACCCGGCCTTACACATTTTAACTTGGTGATTTCACGCTCAGAATCTATTCTGAGGGAATAAGCACACAGGTGACGCCACCTTCGTTGTAATAGTCCCAAATGGAAAACAGCCTGCGTGTCCACGAACAGAAGAAGGTTATCACTCCCAGCTTCACAAAGAGCGATGTCATCCTATTGAGATGAAATTGAAAATCTTTTTTGTTTTTGAGACAGAGTCTTGCTCTGTCACCCAGGCTGGAGTGCAGTGGCACGAGCTCAGCTCACTACACCCTCTGCCTCCCAGGTTCGAGCAATTCTGCCTCAGCTTCCCGAGTAGCTGGGATTACAGGTGCCCGCCTCCACGCCCAGCTAATTTTTGTGTTTTTAGTAGAGACGGGGTTTCACCATGTTGGCCAGGATGGTCTCGATCTCTTGACCTCGTGATCCACCTGCCTCAGCCTCCCAAAGTGCTGAGATTACAGGCGTGAGCCACCGTGCCCGGCCGACATTGACTTTTTAAATGAGCTGGGCTTTGCATTAAGCCTATGCACCGACATGCAGGGAGCCCGCCCCTCTGCACATTGACCCAGCTGTGAGGGAGAAGCTGGGGTTCCAGCACTGCCCTTGGGGAGGGTTTCTGTTTTTCCACATCTCCATCCTGCCCTCATCTATGGGCTGGGGACACGGGGCTCCCTTTCTCCTAGATGTTTTTGACTCATCGGGAAGTCCCCAGGCTTTGCGCCTTTGCTTTGCATGTGGCCGCCTCACTGATGTCGGCACCTCCGGGGCGCTGTGGATGCCGTCTCTAGTCCTCAGTGAGTTTTTTGTCAATTGAACAACAGATTTATAGGCACCAAACGGGCCCTACAGCTGTGAGTGTGGCGTTATAGGGGCCAGTGCCTGCCTGCCCCGGGGACACGTGCTTCCCACAGGTGAGCTGCTGGTGGGCCACGGGTTCCAGCTGCTGGGAATCAGAATCGCTTGGAATGTCTTAAAACCCCAGCTTTCCAGACCCACCCCAGGCCAAGGGAATCAGAATCCCTGGGGCAGCTCCCCAGAGGCAGGGTATTGGCAGAAGGTCATTTAGGGGTCACCCCAGGGTACCCCAGCAGCACTCCATGGGCCCAGCCTGGATCTGAGCCACACCTCACCCCTCGCCTGGCATCCCACCCCAGGCTTTCCTGGGACCCCTGATGCGTGTGTCCCCTGCTGGCCTTGATCCAGCTCCTCAGCTGGGAAACTGAGGCCTGGAGGCTGTGGAGGACTTGCTCAAGGGCACAGCCAGTGGGCAGGGACAGCCGGAGCCAGGAGGGCCGACTCCCTGCCCAGTGCTCTCTCTTGAGCACCCTCGGCCAGGGAGTGACCTGAGGCCTGCTGCCTCTGCCTCCAGCCCCCTCCTCTGTCAGGGCCCTCAGAACAATATTGCCAGCAACTGGTGCATGAGGGGATCCCAGGAGACACGAGCGCCCAAACCTTCTGACACCCCCAGCCAAGGGCTCTCCCTAGACCCACCTGCTGCCCCTTGCCCTCTGCCAGCCCTGGGCAGTGGCCGCACTGGGTGGAGCAGCCCTCCTCTGTCTCCACTGGGCGCGTGTCGTGGCCAAGATCCAGGGCCCCACTGACGGAGAAGCAGTGTTCAGGATGCTCCCGGCCGCTCCCAGTGCCCTGCTCTTTGGAAACAACTCTGAAACACCTGTAATCCCAGCACTTTGGGAGGCTGAGGTGGGCAGATTGCTTGAGCCCAGGAGTTCAAGACCAGCCTGGGCAACATAGCAAGACTTTGTCCCTACAAAAAAAAAAAAAAAAATTAGCTGGGCATGGTGGCTGACACCTGTAGATTCGGCCACTGAATCTACAGAAAAGAAAAGAAAGAAAGAAAAGGAAAGGAAAGAAAGGAAGAAAGGAAAAAAGAAAGGGAAGAAAGAAAGAGAAGGAACTCTGAAACGCTGGCTGCACGTTGGTGCGTGTCTGAGATGATGCTGATTCCCCAACACAGAGGCCCCTCCCATGTGGGACCTCCGTCCTCCTTCACCACAATCCCAGGAGCGTGAGGTCCACACGCACCCCAGGCTGCAAATGAGAAACCAGAGGCTCTGAGGGACCAAGGACAATGGCCCTGGTATTTCAGCAGAGCTGAGATGAGGACTCAGGTTTGGTACCGGGCTCTGTGAGGGCGTAGGCGGCTCTCAGGGGTGGATGAACAACAAGCACAAGAGAGGGGGTGGGCTAGGAATGGGAATCTTTATTTAGCAAACACATGTTCAGCTTCAGCTCCAGGGCAGGGTCTTCAGCAGTGGAGGAAGCTGGAGCGGGCCAGCTGCAGAGCAGGCCCTTGGGGAAAAGCCACTGGCTTCGGGCTGGGGCCAGTGCTAGTTCCCTTCCCGGCCCTGCCTGCTCCAATGCCAATACCACCCCTCCCAATTTTACATCTTCTTGAGTGTCCCTCCCCTTGGGCCCTAGTCAGCTGCGAAGGTCTCTCTGTTCTATCCAACAGCTTGCCCGCTGCCCTCCAGGTTCTGCCTGGACAATCCCCAGGGAGCGAGGCGGGGAGCCCTGACAAGCCTGTCCCCTGACTGCACCCTCCTCTGTCCCAGGGGGCCTGGACGCCAGGAGGAATGAATATTCCTGAAGCCTCCCCTCCCTGCCACTCCCTGCTGGGCCATCTCACAGCTGCAGAGCCCCGCCTCCAAAGTCCCTGTGGGTTTGGGCCCAGCCCTCCTCAGCCCCAGAGCCTGGGTGATGACCCATTCTCCTGGTGCCATCAGGAGCTGGGGACAAGCCACACCCTATGCCAGCCATGCCCAGCACCATGCCCATACTCGGCAGCACTCAGAACCCCCGAGGACGGAATCCATCTCCCTTCCTGCATCCCTCCCTCCAGTACCCAGGCCCCCGTGAAGAGATGCATTGTGGGTGACACCCAGGTGCCCTCACGGAGTATCCACGTCCCACCGAGGTCTGGCTGCTGCCCACCCCTGCCGGCATTGTCCTCTGTGTGCAGCAGCCTTTGAGAGTGGGCGCCAGCCACCCTGCCTGGAGGACTCTCTCTCAGCCACTGCTACTCCCACGTCCCTGATCTCTGGCCTTGCTGGGGCCCATGACTAGGCCAGGGCTGGTCAGGCCGGAGGACAGGGGCCCCGTGGGGAGCCTTCCTTTGAGGGAGCAGGGCCTCTGGAGCACCCTGGGGTTGGGGCACTGGCCTGGCGGGTGTCAGTGTGTGACCAGCAGGGATGGCCTGGCAGGAAGGCTTCCTGCCCATGGAATCTGTCCTCGGAATCACTCCAGCTCCCCCAAATTCACAGACGGGAGGTGAAGGGGTGTGGCCCAAGGTCAGCAGGAGAAACAGGGGCAGGACCAGGGCCTGGGGCCACCTCAGACTCACATGAAAGTTGGATGTGGCCGAGGCCACCAGCACCACAGAAACTGAGGGACAGGACGCCAAGGTAACTGGTGGCACTGGGGAAGAACACGCAGGAAACAGGCAGTATCCCAGGTCTTGGGGGCTGGCTGGGCAGAGGTGCCCTGGGCTGGGGTGGCCCATTGCCTCACTTCAGGGCCTGCCAAGGGGCTTCCTGGTGCAGTGGTGAGAAGGAGTCTGAGTCCCGGCTCGGAGGAGAACCATGCCACAACAGAACTGTCCCGCAGCCTCTGATAACCGGCAGGACTGGAGGCAGCCTTGCCTGGCTCACCTGGCCACCAAGGGTGTGAGCAAGGATAAGAAAAGAGAAACCCCAAGTCACCCCCAAACCATATTCTGGAAAGCAGGGTCATTCTCCAAAGCTGAACATCTCAGCTTCCTTCTCTTTCCAGAAGGCAAAGCTGCGGTTGATGTAGCTGCAGATATCCTCACTGTTGAAGCTGCCCTGCTGGGAGCGGAACCCCAGCCGCTGTGCTGTGGGCTCACGGCCGCTGCAGGGGATGGTGGCGTGCGGCAGGGGCCCGAGTGGGGTCAGGCCTGACTTGCGGCCAGGCTCTGTATCCCAGGCGGGACGCTGGCTGGAGCCAAAGAAGCGGGCTTTGATGTCCTCGAAGCCGTCGGTCCAGGCCCGGCGGCCGGCGGCCACCTCGTCGGTCACGGCCTTGTGGAAGGCGCGCACAGCCTCCCAGCCGTGGGTGCCCAGGTGCTCGAAGACCTCGAAGCACAGCAGGTGGCGCAGCTTCCGCTCCTCGGCCGGCAGGTCGCACTCCAGCAGCTGGAAGTAACCCAGCATGAAGAGATCCAGCGAGAGGCTGCTGTAGGGCATGGGAGCCCCATCCACGTGGGGCAGGAACTGCTCAGGGGACAGGGCCCCGCGGGGCCGCCGGCTCAGCCGCCGCAGCTGCCGGGCGGGCACGTGAGCCATGATGGCCTTCCAGTTGCCCAGCAGGTGGGTGATGGTGCTGCGCTGCTGCCACAGGTGGCCCAGCCGGGGGGCCTCACTGGGCGGGGAGGGTGGCCCAGGGCTCCTGGCGGCCTCCTGGCCCCTCGACCCCACATGGCGGGCTCCTAGGGTCCTGCAGGCCGCCGTCTTGAGGGCCAGCGTGTAGGCTGACCTCCTCCAGTGGCTGAGGAAAAGCATGATGATGCGCTCCTTGCGCAGGCTGGCCAGGTCCGGGCCGGCTGCGGCGCCCGCCTCCGATGGCACCTCCTCGCAGCTGATGCCGGAGTCGCTGGCCTCCTCTGTGTCACCAGGCCTGGGCTCCCCTGAAGCCGGGCCACCGCGGGGCTTAGGCAGGGCCGGCCAGCAGCCACTCAGGCACTGCCTGCGCTGGGCCCCTGGCTCGAAGGGGCCAGGGTTGAAGCCACAGAGTGGGCCGGAGGCCGACTCGAAGTTGCCCCGCAGCGTCCGCACAGACACCCCCCACTCCTGGATCTGGCGCTGGGCCTCACTCCGAGTGGGGCTGGCCGAGGCCTCCCTGCAGGTGTCCTGCAGGGGCCGGGTGGCCGGCTTCTCATCCCCCTGTACCAGCCCATGCACGCCCTTCAGCAGCAGGGACAGGCTGCGTACCAGGCGGGAGATGTGGCTGCACCAGAAGGGCAGGGGCTGCCCCCTGGGGGCCACCTCCGAGGCTTCCGCAGAGCCTGCGGGCTCAGCCGCTGGGGTTGAGAGCTCCTCAACATCCAGTCCGGGCGCCCGGGGCAGGAAGTGGCTGTTGACCGTGATGCTGACCAGGGGCTCGGGCAGCAGGGCCTGCAGCTCAGCCGCCAGCCGTCCCAGCTCACTCTCATACTCTTGACAGCGGCGCCGAAGCTGCAGGTCTGCAATCTGCTTCTCCAGGTAGACCAGGTCGTCCTCCGTCAGCAGCTCCCCAAAGGGCCCCAGGATGGCCTGATGAGTCTGTGAGTACCTCCAGGCTGCCTGCTGCATGGGGCCTGAGCTCCCACCGTTGTCCTGGGCACAGGAAGGGCAGGGTGAGCCCGCCCACCCACCATCAGCCCACCTAGCTTCCAAGTCCCTGAGTTCTTAGCATCTCTGCAGAGCCTCTGGTCCTGCCCCAAGGTAAGACTTTAAAGGGCTTCCCAGCTAGGGCAGAAGCCCCTGACCTGCTCTGCCCCAGTCTTGCTCTGCTCTCAACCCTGTGGCTTTCAGCCCCTATGGCTTCCGGCCCACCAGGCAAGGACAGGCTGGGCCCTCAGACAGGGCTGTCCCACAGTCCTGAGACGATGGAGACGGGCTGTATTCCAGCAGCCAGGAGCCACCTGGAACTACAGAAATGACAGGTGGCTGGTGCAACGGAGGGGCAGGACTTTTACTTTCCTTAAATTGTAATGAATTGCAATGGCTGCCTGTGGTTGGCGGGATTGCGCTGGACACAGCGCTGGACCCGGGGCGCAGAACTCAATCATGCTGACAAAATCACACCTGCCGGCACCTGCCCATGGGCCACCGTCTTCCCTGCTAGACGCTGCGCCCAGGAAGGCCTAGAACAATGCTTGGCACAGGCAGGCATGTGCCATAAATCCGCCAAGTGGAAGGATACGTGGGACCCGTGCCTCCAGAGCGGGTGAAGGGGCTCTGCTCAGAGTCCTCTGGTCAGGTTCACTTCATCCTCCAGCGGAAGCAGCAGTTGAGGCCACAGAGGAGAGGGGCCCCTGGGTCTTGGATTCAGTTCTGGGCTTCGGGCGCCCTGACTTCCACTTCCACCTACCTGGAAAAGGCCCCGCCCAGCCCACTGGTCCCGCCCCTCCCCGGGGCCTACCTGGGCCTCTGCGGAGCTCTCTGCACCCAGGCGCGCCTGCAGCTTCCGCACCATCACCTGCCGCTTCCACTCGGGGATGGGCCGGCCGCGCTCATCCCACGTGGGCACCAACCCGTCGATGTCGCCTGAGGGCAGCCCATCCAGCTGTAGTGCGGCCAGGCCATCTGAGGTGTCCCCCACCAGCGCCGTCTGTGTCCCCTGTGCAGAAGGGGGTGGGTCACACAGGCCCGAAGGGGACCCAGGCCCTGAGTGGAGGGAAGATCCGAGAGGACGTGGGGGGTTGGCTCCGCCCAGGGCACGCTAACAGGGCGCCCTGAGAGGAGGGACAGTGGGGGCCACGGACAGCACCCCACCCCCTCATCCGCAGTTTAAGAGTGACGCCTCGGAGGGGAGGGACTGGAGGGGGGGGGGTAAGATGTGTGTGAGGGGATTGTTGGCAGAGAAATGAAACCAGAGGTCCCTCCCCGTCCCCTATACGAGCCCAGCAGATGCTCGCGGAGCACACCGTGTCCCTGGGCAAACTTGCTCTGGGCGCAGCTACATAGACAAAGCCTGGCAGCCAATCCTGTGCCGCAGAGGGCCTGGGAGAGCCTTCAATGTGCTGTGCACACTCCAGCTCTCCAGGATGGGCAGCAGCGCCACGTGGCATTTCTCAGACTCCTGCCGAACATCTCAGTGGTTGAGAATCTGCAGTACCACTCAGGGAAAGGCTGGGCTGGCTTTCTAAGGGCCCTGCGCCCAGGAAAGGGAGGGTAAGGGGGAGCAGGACCCTTCTGCTGGTCTGGGCTGGTGGAGGCCCTGAGGAGGAGGACAGTGGCAGTGAGGCCCTGCCCAGGGATGGCTGCTGCAGTCTCCGCACTCCAAGAGGGCAAGGAGCATCCCTGAGCTCAGAGGTCAAGGAGAGGGGCTTGGGCCACTGCAGCCCTCTGGGATGACAGAGAAGGGTCCCCGTATTTCTGTGGTGGGGGGACAGCTGCCGTTGCCCTGACACTCCCGTCTCCTCAGAACTCAGCGTGTTCTTGAGAGCAGCGGAGTGACGCAGGCAGCCTAGTATCCACCCTTCAGGAAAGGCCTGGCTGTGCTGGGGGCTTCCCTGGGCCCCTGAGGATGGGAATGGAGGCTGGCTGGGGGCCCCAGGAGACAGGAATGCAAGGGTGGGGGACGCACCTCGGGGTCGGCCGTGGCACTGGTGGTGATCCTCGGAGGGGCCGAGCTGGTCATCTGCTCCCTGGGAAGAGGCTGGTCAGGATGGCCAGGCCAGGCCAGGCTGAGGGACATGGCTGCCAAGAAGAAGGGGGGTGTTGCAGAAAGGGCAAGGGCTGGGGAGCAGAGACCCAGAGCCTGGGAGATCCGGCCCTGGGGGCAGAGCTGACCTCCTCAACCATCTGCGAGCTGGGAGCTGACCCCAGCCCGCCCTGCCCCAGAACGCCTCGGGGGCCCCACTGGACCTTCTCTGGGGAGTCAGTGGGGCCCGCCCCCGCCTGGTCGATGGGAGAGCTTGCGGCACACCCCTGGGTCACGCCGCGGCCCCTCCTGCAGCAGGGGAGGAGCTGGGAAGGGCTTGAGGCCTGGAGGTCACCTGCCCCTAACGCAGCTCTGCAGGCCCCAAAGCTGGTTCCTTTGCTGCACGCAATGCTCCCTGCCCCGATGAAAACACACACTTCAGTGTCAACGTCGAGTGAAGAACACGTCTGCAACACAGCCGGGCAGACACACACAGACACAATCACATCACATACAGACACAGACACAATCATACACACAGACACAATCATACAGACACAATCACAGAAACACACACAGAACACAAACACAATCACACACAGATACACAGTCACACACAGATACACAATCACACACACACAATCATACACAGACACACAGACACAATAACATACAATCACACACAATCACACAGGCACACACACAGACACAATCACAGACACGATCATACACAATCACACACATACACAATCACATACATAGACAATCACACATACACACACAATAACAATCACACACACAATCACACACAGGCACACATGCAGACACAATCACAGACACGATCATACACA
>NW_026652276.1:3707831-3734649 GCF_009828535.3 Hylobates moloch
CTCCATCCACCCTCTTTTATCTGCCCTCCTCCTTCCATTCCTCCTCCATCAATTCCTCCTCCATCCACTCTCCTCCATCCACCCTCCTCCAACCACCCTCCATCCATTCCTCCTCCATCCATTCCTCCTCCATTCACCCTCCTCCATCTCTCCTCCTCCATCCACCCTCCTCCGTCCACCCTCCTCCAACCACTCTCCTCCATCCATTCCTCCTCCATCCACCCTGCTCCATCCACCCTCTTCCATCCACCCTCCTCAACCATTCCTCCTCCATTCACCCTTCTCCATCCACCCTCCTCCATCTCCCCCATCCGCCCTCTTCCATCTACCTCCTCCATTCACCCTCCTCCATCCACCTCTTCCTTCCATCCATTCCTCCTCCATCCACCCTCCTCCGTCTACCCTCTTTCATCCACCCTTCTCCAACCACCTCCTCCATCCATTCCTCCTCCATCCACCCTCCTCCATCCATTCCTCCTCCATCCACCCTCCTCCATCTATTTCTCCTCTGTCCATCTCTCCTCCATCCACCCTCCTCCTTCCACCCTTCTTCGTCCATTCCTCTTCCGCCCATCTCTCCTCTGTCCACCCTCCTGAGCTCTCCCCCCTCCATGTATCCCTCTCCTCATTTCTCACTCCTTTGGTCTCCCTGCCCCATCCATTCCTCCTCTGTCTGTCCCCTCCCCACCCATCCCCTCCTCTACTCACCCTCATGCATCCACCTGCTTTTCTATCTATTTGCTCATTTGTTCATTCAGCAAACACTTGTTGAGCCCTGTCATGTGCTAGGGGCTGGGGACCAGTGGGACAGACAAGATCCCTGTCCTTACAAATGGGGAAATGAGAGGCTGTGGGGTCCCAGGCTGAGAGATAAGAGCCAGGGCTGGAATCTGCTGCCTTCCAGCTGCTGCAGGGCTGTTGGCCGCCTTGCAGTCACCTCTGGGAGGTTCTGCTCCCACTCCTGGGGCTCATCACCCACGAGGAACTCTGGCCACGGAGGCTCTTGAGTCACAGATGTGGTCTCTGTGACCCAGATGAATGGCATGGCCTGGCCAAGTTCCAGCCACAAGCCCAGGCCGGGCCCTGGCCACAGCCATGGCCCCAGGCCCTGTCACATGCCCTCTGTCCTGACCCCTGTTACAGCCCCTGTCCTTATCACAGCCCTGGCCCCACCCCTGTCACGGCCCCTGTCCTGGCCCCTGTCACAGCTCCTGTTACAGCCTGGCCCTAGCACTGGCTGCCCTGTGGCACCTCAGTCCTGCCCAGGCCCTTGCTCCTGGCTCCGATGCCATGTATGAGTTGGACATGGTGAGCTTCCCAGCTGACTATGCTGCAGGTTCAGCAGTGGGGTCCTGGCTGGGATCTGGGCCCACCCCCCATGCCTCCAGGGCAGCTGGGGACCCTGAGCCTTACCGGCTGGGCCACCTCCCGCAGGTACTGGGCACAGTCCCGGTGTCCGTGGTACTCTGCCAGGTCTGCCGCCGTGTAACCATCTTCATCCCGCAGGGAGGGGTCCACGTGGTGGGAGACTAGGGTCTGGCAGCACTGCAGTGAGGAGGGCACACATGTGACCCACCACGACACAAACCAAGTGCCCATGGGACTGGCCCTGTGCAGGCTGCTGCCCTGGCTCCATGGCGCAGGCTGCCCTGATGCCCTTCCCAGCAGGGGCAGGACTTGAATCTGGGCCGTGGGGTTCCAGAGACCTGCCTAGGAGCCCCCAAGCCTCATCCTACAGCCACCCCGTCCTGGCCCAGACAGTACCAGGCACTGCATATGAAGCAGTGCTGAGCTGACAGGCATCAGGGTGCCCCGTCCAGACCCCTCATAGCTGCCATGGCCCAGGTGTCAAATGCAGAACCAGTTTCCATGTTTGCCACCCTTGGAGGTGTGGATCAATGCACATGAAGAAACGAGGCTCAGAGAGACAAGCAACCGGCCCCTGCCCCGGGGACTCAGGGCTACCTCCCGCCACAGCCCCACTCTCCGTGTGATCATCCTCCTGGCCCCATGAGGGTCCCCCCTAGCACCCGGAGCACCAGCTCATGCCTGACCAAGGCCGCTCACCACCTTTGCCAGCCACATTGCATGCTCCTACCCAGCCAACTTGGGGCCAAGACCCTCCTGTCTCCTTGTACCTGATGGGCTCTTGTGATGGGAGTGGGGAGGGAGTGGGGAGGAAGAGGGGAGGGAAGGAAGCTGGGGAGGGAGTCCACAGGACTGGAAGGCTAGAGGCCATCTGGGCCTGTGAAGGATTCAGATGGGAGAGGGACGGGGGACCTCAAGAATGAATTCTGTACTTTATTCTGTAAACATTTCTGTGTCTCTTTTGTGGTACTAGGGAAACACAAAAACGAACTTGAGTTAGGCAAATGCTGTGTTCACAGAACTGTGCCTTCGACCCAAACGTATCTCTGAGATAGACCAGCTGGGCCTCAGCATCTTTGGGTGACACTGAATTGAACTAAGTAAGAAGTTGTGAGACCCTTGGCCGGGCGCAGTGGCTCATGGCTGTAATCTCAGCACTTGAGGAGGCCAAGGCGGGTGGATCACCTGCAGTCAGGAGTTCCAGACCAGCCTGACCAACATGGTGAAACCCTGTTTCTACTAAATACAAAAGATTAGCCAGGCGTGGTGGTGGGCGCCTCTAATCCCAGCTACTCAGGAGGCTGAGGCAGGAGAATTGCTTGAAGCCGAGAGGCGGAGGTTGCAGTGAGCCAAGATGGCACCACTGCACTCCAGCCTGGGCAACAAGAGTGAAACTCCATCTCAAAAAAGTTGTGAGACCCCAAAGGAATTTTTAGCTCCTCTCTGGACTGCAGTGCCTCACCTATAAAAGGCGCAATTAGTGTTCATTCTCTACAGATAAATACAGGTTCAGCATGCACGTGGGGCGGTGGGTGTGCCACGCCTTGAGTAAGCACAACGTGACGCTGTCGTGGGTGGCAGGGGGCCTGGCAGCGAAGTCCAGTGGCCTTGAGCTCATCTGGCTCTGTGACTTGCTGGTCAGAGAACTTGGCCAGCTAACTGGGCCTGTCTGTAAAGTAGGGACAGCTGCACTGATCTATGGCCGGCACCACCAGCCTCGCTTGCCCCTGGTCCCTACCGACACTCAGCTGTGCAGCTAGCAGGTCAGCTCGAGACCTCAAGGATGAGTGCCTCGTCCTGGGGGAATCCTTCCCTGGAGGGCTTCCCTTCGCTTCCTTCCTCTGCCCTGAGTTCCATGGCCTCCAAGGTGGCCACAGCCTGAGGAGGCCATAGTGCCACCAGGGGAAGGTGGACAAAAAGATAGAAAGAGCCCTGCTCCTTGGAAGCCCTGCAGGTCTGAAAGACCAGTGCCAGAACCACTGCAAGATCAGCACCAGAACCGTCGCAAGATCAGCGCCAGAACCGTCGCAAGATCGGTGCCAGAACCGCCGCAAGACCAGCTCCAGAACCACTGCAAGATCAGCGCCAGAACCACTGCAAGATCAGCACCAGAACCACTGCAAGATCAGCGCCAGAACCATCACAAGATCAGCGCCAGAACCGTCGCAAGATCAGCGCCAGAACCACTGCAAGATCAGTGCCAGAACCATCTCAAGATCAGCGCCAGAACCACTGCAAGATCAGTGCCAGAACCACTACAAGATCAGTGCCAGAACCACTGCAAGATCAGCGCCAGAACCACTGCAAGATCAGCGCCAGAACCGTCGCAAGATCAGCGCCAGAACCGTCGCAAGATCAGCGCCAGAACTGTTGCAAGATCGGTGCCAGAACTGCCGCAAGACCAGCTCCAGAACCGCCGCAAGACCAGCGCCAGAACCGCTGCAAGATCAGCGCCAGAACCACTGCAAGATCAGCGCCAGAACCGTCGCAAGATCTGTGCCAGAACTGCCACAAGACCAGCGCCAGAACCGCCGCAAGACCAGTGCCAGAACTGCAGAGCCGCAGGGCTTGTCACTGCCTGAGGATGATGACCCTGCGCCTCTAAGCCGCGGACTGGGGTGTCTGCTCGCGCACTGCCTGCCTTCCTGGGTGCCGCGCTACCCTCCAGAGAGTAAGCAGCTCAGCCCGGGGGCCACCGGCTCTGGCACAAATATGCAACCCTGGTCGTGGTGCGAAAGCTGCCACCCATAGCGTGGCCGGGTGCCCACAAGGCTTTATTTGTGGACACTGACGTTTTAACTTCAGATGAGTTTCATGTGTCATGAGATGTGATTCTTTTTCTTTTTCCCCATTTAAAAAGGGAAGAACTATTTTGAGCTTGTGGGGCCACACAAAATCAGGCGTGCGCGCACCCCTTCCCGGGGGCTGCTGGGAGGCTTGCATCAGATAATGCCTGAAGGCTCTTGGAGGCCCAGAAGGGCTGAGCCAGTGGCTGGTGTGGCTGAGGAAGCAGGAAGCATCTGTCAGATGTGCAAGGAGGCTGGGGCAGGTCGCTGAAGCCAGTTGCTGGAAAGCGGCACTGCTCCCGGAGGCTCTGGGCTGGGGGAATGGCAAAGGTCTGCCAGGACATGGTGGGTGTGTGGGTGGGTGGAGGTGGAGCGTCCCTAAGGAGCTGTTGCTGGGAAGAGGAGGCCAGGATGCGGAGGAGGGGAGTTACGGGGTCTGCAGGAGTATGAGGGGTGTCACAGCAGAGGAAGGGGGACAAGTGTCGGACCTGGCCCCAGATGCTGCTGGGGAGAGAGGGCAAAGCCCTGACAGGTACAGAGCCATGGGGAGGAGGAAGGGAACCTCTCCCCCAGAGTGACGGACCCCATTGCCACTGGGATTGTCAGCAGAGGGTGGGTGGTGACAGACAGACAGAACTCTGTCTGGAAGTCTGTGCAGAGGCCACAGCAGTGGAAAAGCAGGTGAGCAGATGGATTCACTCCAGGGAGGAGAGAACCAGGTGGGTCAGACCAACCCACTGCCCAAGGATGTGAAACACGGATTCACTGTAAAAGTCACCTGCCGACAGCCTCAGTAAGGTAACACAGAAGTCAGGGAGGAGTGACCCGGCCACACTCAGGAGAAAAGGAAAGCCTCGGGGGGTGAGGGGTGTGGGGGAGCCCAGCACTCAGAACTGCCCTTGCCCTGAGCCTGGGCTGATGCCGGAAGAACAGTTACATGACACGTTGTCCTCCAGCAGCCTCAGGGGACCAGGGAGGCTAGAAACAGTGCCGGTTCCACGGGGGGGGGGGGGGGGCTCTGGCTGACCACCTCCTAATGTAGGCCAAGGGCTCCACCCTCAGAGAAAATGGAACCCAGACACCAGCCAGGCCCCGGGTTCCTGTCACAGAGGTGGTCCTGGGAACTTCCTGCCTGGAGTGTGGATTAAGATGATCCTAGGCCCACATGTGCCCAGCAAAGGCAAATAAGATACTGCCAAGGCCTCCAGTTATGCCTACGCTTCATTTTTCATGTCAGCATATGTCAACAAAAATAAAAATACAAGGAAATAAGATACCATGAACAAGAACCAGAAGACCCAGCCCACAAAGAAATAGAAATAAAGCTCTGAGAACTAACAGACAAAAAACAACTGTGCTTACTACTTTTAAATAAAGAAAAACCCAGGCAGCCAGATCACATCTCCTCAAAATAACAGAGTAAAAATAAACCCCTAAACATTAGTAATTATACTGACTATAGATAGTCTAAATGCACCAACAGATAAAGACTGTCAGGCTGATAAAAAAATTAAGTATGACTGCATATGCTTAACCAGAGGTACTGGCAAACATGAGGATTCAGAAGGCTGAAAGTAAAGTATGAATAAACTTCACCATCAAATAAGTATAGAAAGAAAAGTCATGTGTGTACATACATCAGATAAAACAGACTAGATATGGGGTTCAAAATATATAAAACAAACGGTGACAGGATTATAGGGAAACACAGACAAATCCAGAATAATAGCCAGGAATGTTCACACACTTCTCTCGAGCCATTTGAAATCCAATAAACTAAAATATGTACCTATGGAGATCTGAAGAACACAATGACATAATGGGCACGTACAGAACAGTCTGCAAACTCTACAGTCTTTCCAAGAACACACACAACATTGATAAAAATTGACCATACACAGGGCAATAAAGTAACTTATCAAAAAATCAAAGGATTGAAATCACCAGAGCATATTTTCTGACCACAATGCAATTTGGACAGAAATTAATAACAAATAGAACACCTGTTTGTTATGGAAGGAACACCTTCATATCTGGAAATTAAGAAACATAATTCCAAGGAATCCCTAGGGCAAATAACAATCAACATGGGAATTAGAAAATATTTTTAACTGAGTAATTATCAAACAGTGGGATACAGCAAAAGCAGTACTTAAGAGGAAAATTTATAGCCTTCAATAAATATATTAGAAAAGAAAAAAGGTTGAAAAGTGAGTGAAGTAGGCACCCATCTCAGTAATTTAGGAAAGTAATAACAAAGATAAATGCAGAAATTAATGAAAAAAAAACAAACGTACACTGGAGACAATTAAATGCTTTTTGGAGGACCTTGAACAAGTTAAAACCTGATGGTTGGAAAAACTAGTGACTAACATCTAGTGAGGCTGATTGAGACAAAAAAAAAAAAAGACGAAAATAACCAATATCACGAATTAAAAGTGGGGAAATTACTACATACAGACAATAAAGGATCATGAGGGGATATTAAAAATAACTTTATGCTAATACACTTAACAACTTAGATAAATTTGATTCCTAGAATATTTCTAGGAAATAAATCCTAGAAAAATATAATTTGCTGAAACCAACACATAAAAAATAGAAAGCCCTAGTAGTTCTATAATTAAATAAATTGAATTAGTAATAAAAAACCTTCCCTCAAAGAAACAGCCAGATTCAGAGGATTTCACTAGTGAATTCCACAAAATCTTTAAAGAAAAAAATAAGTCTAATATAACCAAAATGTCTCAAAAAATAAGAAAAAAAGAAACACTCCTTAATTCATAGCATACTTTGATACCAAAATCTAACAAGAATAAAACAAAAAAAGGACATTCCATGCCAATTTTACTCAAGAATGTAAGGCCAAAAATCCTAAACAAAATGTTAGCAAATTGAATTCAGCTATATTTAAAAGGAATAATATGTCATGTTGAATTTATTCCAGGAATGCAAGGTTGGTGTAACATTTTAAAGTAATCAGGGTAGATCCAGGTATTCTAATGCTGGGTATACATATCCAAAAGATTTGAAGGCTGGATCTCAGAGATATTTACACACCCCTGTTCATGGTAGCATGACTCACAACAGACAAAAGGCAGAAGAACCCAAACGTCCATTAACAGATGAATAGAGAAAAAAAATGTGCTATATACATACAATGGAATATTATTTAGCTATAAAAAAAAGAAATTCTGACGTGTTACAACAGGGATGAACCTTGAGGACATTACGCTAAGTGAACTAAGCCAGAGACAAACGGATAAATACTGTACAATTGCACTTATATGAGTTATCCTAAGTCATCAAGTTCATAAAAAAACAGAAAGTAGAATGTTGCTTGCCAGGGGCTGGAAGAAAAGGGAGATGGAGAATTGCTGTTTGATGGCCACAGAGTCTCACTTTTGCAAAATAAAAAAGTTGTGGAAATTCTGCTGCACAACGTGAACAGACAACGCTGCTAAAGTGTATGCTCAAAAATGGCTAAGACGGTAAATTTTATGTTATGTATTTTTTAAATCACAATTTAACAATTTAAAAAAATAATTAGTGTAATTCACACCATTCAAAGAATAACTAGGCCAGGCACGGTAGCTCACTCCTGTAATCCCAGCACTTTGGGAGGCCAAGGTAGGCGGATCATTTGAGGTCAGGAATTTGAGACCAGCCTGGCCAACATGGTGAAATGCCGTCTCTACTAAAAATACAAAAATTAGCCAGGCGTGGTGGTGCGTGCCTGGCTGAGGCAGAGGTTGGACCGAGATTGACCCTGCACTCACCTGGCGGAAAAAAAAAAAAAAAAAAAAAAATAGAATAACTAATGTGATATACTGAAACATAAAACGTATTAAAAATAACCATCATTCCTCTTTAGAGGATCAACTCATTGTTTTGACATTTTATTTTTAAATGGGAAAAAGCTGTCAGAGCCAAGAGGCATCTAAGGAGACTTGATAACTAAATATAATATGTCATCCTAAATGGGATCCTGGGACAGAAAAGGGACATTCGGTAAAAGCTAAGGGCATCTGAATGAAGTGTGGGCTCTAGTCAGTAACACTGTGTTAGTTTGGGTTCACTAATTGCGACAAATATACTGTACTAACTAACATAAGTTGTCAAGAATGGAGGAAAAAGCCGGACACAGTGGCTCACACCTGTCATCCCAGCACTTTGGAAGGCTGAGGTGGGAGGATTGCTTGAGCCCAGAAGTTCGAGACCTGCCTGGGTAGCATAGTGAGACTCCCATCTCTACAAAAAGGAGCCTGAGGATTCAGCTGATTTATTAAACTTCTTGGGCTCCTATGGAATATTTCATTTGAAAGAAGATTTTGCTGCTTTAAAAATGCTTGAAAACCACTGCCCCCTTCTGAGCCAAGGTCTCCTGGGGGCCTGCCTGAGCCACTCAGCAGAGCTCCTCCTGCCACCAGCTACCTGTTGGGGACACGCCTCCCATGGCCTGTGGGTCACCCCTCCCCCCACTTCCTGTCTCTGTCTAGGTTGGGGACAGAGACTGGGGAGACAGGGCTGGGTTGTACAGAGCTGAGTGGATGGGGGATGGTGAGAGGACAGGCGGTAGTTGGGGGGCCTCAGAGAAAGATGCTTTCAGCAGCGCTGCTGGGAGCGGGGATTGGATTTCCTCTGCATTCTGCCAAAGGCTCAGCTCTGCAGGGAGTGTGTGCCTTCCGATGGATGGCTCTGCGCTGCACCGTGTGTGATTGTTTCAATGGCACTGCTGAGACTGGGTGACCCGGGGACCCAGGAAGACCTTGGGTTCCAGCTGGGAGCAGTTGTCTAGACTCGCAGACCCAGAAAGCGATGGCTGGTTGCACTTCCACGTAAGATCCCCCCAGACTAGCCTTGCAGAGGCCTGGAGCACGCTTCTGGCTCCAGACTGAGCAGCCTGAGCCCAGAAGACTTCATGGAGGTGAACAGACCCGACACTGCTCAGGACTGGATGGGGCTGGGGAGAAGTAAACTGTGTGCATTCTCCCGAGATGGGGCCTTGCCTTTAGATGAGGTCGACATCGGGTGGGCACCCGTGCAGGGCCAGCGGCTTATGGCTGCGCCCACCCTCAAAGGCTGGGTGTGGTTCTGATGTTTTGAACATTTGAACACCATCCTTGCCTACGTGGGGTTTTTGGATGTCATGTCCTTGAGGCTGGGCCATGTGAGCCCCCAAGATTTATCTGGGTAATAGCAAAGGGGCTGACATCACACCCCTACCACAGCTCTACTCACAGGCCACCCACGGCAGAGGGTCCGTCCCTAAGGGCTGTTCTGAGAAGACTGTCACCAAGACCAAGCCCTGACCAGGCACGAGGGAGTTTCTGCGTGAAGGGAGGGAGGATGGTACGCAGGACGAGAGCATAGAGCTTGGATCTTTCCACTTGACCCTGGGCTCTTGACCTTGGGCAAGTGACGGTGCCACTCTGAGCCTCAGTTTACCCATCTGTAAAAGGGGGGGTCATCATTCTTACAGGGTTGCTGTGAGGGTCAGTGACACAGCAGTGGGCATGGCTGGCACTTGTGACTGCTCACCCTGTCTCCCTCACGCCCACCTTACCTCCATCTGCCCGTTCTCTGCTGCGTCGTGGAGGGGGGTCCCTCCCCAGGAGTCTCTCAGGACAGGGGCACCCATCAGCAGGAGTCGGTCTAGAATGGGCGTGTGGCCGCCTCGGGCTGCAAAGTGCAGGGCCGTGGCTCCCTCATTGTCCCGTGCCGTGAGTCCGATGTCAGTGAATGTGACCTGGGGAAGAAGGAGCAGAAGGAGCAGAGGGAGCAGCCACCCTCCCAGGGAGGAGGCACACAGAGTGGGAGGGGCTTGGAGCAGAAGTGAAAGTGGACTCTGGCTGTGCCTCTCAGGGCACAGGGTACAACCTCAGGAAACCCTGGACAGGGCTGGCTCAGCACGTGCGTCCCCGTCACCCTGCGGCAGCAGGACCTCTGGGGTCCAGGTGGGGATGAAGTGAGTGCAGTAGCTTAATTTGGAGACACCATGGTCCCAAATCTGAAAGCAAACATCATGGCAAATGAAAACACCTAGGGAACAGTAAACGTGTGTTTGCTATGAAGGAAGGAGAGAAGGAAAGAAGGAAGGGAGGGGGGGCAGGGGAGGAAAGAACTTCATTTGGCCCGAGGGTGGCACTGCCTTGTTGGGCATTTGCACTGAGCCCCTTTGCTGGAGCAGCGGGTCCTGTGGCCTCCCTCCAGGGCCTGGATTCGAGCCAGGCAACGAGGTTTGGGGCCCTGACCTGCCGGCCCCCACTGCTGGAGCGACCTGAGGCCAGCCCTGCCTCTGGGGCCTCATCTGCCTTCTGAAGGGCCTCTTGCTCTGGTGCACAGCACCAGCCAGGTGACAGTCCTTTACACTGAATCGCTGAAACCTGTGCAGCTGGGACAGCCACGGGGCCTGGGACTGCCAGTGGGACGCGGGGGTCTTCTAGGACAGCCTGCCTTCCTGACAGAGGGGTGATGGGCGTGCTGGCTCCCTGCCTTCACCCTCCTTCCTGCCTTGAGTGTGCCCACTTTCCCCACTGGGGAGGCCGCGAGAACAGCAGAGCCGTCAGCAGCCCCTGCCGCCTTCGGTGTGAGTGCCTCCTAGTGCAGCCAGGGCGCTCCTGACTGATCAGTACTCAGAAGTGTCTGTTGGGCAAAGCACAATGAGCTGGAAACAGACATGGCTGCCATGGGGCTCCTTCACATCTGGAGTGTCCTCTCTGGCCCTGAGACCTGCCCGCTTTCTCCCCAGGAAGGGCCGCTCATGCCTCAGCACGGTCCCGGGGGCTCAGTGGACACTCTGCTTCCCTCCCTCAGGACCCCCTGCGGTGAGCTGCTGCTGCTCCGCCTGCTGTATGCAGCCACCGCTCATCCCAGGAGCCAGCCATAGTTTGGGAGGCTGAGGTCTGGAATGAATGGGTCGGAACTGCTGGAGGGGTGAGGGGAGGATGGCCAGGGGGGGACCCAGGTCCAGAGAGCTTCCTTTGTGGGAGGCCACTCTAGCAGGAGGAGCTGGAGAGGCAGCCCCGGGGTGGGGAGGGGTGCCCTTGCAGGCGAGGCACCGGGAGGGGCTGCAGTCTCCATGAAGGGAGGCTAGAGGCCAATTCAGGTGGCCTTGGGGACAAAGTGGGCAGGCAGGCACCAGCCTGAGGACCTTGGGGCCAAGGGGAGCAGGCCAGCGCCATCCTGAGCGCCCGGGGGCACGGTGAGCAGGTGGGACCCTTCCCAAGGGCCTCAGGGCCACGGTGAGCAGCAGGCGCCATACTAAGCGACCAGGCCCCCTGTTCCTTCACTTGCCCAATTGGTTCAGTAAACATCTCCCGAGCCTGACCGCGTGCCAGGTGCAGGGAACGTAGCAGGTGGCAAAGTCCTGCACCCACGGAGCTTCTGGCGCCTACAACCCAGCAGGTGGAAACCGCCCCCAAGGCCAGGAGTCAGACGTGCCATGTGCCCGACGCTGGTGTGCCGGGGGTGGGGAGGAAAGCAGGAGTGAGGATGGTCTGGGCAGGCGGCTCCCCCCCATAAACCAGCTGGGCAGGGAAGGCCCCAGGGGCGCCTGGGGAGCTGTGTGCCAGGCACAGGGTGCAGCACATGCAAAGGCCCTGGGGGCAGAGCCAGCCTGGCTTGCTGGAGAAGGAGCTGGAGCTGAGTGGGTGGGAGCCAGGAGACAGGAGGCCCCAGGCAAGCATGGGAGGTCTGGGGGCGGGCAGCACTCACTTCTCCACCAGCAGCCACAGTGACCTTCCAATATGCCAGTCAGATCCTGCTGCTCCTGGCTCCGAGCCTTCCATGGCTCCCCAGGACCCTCAGGAAAGAGCCCCAGTCCTCCAGCGCCTCTGTCTGCCTTCCTGCTCACCCCCGGGCCCCATGGGCCAGGCTCTCTCCGCCTCTGAATGAGCTGTGCCCCCCTCAGGAAATTGCTTTGGGCCCCGCTCCTTGTTCAGCTGCCTCCTGTCCATCCTCAGTTCTGCCCCCAAGTCCCCTCCTCAAAGAGGGCCTCCCCTACTTTTTTTTTTTTTTTTTTGAGATGGAGTCTCACTCTGTTGCCCAGGCTGGAGTGCAGTGGCGTGATCTTGGCTTACAGCAACCTCTGCCTCCCAGGTTCAAGCAATTCTCCTGCCTCAGCCTCCCGAGTAGCTGGGATTACAGGCCCCACCTGCTCTGCTTTTCCGTTGTAGAGGCAGGAAGTCCCCAGCCCCCTCCCCCCTTGAAGATGGCACCTCCCCAACCTCAGCCACTCTGCTCTGGGGTCTCAGGTCTTCCTTCCCCAAAGAGGCCAGAAGTGGAGAAATGTGGAGACTGGCCTGGGGATCTCAGGCGGCAAGGCCTGAACAAGTGGCCGATTGGCCCAAACTGGGCACTGCTGGTGTGAGTGCAGACAAAGCACCTGGGCCACCACCAACTGTGAGAGCACCCGGGAGGCCTACCAGGACTTCCAGGGAGAGAGGGACTAGGAGAGCCCCAGGGGAGCCATGGCACGACCCCACGGAGCAGAGTGCACTGCAGGTGGTCAAAACTTCCGGGGCCCAGCCTGGCCGGGGCTGCAGAGTCTCAGGAGCCATGGGCCAGCTCATCGGATGCCCCAACAGCCCTGCGTGTCCCCAGTTCCCTCTGGAGCCCCCATCCAGGCTCCAGGCTCTGCTTGCTGCAGGGCCCACACTCCCTGGATGTCCCCTTCCCACCTCTGACACCTACTTACCAGCCAGACGACGAGGGAGTAGTGGCCGCGGGCGGCGGCAGCATGCAGGGCGCTCATGCCGTCGAGAGCACGAAGGTGCACGTCAGCGCCACAGTCCTTCACCAGGAACTGGGCCAGGTGCAGGTGGCCCTCCTGACAGGCCAGGTAGAGTGGGGAGGCGCCACTGCGTGTCCGCCGGTTCACGCTGCTGCAGGGAAGGGAGGGTTTGGAGGCCCAGTCCATGCCTATGGCTGAGCCCATCCCTCGGCTGCTTGGATTTCACCGCTGCCCCCTGGCCCTGCCCGTGATGACTGAGTTTCCCACGTGCTTTCCAGCTGCTGCTGCGGGGTTCCCCCCTCCAGGTCGCTCCCCCAGGTGGCTGTGCAACCCCACTCTCCTATCCTTCTGTCCTTCTCTGGGGACTCCTGGGTCCAGGTCTGAAACATGCATCTTAGACCTGAGGGGTCACAGTCTTGGCTTCCAGGTTCTCAGTTGTCTCAGTGGAGGCCCTGGATTGACCCCCAACTCCCTTAGGGTTTCCCTCTGCCCTGTGCCCTGTGGCAGGTGGCACTGGGTGCCTGGTAGCTGTGGAGCTGAGGGTTGCACTGGCTGGGCTGGGGTTGCAGTGGCGGCATGGAGGCAGGGCCAAAGTCACTGAGGAAGGTCAACTCTCAGGCTGGTGCCTGCTTTCCCACCAAGCCTGCTGACCACACCACCCTGTCCCAGACCCTCCACCTCCGGGCCCT
This sequence comes from Hylobates moloch, assembly GCF_009828535.3. NCBI lineage: Eukaryota > Metazoa > Chordata > Mammalia > Primates > Hylobatidae > Hylobates > Hylobates moloch. Next base: position 3,721,409 of record NW_026652276.1, read on the forward strand.
TCTCCTCTCAGGAGGGGAAGCTGGGGAGTAATGAAGGGATCTCACGAGCACCCCCACACCTGCTCCCCACTTCCGATAGACGAATCTGAGCAACTCAGGGTCCACCCCAGAGGAGAGTCCAGTCACAGGTCTCAGCTGGCAGAGGGGAAACAGAGGTTGGGAGCTGATTTGTCCAGGGGCTTGTACCTGGGTTTGAACCCCCCTCCCCTCACAAAGTCCCTGCCAGTACCAGCCCCCTAGCAGCCTCTCCCCTGCTCCTAGCAAGGGGGACACAGGACCTTGGTGGCTGTTTCCTGGCCTTGGACCACACAGGGATCGTCCCCTGCACCTACAGAGCCTGAGGGCCCACTCCGTCATGGAATGTGCCCCAAAGGGCTGCCAGTATGCCTTGGTGCCCTTCTCAGGGAAGGGTCTGTGCTTTCACCGGACTCTGCCAGGTGTCCTTGAGTGCATCCAGGGTTGGAACAGGCAGTGTCCAGCGCGGTGGCTGGGAGCAGGCCATGATGCAGCCAGTGGGTCAGTGGCAACTGGAGGGGGCATGGTCTGGCCAGGGGCAGCCACCTCTTGGCTGCTGGTCAGTGCCAGGCGGGAACTAGGCCAGGGGTACAGGGCCTTCCCAGTTTGTGTGTGTGTGTGTGTGTGTGTGTGTGTGTGTGTGTGTGTGTGTGTGTGTGTGTGTGTGTGTGTGTGTGTGTGTGTGTGTGTGTGTGTGTGCATATGCATATTAACATGAAGTCTCCTGGTTTTCTTTTTTTTTTTTAGACAGGGTCTTGCTCTGTCGCCCAGGCTGGAGTGCGGTGGCACAATCTCAGCTCACTATAACCTCCGCCTCCCAGACTCAAGTGATCCTCCCACCTCAGCCTCCTGAGTAGCTGGGACTACAGGCACTCACCACCATGCCTGGCTAATTTTGAAATAAATTTTTTGTAGAGGTGGGGGCCTCACTATATTGCCCAGGCTGGTCTTGAACTCCTGGGCTCAAGCAATCCTCCCGCCCCAGCCTCCCAAGATGCTGGGATTACAGGCATGAGCCACTGTGCTCAGCCCAAGTCTCCCAGTTTTCAATGGAAACTTCTTTAAAAGCCGTGTGGGTCTGAGAGAGACTGTGGCCAGCCAAGGCTGGGGGTGGTGTGGACGCTCTGGGGAAGAGCCACAGAAGCGAATCTGAAAGGCCTTTGCCAGGCAGTCCAGGATGGGAACACCCGGGAATGAGAACCCGATTCCACGAGCAAGCTGTCGGGGCTTGTCCTGGAGCTAAGGAGGTGTGGGGGACCGAGGCCTCTGGGGCAGCGACAGGAAAATGAGATGCTCCCTCGAAAAGAGAAGAGCCATGGTCAGAGGTAGATGGGTCCCTGGGGGACGGGAAGGTTCGCCCTCAGCCAAGACCGTAGGAGGCGGAGGGCCTGTCCCTATGACAACAGTGACCTTTGTAAGTGGGGCAAGGACTGGAGGAGCTTCCAGGTGGGGAGGGAGGCCATCTGCCTCACTGGCTGTCCTGACCCTGGTCTATCCTCGTTGCCCATCCACCAATTGCAGCAGGGGGCACAGGGCCCTGGAGATGATGAGGCCAGTGCCCGGCTCCAGGGGTCCCAGCACAGGGGTGTGGCAGTGCAGAGGCAGCTCCAGCCTCTGTGTCCCCAAGTCCACTAGACAGTCCCCACTCCTGTCAGGTGATGGGAGGGTGCCCTCATAGGTTGCCAACTGCCCATGTCCCCAGCTGTTTTAGGTCCCGAGATGCCCCCAGGCGGGGCCAGAGCTGCCCTGGACATCACAACAGCATCTTGCCATCGTCACCGCCCCCAGCCACTCTCCAAGCTGAAGCACTGGCCTGTGTCCCCTTGGGCCCTGGCATGGCACCACCACTGCCTGGCCTGTGGATAGAGGCCTCAATGCCCTTGGCTCCTGCCAGCTCACCCCCACAGTGACAGCATGCCCGCCTGCAGGATTCACCTCAAAGGCCACCAGCCTGTCCTCTTGGCTCTCCTTGGTACAGCCTCCCCTTGGCCAGCTTGCCCCAGGCTGCCCCCCAGGCGGGACTCAGCGCTCCTTACCTGTCATGCGCAGCTGTCAGGAGCTTCAGGCAGGTCAGGTCCCCGCTGACGGCGGCGTGGTGCAGCGGCAGGGCTCCCTCCCGGGTCTCTAGCGTGGCCGAGTGGCCCTCGTGGAGCAGCCACTCCACCAGCACTGGGTGTCCAAAACGGGCGGCCAGGTGCAGCGGGGAGACACCCGAGGCATCTTGGTCCTACGAAGCCCCAGGTAGGTCAGTGAGTTGAGGGTAGGCTGTGAGGCCAGAGCCAGTTGCCGGAGGTGGGCCCTGGGCGAGGGCTCACACTGCCTGCAACCCAGCGAAGGGGCTTCTAGCTTCTTCCTCCTTCCCTCCGTTTCTGCCTGCAACATGGAGGAAGGTGCTCCCTGCTGGGACTGAGGTGACAGGAGGGCCAGGACTCAGGTCCAGGGCTTGGGAGGCCACCTCTGGCTCCTGTCCCCAGTGTGGAGAAAGCCCTTTCCCACTCAGTCGGGTGCCCGCAGACACCGGCCCACTCTGCTCATGGTCAGAAAGGCTTCCCAGGACACCTGCCTCTGGCTGGTCCCCTGCCCCAGTGCCCTCCTGCTGGCCACAGGGTCCCAGGGCCAAGGAGCGTTCCCACCACAGGTGTCAGGGGTCCGGCAGACCTGGGCCTTCTCCAAGGGCCCTGTCAGAATGGATCCCCAGGCAGCCACAGCTCCCGCCTGCTGCCCTTGGGTCTGGCGGAAGGGCCAACAGGAACAGGATGCTGGGCCGGGACTCTCACGCACTCTGGCGAACCAGGTGCTGGGGAACCTTCCTGCTCTGTAGTCTCAGCAGGCTCCACCGGCCCCCACCCCAAATCTGACCTCTGGGTGGCGTTCTAAGGCCGGTAAGTCCTGCTCGCCCTCAGCCCTGAAAGCTCCACAGGGCTGAGCGACAGCCCTAAGGCCCTCGCCTGCACAAAGGGGACTGGGCAGGCAGGATAGGGGAGGGGGGCCCCGTAGAAATGCTCCGGACAAGACGATCACCATCAGCAGCCCTCACTCCCGTCCCCCAGAGCTGGGATCCCAGCTCTCAAGCCCAAGTTCCCACAGTGCTTCTGTAAGGATCCCTTTCTAGACCCTTTGGGAGGCAGGCCCTGTGGACCAGGCCTGATCAGAGACAGGGGTCCTGATATTGGCAAGACCCCCACTGGCAACGCCCAGCTTCCTGGCAGGGGAGGTGATAAGAAAATTTAGGAGGTGTTCTTGGCTCTCAAGCCTTTGTGCTCTGAGAGGCTGGGGCAGAGACGGCAACCACTGAGTCCCCAAGAGAAACAAAGGGCCCAGGGCCGTGGAGCCTGGGGTGGCCAGTACCCTGAGCCTCCGTGGCTCACACCTCCCTGGTTCCACCCCAGCCAGGTTCGTGGAGCCAGGCTGCCCCATCCCCGCTCACCTGTAGACCGCAGCCCCCCTCGCGGACCAGCCAGCACAGCTCGGCCAGGCTGCCCGTGGCAGCGGCGTCATGCGCTGGGGTGGCCCCGTTGTGGGCCCGCTGGTTGCCGGGCAGCTGGGCCCGCTGCACCAAGAACTTGACACAGTCCAGGTGGCCAGCCCGGGTGGCGTGGTGAACCAGGCCGGCCCCCAGAGCATCGGTGATGCCCGGGCCCAGGGTGCCAGCCTCCAGCAGCCGCTCCAGTGTCGCCACATCCCCATCCTTGGCAGCCACGAGTGCCCGCTGCTCCTCCATCCTCTAGCCCGGGCTCTCGGTGGTGACTCATGCACAGGCCGGGCTTCCTGTTTCAGACGTGCATGAAGCTGCTGGCTCTGGTTACCCGATAAGCCGCCACAGGGCAGATGGGAGGCGGCGGGGCGGGGTCGGGTGGGGGGACAGGCCTTGAGGACCTGCCCAAGCCACTCCCACAGTGCGAGAGTGCCAGGTGTCTGGAGCTGGGAGGATGGAGTACAGGGCACAGGGAAAGGCCCACACCAGGCTAGGTCAGGGCTGGGTATGGCCAGCAGAGAAAGGAGGCTGGCCCTGAGGCTGTCAGATCTGTCCAGATGGCAGGAACCCGCCTCTTCATCTGCGGAGCGAGGGCTGAGGCCACGTACCACTGAGCTCACAGGAGCCCCGAGTGGCCTGGGAGACGGTTCCCCTAATTCTCACAGAAGGGCATCCCCCCAGCCACCACCACAGTGTGTCTGAAGTAAAGGGTGCCCAGTAGGTCTACATGTTTGGCTGTGTTGACACCCACAGAGCTGAGCGCCCCACCTCTGGATCCCGGCCCTCGGCCCTGGAGGCTCCTAGGAATCTCTGGGGACACAGTGGCTCCACAGGGCCTGCGATGGGCTGAGGACCCTGACTTGGGTGTGTCCAGGCCTCTGAGGCCAGAAGGTGTCAGCCCCTGCCTCGGCCCCCTCTCCAACTACACTGACTGAGTCTCTGGGCTGCAGCCCCAAGGGCCCAAGTACATTTAACTCCTTTCCAGATTGTTCTGGACAATCCATAGTTCTTTAAGGAAGTCAGGACCACCACAGCCTCTTCCTGGCAGCAATGGGAAGCTGCAGATGGGGGACTCACTACATTTGTAGGGGCTTCTGGAGACACAGCCTCAAGCTGGATTTCTGGACTAACGCATCATCACACAATGGTGACCTGCGGGCTGCTGCGCCCCTGGCTTCCCCTCCACAGGCTCCGTCAGATGACTTTGCGCCCAAGTGCAGCGCCCACTAGAGAAACCACAGGATCCCCAAGCCGGGCACTGAAATCTTTTATTCGTTAATTTAATTTCTGGCAAGTGTTTCCTCAAAATCATCATGTAGTTCCTTGAACCGTAAAACCACACATTAAAAATGTTATTCCACTGAAAATGACTCCTATGCAAATATCGACATGTGATGTGTGTCCAAATGCCAGAGCATTTTGAGAAAAGAATCCTCTGCAAATAAAATTAAGGTAAAAGCTGAGTCAGGGATGATCCGATTCCTACCCCAGGAATGACCCGGAGCTGCACCAGCTCAGCGAGGTTGGAGCTGAAACCCTGAGTTAATGATCAAAAGGGCCAAGACAAGAAGGCCTGGGGACTGTGGATGGGGAAGCGCGCAGCCCTGACTGCCAGTGGGCGGAACAGGGTCAGGCTCGGGGAAGCAGGAGGGCTGGTGGACGGTGGGCGCTGAGCAGATCAGGCCTGGCTGAGGCTGGGGGCCACTGTGCACTGAGGCCAGAGGAGCAGGGTGGTGGGGGCAGCTCTGGAAAGGGACTAAAAAGGGCCTGAGAAGAGACCACGCTGGAAAGATGCATGTGCGAGGCCATGATCAAAACAAAAAAATCGAGTTTCCTATGTTCATGACGGCATTTGGCTGACGATGAGTTATAGATACTTGGATTCTACCTTCCAGATAAAAACACCTTCCAGGAAAGGGCACTCACAACAGGCTTGCCCAGTTCCCAGTGGGAAGGGTGGATGAAGCTGAAGTGTTTCCGTCCTTCACTGGAGAACGGTTCTATGTGGGCGGTCCTATGTGGCGTTGGTGTCCTGGGCCCTGTGAGCTCTGCAGGGGTCCAGGGAAGGAAACTGGGGGTGCACACTCGCAGGCACTCCAGGACAAAATGCAGAGGGGGCATGAGACAGTCATCCTGGCACAGCCCTCAGGAGGGAACTGGAGGGACAACCCTGTGCCCTGCCACGGGCTTCCTAGAAGCGGGGTGGGGAGGGCGGCCCCGGCGCTAGGCCTGGTCCTCCAGCTGCGCCACGGCCTGCTTCAGGTCCTGCACGACGAGGTCCACCTCGGCCCTGGTGGTGCTGCGGCCCACGCTGAGCCGGAGCGCGTTCCTGGCCACGTCGAAGGGGATGCCGTAGCTCAGCAGCACTGGGGATGGCCTGGGGAGGGCGAGACCGAGCTGCAGCTGCTGCTGAGGGCACATGGAAGAGACACAGCACCCCCTGCTCTGGACCACTCCCCCAGTGGGGCTCTGCCCACCCGGGTGCGCGCCTGCCCCACCTGGCATCCACCTCCTGCTGAACTCCCGGACCAAGCACACCCCTAAGACCACCCACATCAAGGGGCGGCTCAAAGTCTCCCCCGTTCTCCCTGCAGAGTTCTCTTGCAGTTGGCACTCCCAAGTGACACTGCCTCCCTCTCGCACTGAGCTCTGGGGCCAGGGGCTCTCCTGTCCTTGAGGGGTCTGAGGTCCTGGAGAACACAGATGCCAACACAGACAGTGCCTCACCCATGCGGCCCACCTGAGCCACTTGGTAACTTCATGGCACCTGGCACAGGGCTTTGCAGACACTAGGGACCCAGTCAGTATCTAGCCATGAACAGATGACTGCATGGGGACGTCCTGAAGCAGGTCTGTTGGAACTCGAGATGTGGGCTCTGTCAAGGGGCCTGCCCTCATCACACCCGGGCCCCTTTCCTCCCCTGCCCCTCCTGCAGCAGGGCACTGCCCCCCCCCCCCCAAAGGGCCCCATCCTGCCCCTCCTTTTCCCTGGAGCCAGGCCCACCACTGTCTCGCTCCAGGTGCTCCTGCACAATCCCTCTGCCCTGACCTTGATGACCACGTGCTCCTGGCTACAGTTCTGCTCTCTCCCCAGAGCCCTGAGTGTTCCTCCTGCATCCACTCCGACCCCCCATAGGGGCCTCACATTTTCAGCAGGCCAGACCCAGAACAGCTTCTCCCCTGCTGCCAGCAGGCCGCTGCTTGGGTGACCCACGCCCTCTACCCCACAGTCTCCGCCAGGCAGCCCACCCGCTCACCCGGGCCCTGCTATCTGAGAATCTCTGCTGCATCTTGCAGATGGCTGATCTGACACCTGAGTCTGCTCACACCATGGCCCTCAGGGCTCCCACTTCTGTGAGGTTTAAGGGGCCATCCCCGCCCCAGCCCACCCCAGCCCTCCCCAGCCCTGGCCATGCTGGCCCTCCAGGCCCTGCCCCCGCTGCCTTCAGAACTGAGCACGAGAAGCCCCCTTCTCCCGCACAAGTCCTAGTCCTTCAGATGGCAGCTTGGAAGTCACTTCTTCCAGGAAGCCCTCCCTCTGCCCCTTCTAGGGCCCAGACAGGGCTGTCCTTCACCAGCCAGAGTGCGGCCCAGTGGCCGGATCCTGCTGCCTGCCCACCACACCCAGTGCCCAGAGGACCCCTATGCCCTGGAGTGGGTTTGTGAAGCGCACTTACTGGTCCCCGTGGTCCGAGTGGCACGCGGCCCCCACACTGGCTATCAGCACTCGGCACTGCGCAAGCACCACGCGGCCTGCAGAGACAGAGCACACGCCCCTGAGATGGGGCTCCAGCCAGGCCACCCTTCTCTCCCTTCCTGGGGTCCTGCTGGGCGCAGGATGCTTCCCTCCCTGTGCCACCTGGTGGAATTCCAGCGCCGGCCATTCTGGCAGTTGGGGAGAGATCTCACAGCAGGAGCCGAAGAAAACGCTTCCTTTCTCCCTTGGCTGCAGAAACGCAGACACTATTCTGCCTCACAAACCTGGCCTTGAAAACCGCATTTGTAATCAACTGCCTGCTAAGACACCTGGAGTCCTGACCCGCTCCTTCCTTACAAGCTGGCAGTCCCGGCAATATCATGTCTCCACCTGTGTTCTGGATGGTAGCAACACGTGGGAGTTCTATTAAGCCAGAAGGCATTTCCCTCTTCTTTCACAAGCACAGCGATTAATGACTGCTGATGTAATTAACATGAGAATTTCAGCCGGGTGCAGTGGCTTACACCTGTAATCCCAGCACTTTGGGAGGCCAAGGTAGGATTGCTTGAGCCAGGAGTTTGAGACCAGGCTGGGCAACACAGGGAAACTCTATCTCTACAAAATATTTTTTAAAAATTAGCCATGGCCGGGCACAGTGGCTCATGCCTATAATCCCAGCACTTTGGGGGGCCGAGGCGGGTGGATCACCTGAGGTGGGGAGTTCGAGACCAGCCTTGCCAACATGGCAAAACCCCGTGTCTACTTAAAATACAAAAATCAGCCTGGCGTGGTGGCAGGGACCTGTAATCCCAGCTACTCTGGAGGCTGAGGCAGGAGAATCGCTTGAACCTGGGAGGCGGAGGTTGCGGTGAGCCGAGATCACACCACTGTACGCAAGCCTGGGCAACAAGAGTGAAACTCCATCTCAAAAAAAAAAAAAAAAAAGTTATCCAGGTGTGGTGGTGCATGCCTGTAGTCCCAGCTAGTAGGGAGGCTGAGGCAGGAGGATCACTTGAACCCAGAAGGTCAAGGCTACAGTGGGCTGTGATTGCGCCACAGCACTCCAGCCTGGGTGACGACAGAGTGAGACCCTGAGTCAAAAAATAAATAAATAAAATGAGAACCTCTGTCTCATTTAAAGTAACACAGGTGGTCATTGAATACAAAGTCTGACCCCAGAACAAGGGGAACGTTGACAGAGAACTCTCCTTTCCATGGTGAGGAATTTGAGATGGTCAAGGAGACCCAGGCTTCACTGCCCACAAGAATGCATTTCAGCCCAGGTTCTCATGAACGCAGCCATCATGACGGTTACCCACTGGCTCTTCATGGGCCAAACACGACTGCTGGGTTTCTCTGTGCGATCCAGGAAGAAGAAAGAAGCAACACTTTCATCTTCTGAGAAGTCAGAAACTTGTCTACAGGTGCAGCTCATCATGATCTCAGGGCCACTATAACCTCCTCCCAAATGACACGCGGCTGGTCAACCACCTGGACTTCCACTCTCAGGGAGTCAGGGCAGACCAGGTTTTAGGTGCATCTGGGACGGGGGTGATCCTAACTGCTCCTAGCCAAGGCAGGTGTCACAGGAAATCCAGATTTGCACTTGATCCTTACTCTGCCAGTTATTTTTGTTGTTTTTTGTTCGTTTGAGACAGAGTCTCACTCACTCTGTCACCCACGCTGGAGTGCAGTGGCTCAATTATGGCTCACTGCAACCTCCAGGTTCAAGCAATTCTCCTGCCTCAGCCTCCCAAGTAGCTGGGACTACAGGTGCACACCACTATGCCTGGCTAATTTTTTGTAGTTTTTGGTAGAGATGGGGTTTCTCCATGTTGGCCAGGCTGGACTCAATCTCTTGACCTTGTGATCAGCCTGCCTCGGCCTCCGAAAGTGCTAGGATTACAGGCATGAGCCACTGTGCCCAGCCTCTGCCAGTTTTTAAAACTGATCACCTCGCCTTTCCCTTACTCTAATAAAATATTTAATAAAAACTGCCAACAAAATAGACAAATGTCTAGAATTTAATGTTGCTTCCTTCCCTGACGGCTTTTGGGATGGTGCTAATGCCAGACACGAGAGTTCGCCACGGTCCACATCCCAGCAGCAGCAAAATGAGCCACGTCAGGGAGAGGAGGGGCCGGCGGCGAGAGCCCTGTGGACCACAGCACAGCCACCCCAGCCTGCTCTTGGCAACCCCTGCAAGGCCCTCTGACAGCCCCAGCTGTGTCATGCTCAGGGCAGGGCAAGTGGGAGTCGCTGGCTCGGACCAGAATCCATGCACCACGGGAGCTGTGCTCACACTCGGAAAGGCCAGGGTGAGGGGCCATCACCTTGAAGCCGGGGTCCCCGGATAGAGAAGTTGCAGGTGTTGGGAAGCCGCTGGGTGCCTGGAAACTGGCTATTCAGATGGATTCTCTTTTGACCGAATTCAGCCTGAAAAAAATAAGTGAAATATTTGGTGACAGCTTCAAAGACACCACCACCAGCAACTGTTTGAAATTTAGACTTCTCCAGAAACACAACCTCAGCAGGTGCATACTTTTCAATCAGCATCTACCCAGAATAGTTATGGGGACGGACTACGGAAAGCAAAGTTAATTAGGAGAAAAACCAAATATTTGGAAACATATGAAGCTTCCGCATAAACCATGAAGTATCCCACCTCTGCATATCTGATCCTGTGGCTCTGAAAAAGACCATGCCCCTGGCCCAGGGTCCTGCTTTCGGGGTTTCTGATCCCGCCACTGTTCTTTCTTCCCTCACTGCATCCTGCCGAGTTCCAGGTTACGCTGCAATCCCCACAGCTCCTGGGGTCCAGGAGCACCACGCCCCCTCTCTCTGGGCACCTGCCCCATGCACCCTCCCCCTCCTGGTGCCCACCCCACGCTGCGCTCACTTCCAGCCTCTCTTCCAGGTAGTCGCGGACGTCCCTCATGTGGGCCTCATAAGCCTCGCAGTTCTGGGTCACCAGCTCCGCGGCCTGGGGGCAGACACACAACAACGAGTGGATGCACAATTCTTGCAAAACAGAGGGCAAAAAAGCTTTCAACGGCACAGGTGGCATTTCCTGAAACTGCTCATTCTCCTGACAGTCACAGGCAGGCCATATTTTTTGAGTGCTGCCATTTGGAGGGTGTGGAAGTGCCCCAGAAACTGACTTCACCAGGTACCTCCTGACAGCACCAGGCACTGGAGATGCCTCAGCAAAGCAGCCCTGAAAGGGATCCCAACCCTCGAGAACCCAGCATCCCAGAGAGGCAGATGGACAAAAGCAGGGGAAGAGGGAAACAGACTCCTACCCACCAGTCGGCGCTGTGATGGGACCTTGCAGGCCCAAGGTGGGGTGGTGACAGAGATGGCTGCACAAGGGCAAGGAATGGCATCCCAGCAAGGGCTTTGCAGGGGACAGAAAGCCATTCTGTCTATAGAACAGAGGGGCCTGGTGTGGCAGGTGGAGAGTGCGAAGGGGGTGAAGGCACAGGGACAGATCGACAGGCCCTGCAGGACCGGCCACAGGGCAGACGCAGTGAGGCTCTGAGGGAGGGATGCAATGGTCTGACTGGCCTGTGTGTTGGTCACTCTGTGGACGTGTGGAAAATGGCAGCAGCAGGCCCCCAGGAGGCCATGGCAGGCGTCCAGACCCTTGGTCTAGGGTTGGTGGCCATGAAAATGGACAGGAGGCCGGTAGTGGGTGTATTCTGGAGTCCACACAGGACAGGTGCTGCATGAGAGGCAGGGGACGATGATGAGGGACTGAGGGCATCTCCCGGACTTCAGAGGTGAGAACCTGGATAGCAAGAGGTGCCCAGGGTGGGAAGAGGGTGGAGGAGAGCAGTCGGGACAGGTTTTGAACTCAGAGGAATGGATCTCTCAGGAGATGGGCCAGGCCCTAGCTGAGATGTCAAGTTCAAAGGCAGGAGCACAGACTAGCATCAAAGTGACAGGACGGACAGACGGATCCACAAGGGCTCAGGTGCAGGGAAGGGCCGCCAGCATGCAACCAAGGCAGAAAGGAATGGGTGAGGGAAAGCACGCTGGGGAGGGCGTGTGCAGGACGGAGCCCAGGCTGGGCGGCAGAGGGGGGGCTGTCTAGAGTGCTGGTGGCACTGGGGTCTGGGCTGGGCGAAGCTGAAGAACTAGTGGGGTTGTGGTGCTGGGGCTGGGACCAAGCTGTGGCAGTTGTGCCATTACAGGTGCAGATGCAGCCGCAGGAGCACGGAGAAGGTCAGGGGCTAGGGGGCTTCCAGCACTGTGAGCTGAGGCTCTATCTAGGAAGCTGTTACCATGATTTCTATCTGGCAGGGGGGATAGCCAGGACTCAGGGAGTTCCAGCGACCTGACCCAAGGCACATGGTGAGTGAAGCTTCGAGCCAGGATTTGAACCCTGGGTATTTCAAAGCCTGTGGACCGCACCACTACTTCATCATTCAGGTCAATACGAGCAGGTACTGGACTCCACTTAAAACACACTCTTCCGGCTGGGCGTGGTGGCTCACACCTATAATCCCAGCACTTTGGGAGGCCAAGGCGGGTGGATCACCTGACGTTAGGAGTTCGAGACCAGCTGGCCAACATGGTGAAACCCTGTCTCTACTAAAAATACAAAAATTAGCCAGGCATGGTGGCGCATGCCTGTAGTTCCAGCTACTTGGAGACTGAAGTGGGAGAATCTCTTGAACCCGGGAGATAGAGGTTGCAGTGAGCCAAGATCACGCCACTGCACTCCAGCTGGGTGACAGAGTGAGACTCCATCTCAAACAAACACTCTTCCTTCTAGTAAATGCAGCCTTAGTTATCACTGTTAGTAATATAATTTTGAACATTCTAAGTAACAGGGAATCCATTCATACTCTTCCCAAGGCCCGGCCTCCTGGGCGCCAAGCCCTTTCTCTGTACTGGGGATACTGAGGCCGACATGGCCAAGCCCCTGCTCTCCCGGAAGCAGGAGGTGGGGCATACATCTGAACACACTACAGAGAAACATCAGATAGGGGAAATAAAGCAGTGTCAGGGATAGAGAGTGACAGCAGGGGACATGGGGGGACCCATGTAGCTGTGGTTCATGGAGGGTTGCTTGAAGGTGGTGACCTTTGACCAGAGGCCGCACAGTGAGGGAGCAGCCTGCAGACGCCGAGGTGTGACCAGTACCTCTGCCTTCGCACGGCAAAACCTGAGCCTGGTTACTGTCGCAGAAGCAGGACAGGCCCCAGTGGAGGGCTGGCGGCAGGTGCTGGATTGGCCACCCACAGACCAATCGGGGACAGAAAGTCGATGGTGCGGGGGCTGCCGACACCTTTGGGAATGGTGAACCTGCAGCCTGACGCTTCACCTCTGCTGTAACAGTATCACTGTTTCTCATGTCAGAAGAGACAGAGACAGGGAGTTTTTCCCTTTTAAATGCTGAACAAGTGCCACTAATCCACAGATCTGAAAAAGTACAGCTCTCCAGGTTGATAAATCAGATTCTAGGCTTTTTCTTGTCAGTCTGCTTATGAGGTCACAAATATGATCTCCCTAAAGCCCCAGAGTCCTACTAGAGCCGCTGGGGACACTGATGAGAAAGCAATCAACTCATCTCCTCAAGCTCACCAGGGCTCACCTTCCCAAGGCCGGCAATCATTGGGGTGTTCTCTGTCCTGTAAGAAACAAGGGATTAAGCAAGAATAAACAAATGTCTCAGGAAGGAATCCCGTCTCCATGAAAGTCATTGTGTTAAAATAAAAACAAACTCATGCTACATCTTTCCTAAGCACGCGCCATGTGGCTATCTCAATGGCAGCTGCAAACCCCAGAAACCTCCCCTGCCAAGTTTTCCCTTGCCCTGGCCCAGTGAAGGTCAACGAGGCCCACTGTGGGTGACGTGTTGGGTGTTCACTGTGACAGTTCTATCTGGACCCTTTTCCTACCCAAAGCAAGCACTCTGCCTCCTGCAGGCCCCAAGGCACAGCTCTCTTTAGTCCTCACTGCCAAACCACTCTAGTATGGAACAGGGGAGAACCCTTTGTTCTCAACATTTCAGGCATCAGCAAACAAGAGGGGTGTGTGTGTGTG